>NC_142882.1:68380681-68683712 GCF_051225735.1 Oryctolagus cuniculus
ACTAAATAAAAGTTTAAAAAAAGAACATTTGAAACTATATGGTAGAAATAAATCCAAATACATTGTTAATCACAATAAATATACATAGATTATACTTAACAGTTGAAAAGCTGACATTAGCATGTTGGGTAAAACAAAACAGGATCCAATATGCAACCTACAAAATAGGCAACTAAAGCTTAAATACACAGAAATATTAAAAGGAGGAACAATATATCCTAGGTGACTAATAGTCCAAAACAGACTTAGGAGATGACATCAGGTGCATTCATGGTGGTACAGCCATAGACAGAAAGCAAGATTGATGTATCAGTATTTTTTTTAAGATTTACTTATTTATTTAAAAGTTGGAGTTACACAGAGAAGGAGAAGCAGAGAAAGAGAGAGGTCTTCCATCGGCTGGTTCACTCCCCAGTTGGCTGCAACAGCCGGAGCTGCACCGATCCAAAGCCAGGAGCCAGGAGCCTCCTCCAGGACTCCCACATGGGTGCATGGGCCCAGGGACTTGGGCCATTTTCTGCTACATTCCCAGGCAAATTAGCAGGGAGCTGAATAGGAAAGTGGAGCAGCCTTGCAGGTGGCGGTTTAACCTGCTACACCACAGCACCGGCCCCTGTGATGATTGTTTTATCAAGACTATGTTACGTCCCCAATTTATCCTTTTTTAATGTCTATAGATTGTAGCTTTCACAAGTGTTTTGTTTTGTCATGCATATAACTTTCCCTCAGTTCCTCCCTAATTCCTTCACTGGCAACAATGTTCAGTTTCTTTCATTATTTAAAGATTAATTTATTTATTTGAAAGAGTTGAGAGAGAGAGAGAGAGATCTTCTATCTGCTGCTTCACTCCCCAAATGACCACAACAACCAGAGCTGAGCCAGTTCAAAGTCAGCAACCAGGAGTTTTTCTGGGTTTCCCATGTGGGTGCAGGAACCCAAGGACTTTGACCACCTCCTGCTGCTTTCCCAGGGACACTAGCAGGGAACTGGATCTGAAGTGGAGGAATGGGGTCTCGAATTGGGTCTCGAACCAGAGCCTATATGGGGACAGCAGGTGGCAGTTTTACCCACTATGCCACAATACCAGTCCCCCAACTTATCCTTATTAAGATGATTTGTCTTAATGCAAGATTTTTATGGTATTAATACTGATACATTGGGGCCGGCACTGTGGCATAGCTGGTAAAGCCACTGCCTGTAGTGCCGGCATCCCATATGGGCACTGGTTCGAGTCCCGGCTGCTCCTCTTCCAATCCAGCTCTCAGCTATGGCCTAGAAAAGCAGTAAAAGATGGCCCAAGTCCTTGGGCCCTTGCACCAGTGTAGGAGACCGGGAAGAAGCTCCTGACTCCTGGCTTTGGATCGGCACAGCTCCAGTCGTTGTAGCCAATTGGGGTGTGAACCAGTAGATGGAAGACCTTTCTCTCTCTTTCTCTGACTCTCCTCCTCTTTCTGTGTGACTCTGACTTTCAAATAAATAAATAAATCTATTTTAAAAATGCAGTTACAATAATCATCAAATGTCCTCAAGATATAGAAATTCTAAATTAACAAAATTAACAGGAGATATTGACAAGTCCAATGAAGAATTTAACACAATTGTAATAAAATTGATGTTTTAAGCTTATAAATCACTAGTCAGGGGAGCAAATCTTTGAACAATTACATTAATAGCACTCAGGGGTCCAGTGTTAAGAATTGATCTAATATGGCACGGTATATCCAACAAATAGAGAATATGTGTTTTGTTTTTCAACAATGCTTGGAACTTTTAAATGACATGTCTTCAAATGAATGTTCCTCAGGATATTTTGTCTTTTGAACATATGTTTTCTTCTATTTTTCACTCTAATTTACTCTCGATGACTTATGTCTTCCATGTGTTCACTGAAGAGTCATCAAGCCAGTCGGTTGGTGTGTGTGAGGCTGTGCTCTGAGACTGATGCGTCTCCTGGGAGCTGCCCAACTTGACCAATGTCTTCCTCTTCAGCCTTTGAAGAGTCATTAGTGGAAGATTTAGTCACATTGATGTGAACTGAATTTAAACTTGTGGCCTTGAGTTCAGAGGCACCCGAGTTTTCTGAAGAGAAAAATTAAAAGTTTTCTGTCTGGAGCCCTGCCTGCCCTTGGAGTAAGGTGCACAAGTCTGTCCAACAGTTCTTTGTGCTCTTTGAAATTCCTCTGGAGAGACAGTACAAGGAAGGCAGTAGAATAGACCTAAAGATGATGGGCATTTGCTGGTGCTCTATAATATCATCACTGCCTCAGAGTCCTTTAGTCTTTTATGTCCTTGAAAAGAACCATGGTGAAGGTACCACAATGGGTCACGTTAGATGCTTCCTCTGACCCAAGCCCAACTCTCTAGGTTTCTATCACTGGGCTGGGATGCTTCCTGTTTTTACTTTCCCAATGCTTCAGAAGAATTAACATGCAGCCCTTCACACTTCACACACTTCACACTAGTCTAGCTTGGGCATTGACTGTACCAGGATGAGGGTGTCCATGGACCCTAGTAACCACTTACATCTCCACATTTCTTTACAATTTATCTAGTCCTTTCCTAAACTGGTTCTAGCTGGTATTACAAAATCTTATGATATGGGTGGGAGAGGTATTACACTCTTTAGGTAAGAAATTTGAGACTAAGAGAATTAAAAGTGACATCCAGAATTTCACATGGCTTTGTGATGAAAAAATTAAAACCTGCATTTTATAAGTCAAATATCACTGGCTGTCACACTCTTCCTGGCTCCTGAAATGCATTTTAAGCTGAGTTAATGGAACAGTGGTTCACTGGGCACATATTCTACTCTGCTGGGTGGACTTGTCAACACCTTAATATATCCAAATTATATATTTGGTGAAGAGTACACACTCTGGAGCCTACTTCTTGGGCTGTCATTATGACTTCACTACACAGCCTAATCTGTGTGATCTTAGACAGTTTCATAAACTCTCTGTATCTCAGTTTCATCAGCTGTAAAATGGAGATATGAATTTTATCCCAGGTTGCTGTAGAATTCTACAACGTATTCAACATGCAAAGAATAGATCCTGTTACATAATAAGTTTTTGCTTTTGTGATATTGTTGCTATTGTCTTAGTATCAGAAGTATTGGGATCAAGCAATGAGTTTGCAGTTTAATTGCTATGATCAAAATGCACCAAACTGTGATAAGCCATGATAAAAGTTAGCTTAGGCATGGGCATTTTTTTTTATTTGACAGGTAGAGTTATAGACAGTGAGAGAGAAAGACAGAGAGAAAGCTTTTCCTTCCGCTGGTTCACCCCCCAAATGGCCGCTACAGCTGGTGCTGCGCAGATCCGAAGCCAGGAGCCAGGTGCTTCCTCCTGGTCTCCCATGCGGGTGCAGGGCCCAAGCACCTGGGTCATTCTCCACTGCCTTCCCGGGCCACAGCAGACAGCTGGACTGGAAGAGGAGCAGCCGGGACTAGAACGGGCGCCCATATGGGATGCCAGCGCTGCAGGCAGATGATTAACCAAGTGAGCCATGGTGCCAGCCCCCAGGAATGGGCATTTTTGTTCGGGATGCCCACATCCTGTATCAGAGTGCTTGCGTCTGAGTCCTGGCTCTACTTCCAATTCCAATTTTCTGCTAATGTGCACCCTAGGAGGCAGCAGGTGATGGTTCAAGTACTTCGGTTCCTACCACCCAACTAGGAGACCTGGATTGGTTCTTGGCTCCCAGCTTTGACCTGGCTCAGTTCCAACACTGAGAGTTCTCTCTGTATTTATTGTTGTCTCTCTGCCTTTCAAATAAATGAAAATAAAGTTTTCTTATAATAAAGGGAAACAATTCCTCTGTTGATGACACAGAGAAGATCTTTGAGTTGTAACAGGAAAGCCCATGTGGGTTTGCATAAATCAAAGGGTTAGATAGATGTACACAGCTTTGTTGTAGTTGCTTTCCCAGACAAGGGAAGACTGCCATTGCAGCTAGGGTGCTTTTTCTCCTTATTAGATCTTCCCCAACCTTTGTATTTATCTCACTAATCCCATCTCTTCTTACCTCCAGGTGCCTTAGTATGCTTGCCTTTTGAATTTATTTTAGAAAGGAATGAATCTGCGCATGAGCACATAACATGCCAAGAGTCCAATCCTAATGACAACAGAAGTCAACCTGCAAGCCATGTGGCCTCAAAATCTTCACTCTCTCCTTTTTCATCACTTGGGTCTCTTCAGTCCAGAAAGCTTGCTGGATCAAGTGCAAAATTTAAATGTGCCACAGTGAACTAAAGTGTCAGGAGCATGCCAAATAAAGCCAACAGGAAACATTGGATAATTTGAACTGCCTTGATTATCTTGAAAAGATTTAAGTCCTAAACATCACTTTCTCATCTCTGTCTTTACTCTTTTTGTAGCCTGAAAGTCCCTTCCTCTGGCCCATGGCCTCACACCTGATCTCATAGTCTAACTGCATGATCCATCATAGTAGTTTTGTCATTGTCATTGTCAAGTCAAGAAAACCCTTGACTTCTTAGACTATGTGAATAATTCTTGTGGTTTCTGTGGCCAGTGCTGTGGTGTAGTAGGTTAAGCATCTGCCTTTAGCACCAGCATCCCATATGGGTGCCAGTTCTAGTTCCAGCTGCTCTACTTCTGATCCAGCTCCTTACTGATGGCCTGGGAAGGCAGTGGAAGATGGTCCAGGTGCTCGGGCCTTTGCACCCATGTGGGAGACCTGAGGAAGCTCCTGGCTCCTGGCTTCAGATTGGCCCAGCTCTGACCATTTGGGGAGTGAACCAGTAGATGGAGGACCTCTCTCTGCCTCTCCCTATCTCTGTCTGTAACTCTGCCTCTCAGTAAATAAATATTTTTTTAAAAATTCTCATGTTTTCTGATGAGAACTACCTTCTCGATAGCCACCTGTTCCTAACCTCCTGCAATCCTCTTCTAGGACCACTGTTTGCTCTTTGTTCTCTTTGTAGCCTATGCTCTCAGGCTCCACTAACAGCCCTTAGCTGTTGATTTTTTCATGTATTATTTTCATTTTACTTAAAAGACACAGAGATCTTCTGTCAAACCAGGAGCCCAGAACCCAGCATGGGTCTTCCATGACATTGGCAGAGACCAAGTAGTTGAATCATCATAGCCACCTTCCAGGGTACACATTAGCAAGAAGTTAGAATCTGAAGCGGAACTGGTACTCCAGCCTAACCACTCTGATATGGAATGCAGGCATTCCAAGCAGCATCTTAAATCCCGAATCAAATGCCCACTCCTATAGTTTGATTTTTAGGAAGATATCTTCATTTTTTAAAAAAGCCCTGGCATGGGGCCGGCACTGTGGCTCGGTGGGTTAACACCCTGGCTTGAAGTGCCAGCATCCCATATGGGTTTAAGACCCAGCTGCCCCACTTCCAATCCAGCTCTCTACTAAGGCCTGGGAAAGCAGTAGAAGATGGCCCAAGTCCTTGGGCCCCTGCACCTGTGTGGGAGACCCAGAAGAAGCTCCTGGTTCCTGGCTTCAGATCGGCGCAGCTCCGGCTGTTGCAGCCATCTGGGGAATGAACCAGTGGATGGAAGACACCTCTATCTCTCTCTCTCTCTGCCTCTCCTCTATCTGTGTAACTCTTTCAAATAAATAAATCTTACAAAAAAAAAAAAAAAAAAAAAAAGCCCTGGCAGGTCTAATTAAAGAACAGTTTCGCATGGTTTACTTTTCACCAGTCTGGGCTTGCTTCTAACGATATTGAAACTCCTGGATCTCTGACAGCCATTGTGCATTCTCCACAGTATTTTCTGCATGCTGCGCCCAGTTCAATTTTATTGGTACTGTAGCGATGGATACCAGTTTTGGCCAATATGGTATAAACCCTATTTTTTATTTCCCTGAAGCTGGGAAGTTATTGGCAAAGATGAAGTTTTATTTTGCATTGTCTGATCATAGAGCCTGCTTGTACCCCAGTATATACTTTCCACTTTTCATAACAAGCTGCAGTCTGGAGTTGATCAACTACAGCAACTTTTTTGTCTTCTTTCCAGCCACCATCTTCCTTCCTTAAGTGTGGGATGGACCCCAACGAAGTGCAGCCGCAAATAGCCAGGGAGTGAGAAAGGCAGCATAACCATTAGCTATCATTTTCTACTTCCCATCGTCCAAGGAATGTGCCATTCCTCAGATACAAATAACAGGTTTCTAACACATCTGAAGATCACAACCATACATCTTTAAACATCAGATTCTACATAAAATAAAACCTTCAGCTGACAAATTTAAGTACATTTCAATTAAACATCAAATCTTAGATTAATATTGTTTAAGGTAAATGCATTGGGGGAAAATGGGAGGTTATGAAAAATATA
This sequence comes from Oryctolagus cuniculus, assembly GCF_051225735.1. Lineage (NCBI taxonomy): Eukaryota > Metazoa > Chordata > Mammalia > Lagomorpha > Leporidae > Oryctolagus > Oryctolagus cuniculus. The sequence continues at coordinate 68,387,008 of NC_142882.1, forward strand.
GGAGCCACATTTTCTTTGATTTGTCAGTCTTGGTGGATGTAGCTAAGTCTTCCGTTCAAATCAGAAGTTAAGGGCTACCATTGTGCGGTAGCAGGATAAGCCTTACAAGGCCAGCATCCCATACCTGAGTGCCAGTTTGAGTCCCAGCTACTCTGCTTCTGATCCAGCTTCCTGCTAAAGTGCCAGGGAAAGCAACAGACCATGGCTCAAGTGTCTGGGAATCTGCTACCCATGTGGGAGACCCCATTGGAATTCCTAATTCATGACTTCAGCCTTGCCCAGCTCTGGCTGTAGCAGCCATTTGGGGAGTGAACCAGCAGATGAAAGATCTCTCTGTCTCTCTCTCTGTGTAACACTCTGCCTTTCAAATAAGTAAATAAATCATTTTATAAAAAGTTAAGACCTAGGCTTTATGGAAAAATCCCATCTTTTCTTTCTACTTGCATTTGACATTGAGTCTTCCTTTTCCTTCAGTTTGTCAACTGCTCTGTTTTATTTTACTTGTACTTAGTAAACATCTTTACTTCCCTGTCTAGTCACATGAGAGGTATTTACCTTTTTTCTGTAGTTCCATATCAGCCACTTGATAGACAGATAGATATAATAGATGTAGAGAGATGTAAACATAGATTTTTTTTTCCTTCCAAACCTTCTATTGACAAAAGGCTCAAGGCATCTGTGTCCACATCCTGAGACCTCAGCCCCTGCAGCCACAACCTTGCCATTATAGGACTTTCAGACCAGAAGTTGAGCTCATTTATGTTTTGCACTATGACAGACGTATTTTTAGCTGTCAGTGTTATCATTATGTCTGATGGGTTTATTAGCAACAGATTTTAGGCGCTGAGCTAAAGTTTACATAATTGGAACGCTCAACCGATTAAAAAATAGACTGGGAAGTTTGCTGGAATGGTAACCATCCTCCTCCCACTCACACAGGGATGGAACACACAGAGCCAGAAGATAGCAGGAAGGGAGGCACTAAGGAGGGTGCCATAAAGATTCCCTGATTGGAGCCACCTCCTCCCACCCTGCACCCCCTATTACCACCAGCCCACCAGGGGCCTGCAAGTCTGCTCTAAGGGACAGGAATGCCTTTGAATTCACCATGCTTAGCACTGTTAGAGTAACAGAGGGAGTCAAATTCCCTTATCCAGTGTAAATTGATTTATTAGATCTTCCCTAGTTTGATAATAGCTGAGAATATTTGCCCAGAATAGGGCCAACTATAGGAAAAATGACAAAGTTTGCAGAGTTGTAAAGAGCAGAGGTTCTGGAGGGGTCAGAATGGGGGGAAAGATCCCAAAGAGCCCAGGTTCCCCTGTGTGTTCTTCCTCATCAACTCTGAAACAGGTTCTGGACTCCAGCAGGCAGTCCTGACCCTCACCAAATCCACTGGCCTCTGAGTGTCAAACTGGGAATTCATGGCAAAGCCAGTCTCCCGCCTAGCACATCTACCCCACATCCACCTCCTTGCCCTTCACCATGTGAACAAACCTGTCCCAGGCCTTCAAGTACCCAAAAATCCTCTGTGCATCACAGAGGGTACCCTTTCCCCATCTAGCCAGGGATGAACGTGTTTAGTTGGATGATTTCAGACATGTTAATGACATTCTCTGTGCTTTGCTTTCTCTTCCATGGTATGGGAATAATAATAGTATTTATTTAGTAGACAACAGCAAAATATTTATAGTAAAAGCATTTCTTATAGAATAGTTACTCAATACTTACAGAATAGATAATAGTCATTCTCATAGTTAAACTACCCACACCGCAATTTCTTGTGTGCAAAGTGCTATTAGTAATAGCATTTATAAATACAGCTGTGAAGATCAAATGAGCTGATATGTGTAAAATAGTTCCCTGGCAAATAGTAAGTATTCAATAAATATTAGCTCCTACTGTGACCACTTCTATAGAATGTTTTTAACACTCTGGGTTTAATAAAAACAAAATTGAATAGCAGGAAACAGATTCCCCTGGGAATCTGGGCCTTTAGTCCTAGTCGGAGAATCTATCTTGGTGCTGAGATACTGCACACACAGTCATTCAGACAGACCTCGCCACATGGGAAGGAGGTAGGTAGAAGCGGAGAACCATGTGGTCAATGTGGAGGAATGGGGAGACACCAGTCTATTTCAGGAAAACTCATCTCTGACTCTCTTCAGCTTTACCAGAGCTGTGAGTAAATTCTTCCTGGCTGGAAGAGAGAACACATTCACAAGCCAGAGACTGATGAGGTGTGCAACTTCCTGTTTCCTTGGTGAATGCTTCAGAAAACATTCAGTTGGGAATTTTTTAAATTTCCACTTATTATCACCCTCCAAGGGCCACTGAAGGATGGGCGGGTGAGTCAGGAAGCTTGTCTGGGGATATCAGAGGAGCGGGAGGCCCACAGACTCCTCTTGGCTTTCTCAGTGACTCACCAAGACAGTGACCTGTGCATCCCACTGCCTCTGAGCAAGGGAATGGGCTCCTGAAATTCAGACTCGAAGCTTCCCGAAACCATAGGGCATTTCTTGCAGTTCTATGACTGGACCATTAAAGGACAATCAGTGTCTATTTTCCTATAAAAAATACCTCCTGGAATACCATCTCCTGTAGTGGCTCATACTCAGGGTGGGTCTGTTTAATTAACTCAAAAAGTTTAGTTTTGATTTTCCTCCCCTTTTCTGTGTCCCAGGCATTGGGCTCCATCTGGAAACTGCTCTGGGCCTTCAAGTCCTAACTGGCCTTCCTCGATGTCTTTCCTGTTTTCCTTGCCCTGGCTCCTCAGCCCCTCTGCCACTGGACCTTCTTTCTCCAGCTACCCTGAAAATGTCTGCAGTTGCAGAATTTAAGATCCGTTCTTCTGTTTTTAATTCAGATCAGTGGTTCTCAGCCTTTTCTACTATCAGAATACTTTCAAGCATCTGATGGAGTTAATGCATTTTCTCACTCTGAAGTTGACACTCAAAGGTGAAATACCCACAACTTAAGGGATTACAAAAGCCCTCTAAACTTCAGTCCCCATAACACTCCACAGGATCCATGTAAGAAAGGAAAACAGCATCCCTGAACACCAAGGAACTGGTCTAATCCTTAGAGCCAGGCCTCTGTGCTGGGAGAAGCCTGCCAGGACCTACAGGAAGGAGGTGTTATTCTAATGCACAAGACCAACATTACCAGCATCAGATGAGATTTCTGAGCCATGAAAAAGTGAGTCAAAACAAGGCCATTCCATCACTTTGTTAAGGCCAGACAAAAACAGTCACTTTGTAACTGAAAAAACATCACACATCATCCTATAGGCAAATGTAAATGATTTTCCCAGTTGCTTCTTTATCAATTACGACCATACCCTTGCTCTCATCTTTCCATTCTATGGAGAAAATTTATTCAAATATTCAACCATGGGATTGACCCTGCTTTTCTTTTGATTTTTTCCTAACAGCTTTATTGAGATAAAGTGTGTGTGTCACATACAAGTAATTCATCTGTGTTCAACTATATGATTTTTAGTATATACAGAAATGCACAACTAGACCGAGTCAAACCCTAAAACTTTGGAGAACAATCAGAGTGAAAAACTGTTGTTTGACTCAGTGGTTTGTGACACAGTAACAGACAGCAGGAGGAATTACAGCTCCTAACCAATATGTGCTAACAGAAGCCAGGAGATTCAGAGAAGCCTGGATCCTGAGGGTGTTAGATCAAGGGAAATATAGGAAAAAGAAAAATTTGTCAGTATGGAAGCTCACTCCTGTGACAAAAGATTTAAAACCATGGCAAAATTCCTGGCAGATACTTTAATGCTGCCAGGTCAGCTTTGGGAAGCTTAGGCACCGTAAGTGGAGTAGAAATGTCAAAGATGTCAGATGGTATAGACAAGGAACAAAATGCTCAAAGAAGTGGGGATACTAGAGCAGATATACTACATAAGGCCAAAAACAAAAACTACCAACTAACTGTGTCCCATGAGCAGGCCTGGAGGTCATTGCATTTACTAATCAATAATCTTGTTGGCAAGACGGATGACAATACCATTAAGTTTAGTGGTGACTGCCCTCAGTAACCACGGCCCACCATAAGAGATGTTTACATTCTGAGGCTATCTTTGCTCATTTATATACTACTTCTGCACACAAATACAGAACACCACACTGCTCTTCCAGTGGGGCCAAGAGCAGATCAGGACTTTACATATAACAGGCTCAAGCTACAGGGCAAAGAGCCCTTCCACATGGGCTAAATGGCATTAAAGACCATATGGTTTTTGTGGTAGCTATTGTGGGAAAGACACTGTGCGGCAGAGCTTTTGGCAAGCTCCAGTAGGAAAAGCACAGTCTACATGCCACAGTTTCTGGAGCAATGCCACCTTATCAGCAGTAGGGAACTATGAATAGTTTAAACACACACAGTTCCTGCTGCTGGAGCTCCTAAGGAGACTGGGCATCCGATATCAAAGGGCCATGCAGCCAGAACTGCTGCCCATCATGAGCTTGGTTCTATTAGACCCATCAGGCTGTAAGGCCAGGTGTGATCACCAACATTCCACTGTTAAATTAAATGTGGTTTATTCAAGATCAGCATAGAGATGGAGGTAAGTACGACCTGGTTCAAATGGCAGTCCTGAGAGTTACTGATAAGGGCTAATCCTCCCACCTGAAAGCTTGGATGGTGCAGCTGACCATTTCTGCTATGGGGCAAGAAAATCAATCTCAGGGAAGACTACGTAAGCATTCATAGGCTGTTCTTCATGGTCCTGAAAGGAGGAATACTGGAAGATCAGGAATAAAGGGGTCCACACAAGAGACACACAGAGAAGCCCGTGGAGTGGGCATAACATAAGAAGTGTTTTGTATCGCGGATTAATGCTCACAAGAAAGCAAGCACCACTGGAGAGCCAGTAAACAACTAAGGAGAAAGAATGAGCCTAACAACTGACATCAGGGCCTGGCCTTGTGGCGTGCAGGTTAAGCCATTGCTGCAGCATCAGCATCCCATATGCGTGCCGGTTCAAGTTTTGGCTGCTCCACTTCTGATCCAGCTCCCTGTTAATGTGCCTGGGAGGAGTGGTGGAGGATGCCCCAAGTGACTGGGCACCTGCTACCCACATGGGAGACCTGCAAGAAGCTCCTGGCTTTGGCTTGGCCCAACACTGGCCATTGCAGCCATTGAGGGAGTAAACCAGCTGATGGAAGACATATTTATCTCTCCCTCTCTCTCTTCCACTCCTCTCCCCTCTTTTTTACTCCATAAATCTGCCTTTCAAATAAACAAAAATAAATCTTAAAATAAAGAATTGACATGAGTCAGCCTCTGTCTTTGGCCACCTCCCATAAACTGCAATGAACCATGTATTCAAAGTAGCAAAGAAAGGAGCTATGCATGAGTTCCACAGCTAGGTTCCCACTCTCCCAGGCTTATTAGCTATTTCTACTACTCTATGATCAAACTGCTGGCAACAGACACTAATGCTCGGTGACTGTAGGTGGCACCATTCCTCAGTGTGACTAACTACCTATCTGAAGGTAACTGGATTACACCAGACCATTTTCACGTTTGGGTGGGCAGAGATGGATCTCGACTGGAAGAAATAAATATTCTGAGTATAGGTTTGCATTTTCTGCTTCTAGAAACTCAGCCAGAACCACTACTAAAGGCCTACAGAATATTTTATCTATTGATATAGGATTTCATATAACATTGCAGCTAACCAAGGAGATGTGACAAAGGAAACATGTCAGGGGATCATAGGACCACAGATTCCATGGGTCCTATGAAATGTCACACATACAGGGTTACCAATAGTGCACTGGAATGACCACTTCGGGCACTGTTGTACAGACACCATACTCCAGATGCCATGTGCACACTCAATCAAATTTGATTCTCTATTCCTGATACATATTTTAGATAAATAAAGTCTATGAACCAAAACCTGAGTTAGGAATAACACTGCTTATTATTCCCAAAGATCCACTTAGAGAATCTGTGTTTCCCTTTCCCAAAGCTCTAAGTTCTACATGACTAGGAATCCCAACGTCCACAGGCGGCATCACAAGGGCTACATTCAACTTTAGTGCCATGCCTGAAATCTGGTGAGTTTAGGCTTTGTGGTTCAAAAATCCAGCAATCAAGGATGCAATCACCATACCTGCACGTGGAAGTTCCCTTGATCATTAGCACAAGATAGGTTTCTACTACACAATGAGGGCAATAAATAAATCTGGCTCCCAAGTGATCTAGTGAGATCTCTCTCAGTACTCTCAGCTCAAACTAAACAACAATTGACAATAACAGAAAACAGAAGAGTGGCAGCCACAGCCTGAGAATGCCAAGATCTAGGGGTTCAGACTTCTCAAGGGTGGAGCCTGAGTCACCAACAAGAAAGCTGAGCACAGCACCAAGGATGGCAGTCACATGGAACTGGTGGTAGGGAAGGAAATGAGGAATACTAGTTGCAGCCTCCAGGATGCCATGGAGTGGGAATAAGGGTTATAGTCCCTTCCACCCTCTTTCTTCCACTTGTGAGTTTTCTCAAGGAAATCCAGTTGGAAGTGAACTCAAGGTGAGTCTGGACAATGCAGAAGAACAGGCGCTGTCTTGAGCTACCAAGATCCCCCTTCTGGTAGGACACCCATTCCTCCAGCTGCTGGATGCACTGGGAGTGGTGATAGCTCACAGATAAGTCCCTTCCTGATTATTCTCAAAGGACACTGTCTTTCTCAAGGCTGTGCCCCCTCTCTGGGGTTAACTTCCTCACATGACTAGTTTTTCTGGAGACAGAAACACCTGATTCCCTTGCCTTATTTGGGACAATTCTGGGGCTGTCCCAGCTCTGGAGCTTCCTGAAGGCCTCTGTTGAAACTGCAGGGCAATGAACTTCTCCCTTTGCCCAATCCTGATTCTCCTGTCATTTTAGAGAACTCCCTGATAAATATTTTACCCCCAAATTTCAGGATCTTGGAGTCCCTTTTCTAGGAAACCCGACATGACACAAACAGGCAAATGAATATTCAGGAAAAGCGTTTATCAAATGCATCTAGCTCAACTTCAAGGACAGAGATTTAGGTTCCAAGAAACCAGAAGACATATGCTAAGCCACAGGGTCAGTGACTGCAAAAGGGGCCGAAGCAGAAGTTCCCTTGCATGACTCTCAGCTCACTGCTCTTTTCTCTCCTTTCTCTGTGGGCTTTGTTTCCGCTACTCACTTGCTGTGTGACCTTGAGGAAGTCACTAGGCCTCTGTGAGCCTCGCTTTCCTCATCTGTAGGACAGTCAAGCTACTTCTCAGGTCACCATAAGAAACACAGCAGATCAGTGTGCTGATCACAAATACATTTACACATTGTGTTAAGGACAATGACCAAAGAAACCAACTGGCACTAGAGGCTTTGGGGGGAAAAGCACTTAGTTTACTTACACATGTGGGCTTGACTAGATGCGTGTCTCAAGAGTCAAGCCTGATCCTCTGTCCTCCCCTACTTTTATACCTTAAGTTTGGCAAGGCAGTAAGGAGGCATTTTGGGGAAGCACACTGTTATCTTAGGCCCTCAAGGATTAACAAATCACACCTGCAAGGTAAGATCCTCTTATATGACAGTTTCAGGAGGCACACAACTATCTTACCTCAGGCATGTGAGGAGGCTTCTATTTGCAGGTGAGGAACCAATTTCTAGAGTCAGTACTGGTTTGCTTAGACCCAGCTGACCCTTTGATAACAAGTGGGAGGGAATCTGTAACATTCCCTTGAACTGGCTCCTTTATGGCAAGCGGGCAGGGGTCTGTAACTTTGGAGACACCCAACTCCCTGAGAATATGAGTTGTCTTGTTCTCTGTAAGTTTTCCTGTTGTAGCACTGTCTCATCTCTGCACTTCTGTCTCCACCCATGGAACTTTCATGGCAGGAGGGTCAACAAGGGGCAGAGAGAATGCAGGGAAGGACAAGTGTCTTGGTGTGTTTCATGCTGTTATAGCAGAACACCACAGAGCAGGCAAACTATAAAGAACATAAGTTTCGTTCCTACCATCCTGGAATGGGCATGGCAGAGGCATCTGGCGTCTGGTGAGGGTGTTGTTTCTGTGTCCTCCAGAAGGGAGGACCATGTCCTCACAGGGCAGGGGAGAAGAAGAGCAACAAGAGAGGAACTCCCTCAGTCACACCCTTTATGGTGGCATTAATCCAGACACCTCCCTAAAGGCCCCACATCCCAACACTGTTGTACTGGGGACTGGGTTTCCAAAACATGAATGTGGGAGGACATAGTCAGACTATAGCAACTAGTTAGTAGAAATGCCTTTCTTGGGAGCTTCTGGGTAAGAAGGGCCGAGCAGGTGAGAGAACACTCCAGGGGCAGATGTTTGGAGCGTTGGGAGCCCCGGATGTACCAAGGGCTCTGTTTTCCTCTGGAGGGCAGATCTATGGTCTCAGGTGTGGGAAATTCACCCCATGTGCCTGGACCTAGTTGCTCAGGTTGGAAGAGAACACAGCAGGCTGAGGTAAGTGATTGAACATAGCTGGGCTTAAACTGCAGGTGAAGAGCATCTAAGTAGCACAGAGAAAGCCTGGTGAGACTTGACCACACCCCTAATGATTAATCCCCATGCTTCATCCAGACACAAATCCAAATGCAGAAACACAAGGAAGACAGTCTCTCATGCTCCAAGGTAATGCATTTTCCATGTTGGAAAGGAAAGAGGTGAGACGGCAATACCACTTGAGGGGCTTATTTACAATGCAGACTCCTGGACGCCCACTGTTTGGGTAGGATAAGGCTAAGGGACCTGGCTTCTTGTTTAATAGCCCAGAGGATTCTGAAGCAGGTGATCCCTGAGCCTCCTTTGACAAGCACTGACTTAGTGTCTCCTAGAGCCAAACTGGCAATAGCCAGCATAAAGCCTCCAGCTGAACCAGAGATAGGAGTTGGTATCTTGTCCTTCTGCCATGCCTAGGAGGCTTGCTAGGGTCCGGCAATACCTCTAAAAGCTGCCATTCAGGCAGGAGTCCATTGACTCAGGGGTTGAGACGCCTGCCTGCAGCCCATGCTGGAGTTCCTGGGTTTGAACCCTGGCTCTGGGTCCTGACTTCAGCCTCTTGCTAATACAGACAGTGAGAGATAGGGTGTTGACTCAAGTTCTTCCCACCCATGTGGGAGGACTGGATTGAGTTCTTGGCTTCCAGTTTTGGTGCCTGGTCTGTTGTAAGTATTTGGGGAATGAACTACTGGGTGGTGGCAGTGCCTCTCTCTAAAATAAATAAAGCTGCACCGCTCATTAGGGTGGCTGCGAGCCAAACGGACAACTGAGCAATCGCAACGTGGTAGATAGAGACTGGGATATGTTTCGAAGGTGGTATACGCAGAGGACTGTGAAGACATGGCGGTGAAGACAAAAGATCAAAGATCTTATATTTAACTGACTGCACACTGAGAATAACTTGTATGTACTCACCTAGGAGTAAATAAAATATATGCGAAAGTTAATTTCACAGTTTAAAAAGGATGTATATCACATGAGTGGCTTGAGTTTGTGATTCTCCCTGCATTTCCACGGAATAGTGCTGGCCCAGGCAGCCCTTCCCCCGTGCCAGTAACACCACGTCCACCTGTTTTCAGGGGCACTGCTGCTCTCAACTGAGAAAGACTCTCTAGAAACAGTGACCACCACCTACTGCTGTTCATGGGGCAGACACTGCACCAGATAAGTGGTCCACGTCATCTACTTAAGTTCACAACCACTGGATGCAACAACCGTGATACCTCCCCTTCTCAGTGAAGCCGTTCCCAAGACCAAGCTCTCCTGAAGCTTTTACCACATCGCTTTCAAAATGCCCTCCTGGGGCTCACCTCCTCCCCTGCCCAAGAGCTCCTGGAGACCGCTCTGTTTGTTTTTCACTCTGGCTTCTCAGCATAGTGATGCTGTGCTAAGCAACACACCCACTCTCTACTCTGCTACTGGGCGCTGCAATGATCTGTCCGCTAAGCCCATGCTTTTTCAAAAAGAAAAAAATTACAAGAGGGGACATTTGGGGGTCCACACCCCTAACCACAGTCCCTGGGTCTCAGATCCCAGCTCTACTCTTCCAATCCAGCTTCCTGCTAATGCATATTCTGTGTGGCAGCAGGTGATGGCTTGAGGACTTGGGTCCCTGCCACACACTTGGGAGATCCCACACGGAGTTCCTGCCTCCTGGCTGCAGCCTGGCCCAGGCATTTGGGAGAATGAACTAGTGGATGGAAGATCTCTCTTCCTGTCTCTTTCTGTCTGGCCTTTCAAAGAAAATAATTACTTAACTAAAACACTTTATGGAGGTGTGATTGCTATGGGAAAAGAAACTACATATATTTTTCACCACCACATAAACCACTTCCCAAGTGGGATGCGGTAGAAGCCAGGGAGGGTAATGGAGGAGAGCTGACCTCTCCTTTTCTGCGGTTTTCTGCGTCTGAGGGTGCATGACCAACAGGTGTGTAGATGGGCTGCAGAACAGCAAAAACTGCCCCTGACTTTTGGTGAAAGAACCAAAGCCAAAGCCGAGAAGGAGGCGTCTAAGGTCTGAAAACAGCTCCACCTGCGCCTTCCAACGCAGGCGGGGTGCAGTAAACGCTCACAGACGCCAGGGGGCGATGTGTGACCGTCGTTTCTCATTTGGCTCCGTGGGGAAGCCTGAAGCGGTTTCCAGCTGTCTTCTCCCCTTGAGTGATAAACCCGAACTGAGCGAGCTACGTGCCCACGGCCGGGGAATGTTTTACCTTCTGCATGGCCCGCTCCTGGACAGGGACGAGTCCAGCACGGATCCGCACGCAGCAATGGGCCGGGCCCGCAGGCACGGGGTCCCGTCCGCGTCCTCCTTCCTACCACCTCCAATAAATGACATCCGCATTAGGAAGCGAACCCAGGCCTCCGAATTCGAGGCCTGCACTTGGCAGGAGCCCTGGGAGTTTCCCCAGGAAGGGGTGCCTCCCCCGCGCGCGCCGTAGGCCCCCCAGGCCCATCCCACTGGCCCTCGTGCCCTGTCGCTCCCACGCATGGGCGTGGGCTCCCGGGAGGACCCTCCCCCGCCGGCCGCGGGGTCCCTTGGGGCCCCCTCGGCTCCCCTGGACCAGGTGGAAGGCCTCGCACGCCCGCCCGAGCCTCGCTTCCCTTCTGCCCGTCCAGCGCCCTGGCTGCCTCAGCAGACACGAAGAGCCCCGGCCCTGTGGCCGTCGCCATGACCATCCCTGCCCTCCTCGGGGCCCTGCGTGTCCGGGGAGCACCCAAACCCCGGCCTGATGGGACCGTCTGGCCTGTGAATCCAAGAGTCACAGCCCCAGCGGCTTACAAAGCAACCAGGAGCCGGCGAAGCCTGCTGGGGAGCGCGGGTGGGAGGGATGGCAGGTGGCACAACCCGCTCCTGAGAGGGCGTGCCCACGTTACAGACGGGGAAACTGAGTCACGGGTGGTTCGGACACGTGTGCGAGGGACCACGCGGTTTCCTAGCCCAGCCTCGCTCCCTGCGCAGCGCCTGTGCCTTCCCAAGCATAGAGAACTTACTTTTTTTTTTTTTTAATTAAAGAGAAACGCAAAATGGTGCATTCACTAGGTCTTCCGGGCTGGGCCTCCCCGGAGTCCCTGCCGCTTGTACTGAGGGAGACGCCGAAGGCCCCGTCGACGACGGCGGCAAGGCGAGGGCTCGCTCCGCTCCACAGGTGGCACGCTGTGACTCCAGTGGGAACCCCGAGCGCATTTTCAGACGCCACGTCGCCAGACTTTTCCTTGTTCAAGCCGTGCCCAACCCCTGCGTGGCACTTTCCGCCCGTGAGGGGCCCGCTCGGCTCTTGCACGGCGGCCCGGGCCCGGCTGCGCACGCAGACCCGCGACGGGCGGGCGGGCGGCCGCTCCCCGGCTCCGCCGCGCGGGGGCAGCAGCGGCCTGGCGGGAAGCGGCCGCGCGCGGAGCCGCCCGGCGCCGTTGCCCGAGCGCCCGCGGCCCGGCGCGCCGCGTCGGTGTGTGCGCAGGGGCTGGGACGGAGGCAGGGTCCGGGCCCTCTTGGAAATGAGGCAGATGCAGCACGCCGGCCAGAGACGGCGGGAGAGGGCCTCGTGGGCCTTCCTCTCCTCTCGCCCACACTGGTGTCCCCTGCCCGCCTGTCCCTCTGGGCCCCAGAGCCTTCGCGGCCGCCCACCGCCTGCCCCTTGTCCCCCGGCCGCCTCACACCGTCCCTTTAGCCTTCCTGTCCGCCCGCCCGGGCACTCGTCCTCTATGCTTGGGCTGCCTCACAGTACCCAGGGCCTCCGGCTCTCACGATGACCCGGACATCTTGGGTCCTGGATGAGGACCCTGAGGCCCCCAGCGTCGGTGGCGTTGGCGGTGGGGACCTGAATGGGCACCTGTGCGTGAACACGGCCTGCCTGGGTTCCCAGAGAGCAGGCTGTGCTCATTCCTAAGTAAGCTCAGAGCGGTGCGCTTGCAGGTGGCTGGCTCCAAGTTGTGTAGCACAGTTACCGAATCGGGCTCTTGCATCCTGTAGGATCCAGGGTTAGCGCTCTCCTGTCTTCACAGCAAGCCAGAGGTGTGGAGTTCATTTGTCACGTGGACGCGCCCTGCCTGTCTCCTGCGGAGTCCGGGGACTGCCGGGAGAATTCGATCTGGACTCCATTCTGAAGCCTTTTGACTGCACCTCCAATGCATGGACTTCAGAATCATTACTCATTTTTCTGGGGCATTCGTGCTCCCCGCTCTGCGCCTTGGGGCTGTGGCCTCCGTGTTCTGTGTCTATGCAGTGTGTGAAAATTATTGAAGATATGCGAACTCAAGTGTCTGGAGGAAAACTCAAGTTTTGGGTTTCAGTGACTGAGGAACTGGAAATTAAATGATAATAAACAAATTAACACGAGAAAAGACCACGCTTACTCGCACCGCCTGTGAGTAATTCGCTGCATAGCCAAGATAAATGTCGAACAATTTGACAGAAAAAGTGTTGCAGAGAGTGAGGCTTCCAAGATGAAAGAGCTGATGAGTTTCCTTCCCATCATTCTGTGCGAGGGTCCAGTGCCTGTGTTCTGCCGCGTCCTGAGATTGCGGGGTAGGAAGAGTCCAGGGCAAGGACTTGGGAAGCTCTGCTTTAGCCAGAGGAGGGAAATTAGGTAAGGTTTTGTTGGGTTCTGCTTCTTTCATTTCCTCCGAAACCTCGGGAGAAGTTTCACAGACAGGGAGCACGGTTGATGGTGGCGCAGGGCAGGTGCAGGTTAGAGAAGGGAAAGATGAATGTAGTGTTGAATGAGGAAACAAAAGAGAAAGAGTCATGGTTGGGGCAGGAATGAACAGTTCCTGGACCCAGAGGGTAGTCAGCTGGGAAGATTTTTAAACCTCGTGTTTGGAAAGTTTTTGCACTGTGCCCTGAGGACAGCAGGGGCAGTCTGGTAGATCTCCCAGGTTAGAGTTTTAATGTCTTCGGTAATAGCTCAGGCATCAGCGTCGTGGTCATGGTATTTCCTACAACAAAGCATGAAGTTGCAGGTGTCTGGTGAACTCCCTGAGCAGCCCACCTGGCCGTGGCACGAGGCACAAAGTCCTGCATACAAAACCCGTTGTTTTCACAGTCATCCTGCTTCAGCACACTTGGACTTTTGCAGACCCTTGGGTATAGTCCGGTACATGAGTCAAAATGATGTGGGAAGTCAGGTTTTCCTTCTCAGTGATTCCAAGTCAAGAGAGTAGGAATAAAAATAGGAAACATTAGTTTGGAGGATTGCAGCCATATATGGAAGGAAAATAGAAAGAATGTAAAGTTTTGGTAAGCTCTGACAAAATGTGGAAGATGGCAGAATCCAATCCAGTTTATAGCAGGACTATAAAGATTGTGAACAAAAGTAAAATCTTATAACTCACAAGGGTGTGTTACAGTTTTCTACTTTTTAAAAAGATTTATTTAGTTAGTTGAGAGGCAGAGAGAGAGAGAGATTCCTTCCATCCATTGGTTCATTCCCTAAATGGCCTCAATGGCCGGAGCTAGGCCAGTCCGAGGCCAGGAGCCAGGAGCTTCTTCTGGGTCTCCCATTTAGGTACAGGAGCCCAAGCACATGGGCCATTTTCCACTGATTCCCAGGCCATTAACAATCCAACGCTGTGATTCAATTTTAAACAGAAGCCTGAGCCCCAGAGTACCTGTCACAGTTCTTTCCATGGGTCTTGAAGACAGTTGTTTTTGTTGTTGTTGTTGTCCTGATTTGTAGAATTACAAGGACTTCTAGGAAAGCATCACAGTAAAACAACCACTTGAAGGTGTAAAAATGGGCATGGTTTTAAGTATCAGCTGGAATTATGGGGATGACATTGTAGCAGACATAGCACAGTGAGTGCATTGCGAAATTTCGGGGGCGTGTAAATAATTCTGGGAATATTAATAATTACTAATATTTAATCTTACAAATATAACCTCAGGAAGGCCATGCATCTCTTCCTACTTGACCATGTTTCTTATTTAATTAACATGTAATTAATTGTTACCATCTCTCTTGTTACAAGTGAAAATAACAGCTCCTTTAAGATGTTCAGGGTATCTTCTAGAAAATTGCAGTCAGCCTGCACTGTAGATTTCATTGAGGGCTTGATTTGGTGAGGTAAATATCGAAGGCTGTCAAAAGTGTCCAGTGGCTTGACTCCTTGATTAAATAGGATGATATGCCGCTGTGAAATAATGCTTAGTTATCTATTTGATCAAAGTGATAAAGGATTTTAAGTGAAAATATAGGAAAATCTGATTTTTTAAAAATCTCGCTCTTTTTTTTCTTTGAAAGAGAAAGAGTGCCCCCTTCCACTGGTTCATTCCCCAAATTTCTGCAATGGCCACCTATTAGAGCTGAGATGGGAACATGGAAATCAAACCAGGTTTCCATCATGGGAGGCAGGAGACCAACTGAACCATCACTGCTGCCTCTCAGGGTCTGCTTTTAGTTGAAAGCTGGGGTCAGGAGCTGGAGCCAGGTATTGAACCCAGCCATTTCCACATGGGGTGTGGGTGTCTTAACCCTAGGTAAAGCGCCTGCTCCCAACTTAACTCTTAAAAAGTGACGGTGTAAGTTTCTCTTAATTAATCAAATACAGGATTAGGTTAACATGAAGCCTAGGAAATCATTCTGATAATATACACAATCTTTGTTAGATAGACGGATTACTCAAAAGGTAAAGAAATCCTTTTGTAATCTCCTAGTCAATGTAGGATACTTTATTTTTTCTTACAAAAAAAAATCCCACATTCTTTGAATACTTTCTGTAAAATGTCATTTTTCTTTATCCTAGTTTTTGGTATTTTGCTGACATATTATCATTATTTTAAAATATTTATTTATTTTTACTTATGTGCAAAGCAGACACACAGATATAGACAAATAGAGAATGAGAGAGCACTTTCATTGGCTGATTCACTCCCCAAATAACTGCAAGAGCTGGGGCCAGGACAGGCTGGAGCCAGAAGATGGAAGCTCAATCCAGCTCTCCTTTGTGCATAGTAGGGGTCCAAGTTGGAACCATCAGCTGTTGCCTTCCTGGATACACCATAGGAGGAAGCTGGAAGTGAGAACAGACCAGAACTTGAGTTCCGGCTCTCCAGTATTGTATAGTAGTACCAAAGAACATCTTAACCAAATGCCCATCCCTACATAGATTGCTATAATTAGTCTTTATCATTAGTAACCATTATTTTACATAAAAACTAGGACATTGTGAACTGTCTTATATATCAGCATTTTGTAACAGAAAAGTTCATGAATATTCCACTTCATATGCCTTCTCATAATGTAATTTTCCTGTGTGGCAAAGAATTTCTATTAAGACACTCAACTATTTCAGTCTTTCTGCAGAAGTAAGAAACCAAATGCTTAGAAACTTAAAGTTATGCTTAAGTAGTTTATCACTTAGAGATTATCAAGATATTTAACTAATATCTCTTACTTAAATCATTATAACGCTAAGACTACAAGTCACCAAGAGATTGTAGAAACTATTTTAGGCACACATATTATAAAATGTACTTATTATTGAAAAGTCTATTCAGAAAACTTTTATTCAACTGACATAAACTTAATTTACATGTCCTTAATAATTATGCTGAATTTTTCAGGAAATTTTCATAATATAAGTTAGCTATAATCTTTAACATCTCAAATTATTTCATTGTAAAGTATTCTTACAGGTCATGCATGTTAGACAGGTACCGAGAAAATCAAGACAAAAGCCACAAACCTAAAAAACTTAAATGTATGTTTTCTTTTTTGCTGTGCCAGATATACAAACATGGATAATAAGCAATTAAGTTTTATTATGCCTCAGCTTGTACATTTTTTCTTCAGTTTGAATTTATAATTTTTAAAAACTTAAACATCTAGTACATAGAACATAAGCTTCTTTGAGTAGCAAAACCATGTAGAAAAAAAGACATGCTTACATTCTGCTTAATGCTGATAATTCAGAAAATATATCTGATTTTATTAAGTCAACACTTCCAAACTAATCTTATTTGCCAGATTTACACAAATAATGGGATCATGAAAAATATTTGGGTTAGATTTACAATTCTGAGAGTTTTGGGAATATTCATTTCATATAATTGATTATTTCTTTCTAAGCATAATTAAATAGGACTCATTTAAAGAATTTTACAAAGTAATTTGGTAATACCATAATAAGGTAGGAAAACATTGTATATACATAACATATATTCATAAATAAACATAGACAAATGTAAGGTTATGTTTTGGCTTTCATTCTAAAATTTTAGCTACAAATGCATAAATTTAGGAATGCAAAATTCACTAGTTTATGTGAGAATTGGTTCTGGGGCTGGTGCTGTGGAGGAGCAGGTAAAACTGCCGCCTGGATTTCTGATATCCGATATGGGCACCAGTTCAAGTCCCAGCTGCTACACTTCCAATCCAGCTCTCTGCTATGACCTGGGAAAGCCGTAGAAGCCCTGTACCAGTGTGGGAGACTCAGAAGAAGCTCCTGACTCCTGGCTTTGGATCGGTGCTACTCCGGCCATTGCAACCAATTGGGGAGTGAACCAGCGGATGGAAGACTTCTCTTTCTCTCTCTGCCTCTCCTTCTCTCTCTGTGTAACTCTGACTTTCAAATACATAAATAAATCTTATAAAAAGAATTGGTTCTTATCTTTGCCCTACATTATCATTTTATCCAAATTGTATTTCAGAAAGGTGGACTGAGTTGAGATAACCTGCTCAATGTGAAGCTAGACCTTCCCACCAATATTTGTAGAGGAGACCTTTAAGTTTCTCTGCCCTACTGTGTAATCTTATGGGGGCTGTGGACTAAGTTGTAGGTGAAGGATTGACAACACATCAAGTGGCTTTCTGAATGTCTGTACTGCCCATCTGAATGTATAAAACATTGAGTCTGCTTCACATTAGGTTTTCAAGCTGCAGGTGGATGCTTCCAGGAATCCTGGAGTTTCCCAAGGGCTCCCATGGTGGGAAATAGGGGCCTAGGCCAGCGCCGCAGCTCAATAGGATAATCCTCCGCCTGCAGTGCCAGCACACAGGGTTCTAGTCCCAGTCAGGGCACCGGATTCTGTCCCGGTTGCCCCTCTTCCAGTCCAGCTCTCTGCTGTGGCCTGGGAGTGCAGTGGAGGATGGCCCAAGTCCTTGGGCCCTGCACCCACATGGGAGACCAGGAGAAGCACCTGGCTCCTGGCTTCGGATCAGCGCGGTGCACCAGCCGTAGCAGCCATTGGAGGGTGAACCAACGGTAAAGGAAGACCTTTCTCTCTGTCTCTCACTGTCCACTCTGCCTGTCAAAAAGAAATAGGGGCCTAAAGTCAGAATGGCAGTATGGAAGTTGAGAGGCTAGAGTGAAAGGGCAAAAGCTGAGAAGAGCCAACTCGTAAGACCATAATTTTTCTTATCATTTGTATTGTCCTTAGTGAAGTCATGTCAACAAGAAAGGGAGTAGACAGAGGTAGTCTTTTGGGGCAGGGCATTGACAGGGCATTGAGACTAGAAAGTTTCTGTCAACTGAGAAGTTCCCATGGGAAAAGTAGGATCAAGTTGGCAGATCAGAAAGGCCTTGGATCAAAAGCAAAGAAGACTTTTTAGCCTGAGAGGTACTTTTCAAACCAAGATCCTAGGAATCTAATCCCCTGAGAAAGCACAGAAAATGCAGCCTTCATGATCCAAAGTCATTCCCCAGAATAACAGAAAATATGGAAACCAAGTTGTGACAGGTAACAAAGGCATGGTAAGGAAAAGTAGAGATCTGGACAATCCCGAGAGAGCTGGGGATGATTGGCAGGAATGTAATGTGTCTGTGTCCTGGGGCCACAACCTGAATTCTGGCCACCTCTAGGCACAGATCCAACAATCTACATCTGTCCAGTGAAAAACCAGAGGGAAGCTCTCACTAACTTCCAGATCCAAGCTCACAGGACACAAAGTTGAAGTGGAGGCCGGCGCCGCGGCTCAATAGACTAATCCTCCGCCTGCGGCACCGGCACACTGGGTTCTAGTCCCAGTTGGGGCACCGGATTCTGTCCCGGTTGCCCCTCTTCCAGGCCAGCTCTCTGCTATGGCCCAGGAGTGCAGTGGAGGATGGCCCAAGTCCTTGGGCCCTGCACCCGCACGGGAGACCAGGAGAAGCACCTGGATCCTGGCTTTGGATCAGCGCGACGCGCCGGCCGCACCGGCCATTGGACGGTGAACCAACAGAAAGAAGACCTTTCTCTCTGTCTCTCTCTCTCTCACTGTCCACTCTGCCTGTCAAATAAATAAACAAATAAACAAAGTTGAAGTGGAAGGAGAACCTCATCTGGCTGATTGGTGAGCAACAGGAACAGGTCTGCCTCGTGAATCACCTTCTGATGACAAATACTTTTAGATAGCACAACACAAAACAGTACTGGCAGATAAATAATTGCTATCTGTGACATGTGTCACAATATCCAAATAACTGGTTCTATCCAAAGGTTTTATCCCATAAATCCAAGTGTTGGAAGAGACAACAGAACCTCTTACCACCCTTGCTTGACTGAACTCCAAGCAGAGATCTGGGAGTCTCACTGATAAAAAAGAATAATTTACTGGCTTAGCAAGAGACACAGGTTTCAAGTGCACTTTCCAGGAGTCTTTGCTGTACCATCTTTGTTGCCAAAAATGCGAGGAGGAAACATTTTTGTCTCTCATCTTAAGTTTAATGGTTTGGAGCCTATTAATTAACTGACAACCAAGATATTAACAGGAGCAAAGACAAGGCTTACTGACATGCAATCAACAGCTTCCTGGTCATTGAATACAAAGGTGTGCTCATGAGCAAAACAGCCTGACTCCACAAGGAGAGGGCCTGGATGCTCTGTGTTCAGGACCCCTCAGACCTTGCCCTCAGCTGTAACCTTTATGATGAAACTGCATACATTAAGAGTGGTGTTGTCCTGAGTTCCATGACTCATTCTAGAGAATTATCAACATAAAGGGGTCATGAGAACCTCTTAAGTTTTAGCCAATTAGTCCTAAGTGAGGATGGCTCAGGACCCCCTAAACTTGTGTCTGGCATCTCAAGTCGGGACTGTATTGAGGAGGACTGAGCTTTTAATTCATGGAGTTTACATTGACATCACTGGGTAGAATGTTCCAGAATTGGAGTTGGTGTCAGAGAATCCCTTTTTCTTCATCCTTTTTTCCGTCCTTAAAAGGAGAAACCCTGTTACTGAAAGAAGCTACAATTCTGGTACACATGACTAGAAAGGTTGGTTTAAAATGAGCTTTTCAAAAACCTTCCTTTTGGCTGAATGTTCAATACACTTGATTTAGGATAGCCTCAGAATGCATTTCAAACAAGTTGGAAACCTCATATGTTGGATGCTGTTGGGTGTCTGGGCAGAATAGTGGGAAGTGATGTGAAATTACTGCACAGAACGTGAAAAAATCCTGGGTCAAGGCAACCCAAGGAAAGGTTGTTCCTTGACCTTGTGTTCTGTAGGTCAATGGAATGTTCTTCTCTCTTCTGCCTTGAAGGTTCATGAAGGAGAGTTGTTTTGTTCCTGTGTCCTGAGGATGGGGCAGTTACCTCAATTCAAGTGATCCAGTTCTCTAGGCTTCTTGGGGAGGGAGCTTGGATGGGACCTTTGGCTTTTGTTTTCCCATGAATTTCGGAGGAAATATTTATTATGGCGTTACATGACTTCATCTCTGAGAGGACATGGGTCACATAGGAGGTGTCTGGAGGGGCCGTGTTCATGGAGCGGTAAGTTTCTTAAGAACAGGAAGGTTAACAATGGCTGAATTAGTCACTTGTAGCCATCCCGGAGACCCTGACATAGCCCAGGTGCAGGGAAAAGAAATCTCTTACTTGGGAGACAATCCCAGAGCTGTGATGTTCACACCAGGATTTTTGGTTTGTTTTTCAGCCAACATTATTTTTCTTGCCTACCAAGTGTTCTGTGTTCTAAAACATCACCTCTGGGCAATGCATCTAGATATGTTTTGGATAAATACTTATGGCTGTCAGAATCCTCTTCAAATGAAAACACAAGTGTTCCTTGTCTTGACTCACTGGCGCTATCAGCCACAGGCTTCTTATCTTGGTGGTGAGTGAAGCAGCTCGGTTCCTTTGCTTCTTCCCCCAGAGCCCTGGCCGGGCTCCAGCTCCGTGCCTCAGCTGAGGAGGAGGAGAAGGGAGGTAGCTGGCTGCTTGTCTCCATCCAAACAGCAACGGAATTCCTTGGCCAGGATGTTCAGTAATCCTTTGCCAGCTGGCTGCCTCCCCTTCCTCTGGGAACTCAGTGAATCACACCTCCGCAGCAGCGCATTTGGCTCTCACAAGCCCTGAAGGGCTGGAGGCTTGTGTCTGCCAGCAGCGAGGAGCTGCAGCCCAACTTCTGAGCATGGATCATGTCGGGACCCTGGAATTTCTGAGTGCATGAGGCTTCCCAGCTGCAAAGGAGAACACTCATCTGGAGGCCTGGCAGTCAGAGGGGGCTGGGCTGCTCGCATCTCATTAGGGGCCCCTCCAGGAGCTGAAGTTCTCACAGGTAGGAAGCAAGCCTCTCCTCCCCAGGACTTCAGATAAGGTAAGCCTCTGCTGCAAAAGCTCTGCAGCTGTCGGGGCACCCGCAGAATCACCAAACCACCAGGAGGGTTGCACAGGAGGGTGCTCCAGAAAGTTGGTGACAAATAGAGTAAAAAGAGAATTTTATGTTCATGCCAAAAATTGAAATCTATGTATATGAGGAGTCTTCAAAAACTCATCATTATCACAAAAAACTATGAATGGATTTTGAAGTTTTTCTGGCCCCAGAATAAATAACATTTCAGTACATTTTCCAAGAGCTTTTTGAATCTCCTGTTATTTGAGGGTTTTATGTCAATGGTTCAGGCACAGGGAGCCAGGAGGGAGGTGACTGCTGAGTCATCCTTTACTGCTAGCATCAGAAGCACATATTTCAATGCTGGACTTCTTTCTCAAGCAGGAACAAGATTGAAATGTAAGTGCCTCTAGTTTGAGTGATTAGAGAGTCTTTCTTTAGCTAAGGCAGGAGAAAGAAGCCCAATGGAGTAGCAGCAGCCTGTGTAGTGTGTAGTGAGTAAAGCTAAGCCCCACCTATATCCCTACCCCAGCTTGGTAAGCATTGACCCAAATGACCATCAGGCCTCTCTCCCAGGGGGAGTCCTACAGCAAGGCTGGCTCTCTTCAGCCCTGCAGGTGCCCCTTCCAGCTTAATCAGTGGACTGGCCAGGCCACATTTCCCTTCAGTCACTCTGCCACAGCCTGGGGTGTATCAAGTAGGAGGTGGGAAATGGGGAATAAGACTGAGGTGTGAGCTGAGTCCCACAGAGCCATGGCAGGGTAGGAAGTTGAGGCACTAACTAGGAAATTGGCCTGTTAATTCATTGAACTATCCTTTAAGGTGCAGTAGCACATAGGCATTGCATACTGGGAATTCCACCTAATGTCTGTAACTCACTTAGTGAAGAACTGGTAATAGAAAGTCCTGTCTCTTACACTGCTTTTTCCCAGAACTCAAGCTGCCAATGTCAGGCTCTGCCTTTGCGAGCCTGGTTAGAGAGGTCTCCTTTCTAAGTAGCTGAGAAGCAGCAACAGAGTGAAGGCGCAGCATTGCTTGCCTCCCACAGCATCTCTCTTGCCAGCTCTCCTGTTTCCCTCCCACAGGGACGCAGGAGGGACTTGCAGATAGGAGGGGAGTAGCTGCTTGCTAAGAACCCTGGAGCCAGCAGCTCCAGGCCAGTGTAATTCCAAGGGCTCTTCCTCCCCTCCGGGTCTTTCCCAGTGCCCCATTGCATGCCACTCACCATCAGTGCCCAAAGGCTACTTCTGGCAGTTATTTTCCCTGAAAAGATCAAAGTATCCTCCCATTTGAGTCTTGTCCCTGATGAGCACCATCTAGGTATGCAGCAGTGAGTATCCACTCCCAATCCTCACCCTGCATCGAGCTGTTTCTTCCTGTAGCCCAACCCCTTCCTCCCTGCCTGTGCATTCAGAAGGCCCAATGCAGTTCACTGGACTTCTTGGTTCATTGCCAAACTGCTGAGCCTTCACAAGTCTTCATCACCCTTGCAGTACCTCCACTGCTTGACCCCTACCCACTTGAGCACACTGGTCTAAGCCTGCCCTGCTCCTTACCACCTGCCCTCATTTTCCAGGACAGGTATACCTGTCTCAGGTATTCTGTGTCTGTTTCATAGATTCAGGTACTTCTGATGCATGTAACATCAACTTTTCCCTCTCTTCTGCCTCTTCCCTATCTGCTGATGACCACAAGCAAGCCTTTTGCACACACATACAGAAGAGAGAAAGAGAGAAAGAAAGAAACTACAAGAAGCAGTCAACCTTTCCACTTCTCTTTGCCCCATTATCTTTCCTTTCCTTAGAAGAAAATGTATTCTATACTCTTTGAGATAATGCATTGTTTCCTACCTTGGTAACTATTGAAGTTATATCTGTTAGAGGGTAAAATCAACACATCATAGATTAATTGGCAGTGCCTTTTCTTCCTTAGTGGGAACATGGAGTACCACGTGTCCTACTATGGGTGACATCTTATATGCGATGTGTTGCATGTGCTGTTTGGAAGAGGCCACTCAACTCTCCCATGCTTGATGTGTCATTAATTCGCAATTACTGTGATCCAGATTGTGTTCCCAACCGCTCTGCTGAACTCCCGAAGTCAATATTTTTAATTCATGGTTAACTCAACCTAGATGTTGCTTTTGGCAGTATTGGCCTTCTGTTTCAAGAGTAGACCCTCTCTCCTGCGTTCGCAAAGTCTTTCTCTTCTTCCCAGCCTTCCTCACCTTGTCCTCCCATGTCTTGCTCCCTGGGGCCAATGTTCCTTGGGGTTTGTTCCTCAGTTCTCATCTTATGTTTCTACCCTTTCTTTGTCACTTAAGGACCAAAATGGGGTGTGGGGGTGGCATACTCTGGATCTGTACTGGAGTCTCTTTCTGGGACCCTGCTCTTTCATCCATAAACCATTGATTCTCAACATGGAGTAATTCTACCCCATGGGACATGTGGCAGTATCTGGTGAAAATTTTAGTTGTCACACCTTGGGAATGCCATTGGTATCCACTGCGTGTAGGCCAGGGGTGTCACTAAACATCCTAAAGAACAGTGCTCTAAGATGAGAATTATTCTAACCAAAAAGTCAAGAGCACCAAGCTTAAGAAGCCCCGCCATAAGTACTTCATGTGGGTGATGCCCCAAGCTGCACTTCCCCTTGAAACGTCTGCCATGACATGCCATTTTGTTCGGGTTACATGTCTCTCTCTGTCAGAGCTGGGAAGCTTGGGCAGGGAGGAGGCCTTTTCTAGCCAGGCCCTGAAAAGGCAGAGCTTGATCGCAGCAGTGTGGGTACCCAACTCCCTTCCCTAAAAAGGAATGTGAATAGAATTGTTAGATATCCAAGCAGCATTGTTGGATTAATAGAACACAAGGGCATCAAAAAGGTTCATGGAAAATTTGCATGAATTCCACTTTC
This sequence comes from Oryctolagus cuniculus, assembly GCF_051225735.1. Classification (NCBI taxonomy): domain Eukaryota; kingdom Metazoa; phylum Chordata; class Mammalia; order Lagomorpha; family Leporidae; genus Oryctolagus; species Oryctolagus cuniculus. Next base: position 68,410,972 of record NC_142882.1, read on the forward strand.
CTTGAGTCTTTTGTAGCGTCCTCAAGTGTCATCATTGTCTGTGCCATATCCCAGATGTTGCAAGTGCTCTGAAGGCAGGGACTATCACAGCCTACCACTGGGTTTGGGGAAGGATAGACCGTGTGTGTGAAGTTGAAGATTCAGGCAGGCAAAAGTTTGTGGACGCTAAGGCCCCTTGCTTCTGCTGCATGATTATGAGCTAATGCCTGTGGCCACAAAGTGTGTAGAAAGAAAAAAAATTAAATTGAAAAGAAAAATTAAAAACAATCTAGAGTCTATTAGTAGTTCTAAAAATTGTCAAGAGGTTGAATAACTAGGTAAAAGCATAAGCGAGGTCTATGTTGGTAAAACAGGGCTTAAGAAAGAAGAGCTAATGGAGGCGAGATGAGCCCAGATTTGTTTGGAATAGTAAATATCCTCCACAGTAAAACTGAAGAAGAAAGTGCCAAGAAAATAAATGGAAACCTTGGAAGAAAAAAGGATGAATAAGACATTTTGGCAGTGGCTTAATTTTTCCACCTTATTTTAGCCTTCTTCTATTACATTTTTGTTTGAATAATATGTAATGTCTTTAAAATTACTTGACACTCTACCATTTCATCTCAAACTCTGCTTCCTGCATGTTTCCTCTACAGGAGGCATTTTTAAAATAAAGCCACGAGTCATGCCCACCGCCAGCTCCTGTGGATGAGAGGAGTTTGCATCATACACCTCATTTCTGGGGCACCCCCTTCCCTTCTCTTCCTTCCTGGGAGCCCCATTTCTTTTTTTATTCTCACTTCTACATGGCACACATCTTTGTGAGCTGACGGTTTATACCTGAGGCAGGGGACAGATTTGTATTTCTTCATTTTTCCTTCTGAATTCATGTGAACACCTTATGAGGGATCTAGTTATGAAAGTACAGGACTGTGGGTTGATGGGGAAGAATTCTGCCCTGAGGATCAGGAAAGCGAGATGCAACCCCCATGATCAGGAAGAAGAGAACCCTTTTGGAGTCTTTTAAGGTGTTCTGCAGAAAGACAAGTCCTTCATATTTCTACCAAGGTCAATTACCAAGGCACTTAAAAAGTAGGCTTCTGTCGTGGCAAATTTTCTGTTAATGCGTGAGGGTAGTTCTGCAGACAGACATGTTAAGTCCTCAGACATTCAACCCTATGGAATCTTTCCTCATAGAGTCTGGCCAAGCAGTGACGTAAGAGAAACGAGAGTGGTTACAGCTGGTAGTTGGTGCACCTCCAGGCACACATCCTCACAACCCCAGGAGCAGCGTGTGGTGGTATCTTGTTCTCCACCTTAGGGACGAATGATCTGAGTCTCGGAGAAAGCATGCTCTCAATTTGTGGGAGAATCTGGATCCCAACTCAGGCTACGGATTTTTTCCAAAGACAGCACTCTTCCCATTCGGGTATGAATTAAATAAACAGCTCAATAGAAAAATTCAGTACAAATTTTTTTATTGACATTGTAAGAAACACTTTTTTTTTGTTACAAAAGGACTAAGTGGTTCTGGAAGCAAAGGTAAGAGTTCATCTATGGCTGGGCTGCAGCCCCTGGGCTTGAGGTGGGCACTGAGCATTGCAGGGGCTACAGGCTCATCCCAAGGAGGCCCGGGGCTGGTCACATACGAACACTATGCCTACAATACTTAAATGTTTTTACATGTGTTTCTTTTTAAAAAGGATTACACATTTTATTTTTTAAAAACTCTAAAAAAGGTGAAAAAAATGAACTTGTATTTTATCTTACATGTTTGCAGGATACACGGGGTAATTTGTCGGAAGAGGACATCCTCCTTTCAGTTCAAAACGACACAGGAAACCAGGTGACAAGACAGCTCAGACTGCGCTCTGGCCTCAGAGCGCTGATTGGGCAACACCCACTGGCCCCTCGCGTTGACAAGAGTAACAGAAAATAAGGCACATACATTGCAAGAATCAAAACTTTGGAGCTCAAGAGAATGAGCCCATGTGTGAGGAGCAGGGGTAGTTCAATTAGTTCCTTAGAAAAATAAAACAAGAATGGCCTGAAAAATGAAAATAAGTTTCACACAGATGTCAAACAGGAGTCCCACGTATGAGCCTGCATTTATTATAGAAAGTAGGAGTCAATGCCATCTCTCTAAATGCATAGGTCAAAGAAACTGGGCAGAAGGCTGGAGGCTGGTGGTGGGTACCTCAAGATGAGATAGATGCCAAGTCTATGGAGATCGCGTGTCCCCACAGACTCACTTCTAAGTGACCTTAAAAGATCTTCCTTCCACTGGACTGTCACGACAGATCACTGGAGTCCTGGAAAGGTTCACTTTCTTCTTCCCTCCCTCCTCTCCTCCTTTCTTTTGGAATTTCTATACTGAGAGAAGCCAAATATTAAGCTGAAATGTGTGTCTCCTGCAAATCTAAAGGCAGTAGCAAAGAAAATGAGTACAAATATGGCAAGTAAAGAAGAGGGGGACCCCGAAGGTAACCTGAAAACAAAGGGAAAAGCATCTGAAACCAAGTAGGAAAGGGATTGGGTCAGCCTGTGACAGCGTGCAAGGCCAGGACCTGGAGATTCCAAGGTTCATGGAAAAATGAGATTCAGCAAGTGGAGGCTTGATGGTGACCTATTTGAGGAATACAGAAAAGGCCTGGCTTTTTCAGCTGCAAAGTGGTAGAGACTCTACTCTCCTGAGTTCAGATCAGTAGTTCTCTCGTGAGCTGTTCCAAAGGAGATACATCCTTGGATTTAAAGGAAGGTGCTCTCTGGAGCAGGACAGCAGGGTGTGGGGGAGGAATGCGCATCCTGCTTCTGGTCTCCGGGATGTTTGATTAAAAGCCAGCTCAACAGTTTTAACCACGTAGTCCCAAGTGGCACATTCAACTCTATGTTGAGATTCTTGGTCCAAATGAGAGAAAATAAACATAAGAAAGATGGGCTGGTCCTAACGTGTCTATTATCCCATGCTTTATTTGACTGTCTTGGTACTAATTCAAATGGCAGAAACAAGGGCAAACGCCATACAATTGAATCATGAATCATTTTGAGTAAATCCAATCGGGAGGCCAACAGGGACAGAATACAGAAGGGAGTTTGAAGCGTTCATAATTTTTAATAGTTTACATATTTTTGAAAGCAATATGCTGGACAATCCATGTACTCTTTGTGCACACATAGTATGATCTTGATATGTATCAACTGCACATGGGGAGTAGCTGTACTTTTAAAATATTTAAATATTTTAATCCAAAACAAAAGTACAGATACTAGTCCACAATATGGACTAAGAACATTTAACTTCTTAAGTGGATGCAGCTTTCAATCAATGGGATGTAACAGAGGCATCCACAGAGCTGTGAAATATCTTCCTTAGTGCTCTCATGCTAAAAAATGGTTGAGGCAATTTACTCCCAATATCAATGTCTGTGAGCTTTATCTTTACAATGAAATTTTACAAATCCCTGAAAATAGGGTGTTTATAATAGAAAACGCCTTCACTACAGTGGAATTAATAAATGTTAATGATATAGCCAGTTGTGGGATTGTTTAAATACCTAGATACTTAGAGCTATATATAATCAATTCTCAGTTATCTATGATAATGGGGAAAGAGATGGCAGTAATTGACAAATACAGCAAACCCACGAATCTTCCCCAAACTAATTCTACCCAATGTCTTCAATCTACAATCTATCTAATGCATTACCAAAATGGGTTAAAATAGCTACATGTTTGAGTGTCACTAACTGCCTGCCCCCTCTCTCACCACAGTGCCACACAGCACTGAATGTTCCTGAAGGTTGAAAGGAAAGAGGCCAACGAGCTAACTGAGAACTGACCATAGAAACAAGCACTCACATACACGCAGAACTGAAAACCCAAGCTGTGAGCAACCCATTCCACTGGCAAGAGCCCCAAGTGTCCACTTCTGTACTGTCTGAAGTCTGCCCTGAATTGACTTAGGGTGGGGAGCGCGCCCAAAGTGTTATCTCTGCCACAGTGCACCCACAAAAGAGTTTTAAACTCACTCTCCATATTCTGAATCTGTGCCCAATGTGGGGATTAAAAGCAAAACAAAAAACATTGAGCCCATGTACAGGAAAATTTTTAAAAGCTGGAAGTGTTAACCCCTTGGTCACAAGCACCCCAACTCCTACTTCCTTTGAGTAACAAAGAAACGCGTCAAATCCTTTCATTTGACCTCTCTTCTAAAAGAAAGAACATGCACATCACACATTTACACTGGTTTACTAAAAACAGGGATGGGCTTACAGTTTAAAAAAAAAAAAAAGACGGTGTTCGGAATATAACAATACTGACTCAAAACTGAACTGGAAGACAGTTTCTCCCTAGAATACTTTAGGGTTTTGCAGAGTCCTTTTCCATAAAAGGAATATACTTGAAACACATCCCAGTTAGGTGAGATGAGATTGCTAAAATACATACAGAACTGAAAAAACAAACCAGCCAAACACGGAGTCCGTTTCATCTTTCAACTCCTAAAGTTTCACGTCTGTTTGCAGTCCTTTTTCCTAATGCCTATTGCATAACTGCAAGGAATTTGCTTTCTTCCGCGAGGGAGGTCAGCAAAGAACTCATGTCTCCTATAGCCATGTTGGTGGTGCTCACAGACAGGGCTGGGAACGGGAGGGATGCCCGTGGCGTAGTGAGGCGGGAGGAGCTATGGGAAAGGTTCTGAATGATACTTGGGCTCAGGGCCCCAGACATGAGGCTGGCGTGGTCCCCGTCGTCTATGATGGCATCAAAATCAATCTGCACTCCTTCCAGGTCATGGCTGTCGAGGCTGTCAACTGTGCTTGTCACCTGGTTAGCACCTGGGGAAAGTAACTCAGAGTTTTCGGCACTGGCTCCCTGTAGCAGGCAGCTGGCTTCTGCAACGGAGAATGAACCAGCTTTCATGTCTTGCTGACTGAAGCCCACGGTTTGGTCATAGAACTGACCGGAGTAATTCTGCATATTAGAACAGAGCTGCTGGGGCTGCCCTTGGATCTCCATCTTGATGCCATTCACCCTGCAGGTCTGACTCGAGTCACCTTGTTGTCCGTGCTGCAGAGGAAGGCTGCCCCTTGGCACAGCCTGGCGTCTGCTGCCCCCATAGCCAGCACACAGCTGGTAGCCCCTGACACCTGCTAAGCTTGATGGCTGGCTGTGAGTCCCCGGCAGGCAGCTCTCTGGCCCTTGGAAGATGTTGATGTGTGAGGTAGCACTAACCTGCCCTAGCATCTGCTGACCGGGGCGGCCTGCCCCCTGGTGCTGCATGCTGTCGCTGAGCAGCTGGTGGGCAAGGAACCCCTGTCCCACCGGGTCTTGAGCCTGCATGCCACTCAGCATGCCACCAGCTGGCTCACTGGGCACCACAGACAGGCCAAAATCCAGTGGGGCCCCATTCCCTTGCATGGCGGTGCTTTTCAGCTTGGACCCTGGGACCCCTGCACCACAGGCACTGTCTAGCACACCGGGAGCCCCTGGCTGCCTGCTGAGACAATTTCCATACTGCTGGGCCTTGTAGGGCTGTTCATGGAAGGCGTTTGCACCGGGGCCAGCTCCACCCCCGCTGTGGAGGGCCAAGGGCTCCGGGCCACCGTAGGAGCTGCTGCTCTCACCCAGGGTCGGGTACCCCCCAGCTGGGCCAGCCCCGCTGCTCCTCGCTGGATGCTGCGGGTGGACGGCCGTGTTGTTGTATAACCCAAAGGCGCGGGCCTGTGGCACTGCAGACCGCTGGCCGCACTTGAGCTTGGACGAGGACAGGTCGGCGCTCCCGGAGCTGACTTCGTTCCACTGGATGGGCAGATCGGTTTTGCTGCCTTCGGTACAGGGCTGCTCCAGGGCGCGGTACTGCTGGCCCAGGTGACTGTCCGGCAGCCCGGGCTGGTCGAAGTCACCAGCCCCGGAGGTCCCTTTACTGTCCTCCGGGAAGTGCTGCCCATACCCGGCTTGGTTCTGAGAATTTAAATACTGCACGACGTCATCCGGCAAGAAATCCTCATCATTCAGGCTGGCATCCGCATCCATGGTCAGGGACTCCAGGGTGACGTTCTCGCTGATGCTGGGAGGGCAGGGGGATGCGTGGAAGTGCCGGGCGGGGCCCCCCTCGGGCCGCGTGTAATTCTGAAGCACTAGGTTACGCTTTTCGGCGGCCGGGGGCAGCCCCGGAGGGTTGAAGCTGTTCAGGCTGCTGAAACGCTGCACCCGGGGCAGAGAGAGGTTTTCTGACACGGTCCGCACGGGGTCGCTGGCTCTCCGCACGCCGTGGCCCAGGGCGTCGTGGGGCAGCAGGTGGCGCCGGCCGTAACTGTGCGACCCGCCATCGCTGCACCTCCGCGGAGGGTGCACGGGCGGCAGGGTCACCGCGGCCTCCCGTCCGTCCCCGAGCAGGGCCATCCTGGTCTTCAGGCTCAGCCTCTCCATGTGGGGCAGGGGCGTGGGTGGCGGGCCGCCCGTGGCCGCCGCGTACTTGGCCTTTAGGCGGTACTGCTGGGCGGGCGTGAGGCTGAGCAGGCTGGGCAACCCGTCTCCCTGGCTGGCCTCGCTGGACCTGCGCGAGGCGTCGGTGGAGATGGGGTCGTAGGAGTCGGCCACGCTCACGTTCTGGGGCCGCCCCTCGGCCTGCGACGCCTCGCTGGACCTCCGGCTGGAGAAGCAGGGCGAGATGCCCGAGGAGCGGCGGCTGCTCAGGTAGGCCGAGCTGATGGTGCTGGTGCTGCTGTCCCTGCGGTTGAGCATGTTCAGCATGGTGATGTCCACACCGGAGAGGTCGCTTCTGTTCGGGAGAAGAGTCACGGGCGCTCCCGCGCTGCAGCTGCTGTTGGACTGCGTGCCTGGAGAAAGGGCACGGAGGGAGAAAGGCAGGGAGGTCAGAGGGATGAATCCATTTCGAGGATCACTTAACCTGGCCGTTCTCAAGCTCCTTCTGCAAAGGGCCAGGTGGTAGTATGTTCAGTTTCTGTCACAACCGTTGTGACTTTGTGATCTAGTGCCAGAGTGCACACAGAACAACGTAGCGAGGGGATCTGCATGGCTGGGTATCAATAAAACTTTACAGGGGTCTGCAGCCCCCTGGCTTCAACCAACCAACACCACCACAATGGGCCATGTACACGCTTAGTCTTTTTTTTTTTTTTTTTTCAGTATCATTCTTGTGCCCCTTGTCTTAAAAATACACACCATCCATTCAAGCAAACAAACAAAAAAAAACCTTGAATGGGTATGGTTTCAGCATTACCATGGACCATTCATGGCATACTCTTGGGACTGATGGAGAAACTGAAAAAAAAAAAAAAAAAAAAAAAAGGAGGGCCTGCTTCTGCTTCCAGGCTCTGGCTGCATTTAAAAGGAAAGAACAACCCCGAGCAGATGCATGATCTGCTGCGGAACTCACCATTTCCTATGAGAGGAGAGACTGCAGGGGCTTTGGGGGGTAGAATAGGGTTCAGTCGCGGAAGCATTCCATTCACTTGTGTTAGCCTTTCGAGTTTTACGTGCTCCATCCATTTGGTCCCTGCTGGGTTTCTCCTGGCTTGCAAAGCAAGGGCTGTGGTTGCAGTGGAAATGGTCGAGTCCATGATTGGGGTTTCGTCGATGGCACTGAGGTCTGCTACACTACCTCCATCAGTCAGAGGAAGCTCGAGCCCACTGTTGGAATAGTTGCTGATGGGGGACTGCTGGCTGCTGCATGAAGACTGACCACCAGGGCTTGGCTGAGATGTCTGTTGGAGTCAAGAGGAAAGGGCAGAAAGGGCATGAGGAAGGGTAAAGGAAACCAAGCCAATAATGAGAGCGCATGCATGCCAAGACGTTGGGGATTATCAGTGGGTTGTATGAGAAGAAAAACTAAGTTCTAGTGAACGGACATGGTCTCCCTGGCCAAAATGAATGATGGACCACTAAGCTGATGTGCAGTGGGAGGCAATGGACAGCAGAGAATGCCTAGATACCGTGTGACTGGCATGAGGGCAGCCAGACGCCTGCCTCAAAGGCCAACTCTGCAGACACCCTTCCTGGGCTCCAGCCCCACGTCCAGAACTTTACTCTTTGGGAAAATTACTTAGCCACTCCTAACTGCAGTTCCCTTATCTGTGAAATGGGGACAACTTATTTTAGGAGTTGTTGAGAGTTAAGTGTGATGCCCACAGAAGACACATATGAAAAGACCTGGGTAATAATAATTGGTTCAAAGGGCATTATCTTTTCCCAGGTCATTTCTGTCTTTGGGGTTTGTTTTGCTCAGCTAAAATGCATGTGTAAGATTTGCTCCATAAGCACACATTGCTTTCTCTCCAACAAGACTGTTCAGGGCTGGTACCCAAACTCATAGAAAGTTTTCCTGCATTGTGGAAGTGCAACCAGGATATGGGTAAATGCAGCTGTAAGGGATAAACCTTCAGTCACTGATCTGCTATGCTCAGAGAGGGAAAAGCTACAGATCACAGCCATCCTGAATCTGTGGAATGATTGGACCCATCCCTTTAGTGCTCCTACTATGAGAACTCGAAACTGTTTTCCTAGTCCCAGCTAAGTGGATCCTGTAAGAAATTTGTGTGATTAACAGGGAATTACTCTAGTTGGTTTCTCACTCAGAGTAAGTACCACCTCCTATGTTTTCCAAGACTCTTGAGAATAGGGGAGTTGAAAGCCTGGCCACCTCAGTGTCTGGGGAGCACTACAGCACATGGCCTGCACTGCAGAGGGCAGCTAGCATGGTACAGAACTGTTCTTTCAAAAATTCCAGTGCTGCTCTGGTGGGCTGAGACAGCCACCCTTGACGTGTGGATAAGAAAGTGATGTTCAGAGAAGTCCAGTGACTATCCAAAGTCATAAAGTGAATGGTGGGACTACTTCTCCAATGTTCTATAAAAACTGGACCCAGAGACGGCAGCCAAAGGAGAGCCCTTCCCAGGGAGAGACAACTACAAACCCCCTCCGTGACTCTCAGGTGAAATGCAAGCTGCCGTCAGAAGGTGTTTGTAGAGATAAGTCTTCTCCATGGACCTTGAAATACATTTCTGCTATCAGAATACATACACCCAAGCAAATGAACTTTCTAAGTGAGTGCCACATGATATACTAACTTTGTCCCAGGCAACCAAGCAGAGCAAAGGAAGGTATGCAAATATGGTCATGAACAGGTGAAGCCCTGCTTAATTTTAGCCTCTGCCAAGTCTTGGAGTGCCGGACCACCTGTTCCTTCCCAAGATACTTGTCCTTTCCACAGCTTTGGGTTTCTTTACTCAGTGTGTGTGGAATAAATCTGTGTGTATTCTGTACGTATATGTACACACACATGCAGACACACACTTTGAGTGCAAGAAAGCAGACATGCACTTACAATTAAAAAGCTGCTTCAGTGAGCTCATATATATTACATGTAAGTTGAACTACTAACAACACATGTATTCAGAGCTTCCTCAAAGAAGGTGGTGCACATCTGGTACAAAAGAGAATTTACACTGCTCAGTACAATCATTCAGTAGAATTTGAGAACATCTGCTTGGTCGGCCCTGGTGTGACTTATTATGAGAACCCAGACAAATAAGAACAATGGATTTCACCATCTAACTCCACACTGTCCACATGCTGAATGTGCAAAACATGTTGCTTCTATATATGAAACACAACTGAGTAATGTTCACTACCAGAATCACCACAAGGTCACACAAACAAAAGAAAATGAAATGAGCAAAAGTGAAATGTCAAAATGAAAGCAAAGCAAAAAGAACAGAGAAGCCAAAATTTCCCTCACCTTATTACCCACTGTCCTTAGGAAGTGAGAACAAGACATTTAGGAGCATTAGACAGAAGAGATGTTGCATTAATAAGAAAAAAGAAGAAAGAATTTAATTTATAGCAAGATGATCAAATTAAAGACATGTTTTTAGAGAAAGAATATTAGATGTGTAAATCTCATGTGCATCGGTAAATGCCGGTGAAGACAGCTGCCCATATTTAAATGTGAGTGCACAGACTCCTAACAGTTTACTGTGGACAGGTGACTGACTTGTGAACACCGCTGAGCCTCAGCTCCTCACCTGGAAAGTACGGTGCCCTTTTTCCCAGCGATCTTGTCTAGTCCCATGTTTCTATGATTTAATTACTTTATAAAATATTGTACCCATTGGGGCATCTCAATATCATGAAGCCAAAACTACAAGTGTTTATTTCTACCAATTTTTTTAAAACAATACATGTTGGAAGAGGAGAAGGTAAATTTTCTTCAGTTAGGGATATACATTAAAGGTATAAGAAACTCTGGGTTCCAAGGATGTCCCAAGAACATCAATCATCTTTTGATCACATAATCTAGATCCTAAATTCAATGACCTTTTTTTCATTAAACACTTGATGATAAATTGTTTAATGTTCTGCATAATTACTATATCTGTGGGCTTTATTTTGAGAAGTAGATATGTGCTTCCTTCCAAAAAATGCATACAAAATATAGTTCATCGACTGATTAATTTAAAAATACAGTGTTCATAGCACACTTATGGAAATTCTATTAAGATGGTTCTTAAAAGCAAAGTATAGCTACCCACTGAGAAATAAAGATTAATCTGGATAGCTTATTTGCATTATTTTTGGCTAGACTTAATGTTCTACACCACTGTGGAAGAGTTCAGAGATGTACTCATTGAGATCATTAACATACAGCTTCCCATCCAGCCAGTGGAGGAAAAGCATGTACGTTCTCTCCTGCCCATACTTGCTGCTGCAGACTGACATCTGTCATGAATCTGAGGACACCCATCCAACCGCAGGACCGCTCTGATTTTCAGAAAATGCTTCCCTAAGCTGAGTATAAATCTGCCTGCCTGATCATGTCTATGTGTCAGGAAGTCTACGCGGGGGACTTCCACCTGGCACACTTCCTCCGCAAGTCAGAGGGTGACAGGCTAGAATCCAGTATATTCTCAGTTATATCCATTATACACATGGCCAAATAGAAAGGTACTATTTCTCTTCTACTGCCCACTTTGTTTCTTTTTGCCCTTTGGAAATTTTTAGGTGTTTTATGAAAGCACATTCATCAACAATAGAAGTTTAGTAATAGCTGAAAAGAGTAGCATAATCTACATATTCGATTAGCTACGGAACCATAATGATATTTGCCTTTAAGAACCGTTGCATTTCCTCCCTTGTCTCCATCTCCTTGGTTCAAGCCCAGCTGCAGAAATGGTCTCCAGTTTGCCCAGTCTACTGGGACCAAAGTTCTTGTTTCTAAAAATGACCGGACCCTGCCATTCCATTCCCTGTTGTAAAACACATCCTTCCCGTCCTCACCCCTTCTGTTTCTGTGCATCCTCCCAGGGCCCCAGGGCTGCGGCCTCTCCGCCTGCCTCTTCTCCCTCTCCAGGCTGAACTTCCTGTCCGGGTCCCTGCGGCCTCACCCTTGAGTGCACAGGCATTTAGCTCCTCTCTTGAACACTCCACACAGCCCTGTGTTCACGGCCCTCACACTGAGTGGCAACTATTTGTTTTTCGGTCTATCCCTCTGGATTGTAAACCCCTAAAGAATAGGGACTGCGGCTTCTTTATCTTGGGGTCACTGGGGCAAAGAAGACAGAAAGCGTGTTTACGAAGAGACCCGATGAGTGATTTCTACATTACAGGCACACTAAAGAGACAGATGCATCTTTCTTCCTGCCACAAGGGGTATGGCTCGGGACTGATTTTAAAAACAGTCTGGAAACCCGGGAGCTCTTTTCTGAGCTCAGTTATTCTATGCAGATCAACTTCCGCTAAAGCAATGCAGGTCACCAGGCTCAGGACCTCTTCACACTAGAAACAGACCGATGCAGCAGCCTAAAGCCCTAAAGGACCTAAAGGACCGCAGGCTGCCCTGGGAGGATCAGGAGACGGAATGACATACCATGGGTTTCTCGGCCTTGACCGTCTTCACCTGGAGGCATTCTTCCCGCTTTGAGGTAGTGTTGCTGAGGTCCTTCTGCTCCCCGAGGGCTCCCTGAGTCGGCCGGCCGGGCGACCTGGACTGTGAGTGGCTGCCGGGATCCCGCGGGGGTGGGGGCCGAGGATGCATGTCCCCACGCTGCTTCTTGGTGACATGAGCCTCTGGGCCATGCACGGTCTTCACGTGTTTCCGGAGGGAGCTTGGGTCTGTGTAACGTTTAGTGCAGCCTGGGATTTTGCACACATACGGTTTCTGCCAAATGCCGCAAGAACGAGACAGCAAGGTTTTCAGAAAGTGAGTCCTTTGTGGCCGCTCACTGCATTTTTAATTCTTTCCAAACACATTCACAAAGCTCAGGGGAAGACAAATCCCTCTAGGAATTAATGGTTTCATAAGGCCATCTGATCTGTGCTCGGTGTCCATGGGCTCTGCCTCCACAGCTGATTATTTTAGAGAGAGCCTAAGAGAGCTGCGAATGTGGAAACTGCCATCCTGGTGTTGGATGCACTTACGCTGTGCATGGGAAGAAGTGCAGTGGTGCTGTGACAGGTGCCCCACAGACACTGCGGTGCCATGCTGCTACTGATGATGGAAGAAGGCCTAAAAAGATGCCTGTCACTAATTAGGGAATGCCGCCAATCCTTTACAAGCGGTGGTGGGAAGAAATATATTATGGATAACCTGGTTCTGAGGCTCTGACCTCTTTGAAAGTTGGCTATTTATACGCTGGCATAATAAAAAAAAGATACTTCTATCCTCTCGCCTGTGACATATCACTAACATGTGTTTCTCTGGATACCTTTACAACTGCGAGTGGATGTCAGGGCTCAAACGCACCTTGCACTCCTCTAATCTTCACAGTGCCAGAGCCCCTTTACAGACATCCACGAATATTCACCAGAACCTGCAGAGGGCGATGGGCCATGATCTGCACGCTGGGATTCCTGCTCTGTGCTCCTCCTGAGTACCAAGATTTAGAAACTATGTCATGCTAATTTCATTTCCTATGCGAGTCAGTGATTAAGCCTGCAGATAGTTACCAAAATTATCTGTAGGCTTACAGCTAAATATTTCTCCTATGACAGAACTTCTGGCCTTGGCTCTTGCCCAACATCAGAATTGTACCTTTATTCACTTGGCTTGAAATATAATATATTCATGGATACTTGTGTGAGTATATATTTATATGTCTGTATACCTGAAGATGAGCTATCAGTAAGCAATCATCATAAAAAGCATGATTAATATAATGTACCCATTACATTTTAAAAGACGTGCTGTCCGGTAGAATACATGTATCTGAAAGATGCTTTTTCTCTAACAGCTCAGAACAGACTGAGTGCTACCTAAAATGCTGAAATGTCCTAATGCAATGACGAGCCGATTCTGAAAATTATCCTGACAGCCTTCACCTCCGACTCTCAGATTCCTTTGGGTCGAATTGATTCCCATTAACTAGGAATTACGTCTATTCAGCACCTCGTGTGATTTGCAGCATGTACATAATGAAGTGAGCACGTCCAGTTCTATGCATTAGCGACAGAAGAATGGCCCTGACGATGAGTGCCATTAGCTTACCATATTCTCACCCTGGCCCTCTGCTTGTTCATGGCATTGCTATGGCAGGTCATGCCTGCAGAAAAGCAGGCTGGGTGCACGGGCCAACAGTGTGGGGATGGGGACCAGGAGAGAGACAAGGAGCACAAAGCAAGACCAGAGAACTACTCTTCCTATAAGTAAATTCATGTTTGTTACAGGTTAGCCCAGAAATAAGGAAGCAGCTACTTTGGAAGAAGTATACTCCTGAGTTTCTGGGAGAGCGGCATGTACAGCTTGTACACATGTGTCCTTGCATGTGAACATCGAAGGGACTTTAAAAAGTCTGTGGAAAACACAAAGTCCTTCAGGTTTTCGGGAGAGGGAGATTCAAGGGCACCAGTGCTCAAGGAAGCTTGTTCAATGGTAGCCTTGGGAGGCACCTGAGCTGTGTGGTCTGCAGCAGCGAGAGTCCTGGCAGAGCCACTGAATGGGCAGGATGGCCAGAGGGACAGAGCAGTGCTGTGGTGGCTCCCTGGAGTGGACTTCACTCCCTTCCCATTCCCTTTCATGCATTCCTATGCTACACCCTAAATAGCAAAAACCTGGGCACAGAACCAGCCATCAGTATTTGTTAGGGGGATAAATGAAGGTACAGAGAAAGTGCAAGTCAATGGAAGCAAATACACTGCTTCATCTAGGACCATCTGATGACACGAATCTGGATTTCTTGGACAAACTTAATTTTGGTGCATCTGAAACTGCCTGTCATTCATATGCAAGGCCACAGGTTTGTAAATGGCATAGAGAAAAACAGCTTACGTGTTTGTGAGTAAAATTTTAATTATGCATTTTTGATCCAGGTTAATAATTTAAGTAAATTGTTCAACCCTGAGGAAGGTTATTATTGATGAAGATATCTTAATCTAATAAGATATTCAATTCTCACATAGCACTGTGTTTTTTACCTCACAGAAGAACACAGGTTCAACTATAATGCAATTAATTAAAGCAAGCAAACATGTGCACATATTTGAAGTTCACAAAAAATAAAATAAAAAAATAAAAATTTACATGTGTACACTGCTAATATTAACATATCTACTACCCAAATTTCTTCATTATAACATGATAGAGTACTGGCTTAAAATCTATTAAAATGGATATCTTCTAAATTTCTAATGAAGATGATAGTTATGAATGCTTATTATGAAATACAGTTAAATATATTAAGTTCTAAGATGTTAGTCAAAGCCCCTCAAATTTTTGAAATTCAGATGTAAGTCCCATGCCATAGCAGGAAGTCTTTTAAATTGCACTATTCAGTGGCATCTAGTACATCATAATGTTGTAAATCATCACCATTAATTCCAAATACCCTTAAGCCTTCTTCTCTTAGCTTCTGGAAAGCACTACTCTAATTTCTTCTCTCTGGGTTTATCTATTCTAGACTGCCCTAAAATTGTGCACTCAATATGTACAACAAATTATAGTGTAGCTATTACACATGGCAAGTATTTTTGGACAAAAAAAAGTACTTTGAATATTAAAACGTGGAGGTGTGGCACCTTCCCTAAAATGTCTTCAAATAATTGGTCCATAAGGAGATTTCAAAAGAGTTGAGCTTTCTTGTTCCTCCACCACCTTTTCAAAAAGAGTAGGTATACATGAACTTGCACATGCCAGTCTGTATGTGAGTGCGTGTTTCAGAGAGTGTGGTTAATCTCTTTTCAGGCACTTTTGTTCCATCAGTTCCATAAAAAACGCAGTGAGGACCATCTTCACCGCTGAAAAGCCACAGGACTGTTGAGTGGAGTGACTCATTTACTTGCTTTTTACCAGATTTCCTCTCCCTAACTCTCCATCTGGATGGTCATGAATGAACCAGAGCTGCATCTGCTGAAGTCAAAGGACGGCCACTCCAAGGACGTAGGTGTGCACAATACAGGATCCTTCCCTGACACTTCTCAAGCAAACTGATGACACACTTTGTGGGGCTGAACTATGTGTCAAGCTAACAAATTCTGATTAGCTATCCTATTTCTACCCAAAAAGTGGGGAACTTTTTTTTTTTGTTAATTTCTTGATTCATTTAAGAAAAAGCTTCACAGAAGAGGTATTTCTTGAGCAAGACCTCCAAGAAGTTGGAGGTGTGCAGGTAGGTGTGCACTAAAGCATAAGCACAGACCAGGTATCTAGCTTAGCAGTTAAGATATCAGTGTTCCACGCTGCAGTTCTTGCGTTCAATTCCCAGCTCTAGCTTGACTTCAACTTCCTGCCACCGCAGACCCTGGGAGGTTTTTGCCACCTACATGGGAAACCTGGATTAAATTCCAGGCTGCTGGTTCTGGTCTTGGCCCAGCCCCAGTGGTTGGTGGGAGTGAACCAGTAAATGGAAATCGCCCCTCTAATATATTTTTTTCAAAATTAATTTGGAAACTTCTGTTCTCATGCTTCTGTGTAATTTGAGGGATGTAGCTACCTAAAAATAATAGCACCACAACAGGAACCACCTGCTACCATGAAGCCTTACTCAATACGTCATTTTGAGTTACTGACTGGAAACCATGCTGAGTTTCTGAGAGTATCTTCCAAAATTCGTTGGAATTTAGAACACCTGGAAATTGTATTTAACTATGAGTGGTTGCTTCATAAACAACTTTTTTGATTCAATGCATCTTATGATACCACCTGGAGACAGCACACAAAGGTGGCTGTCCTAGAAGTGAGGCTGGCAGCTGAATCCATCCATGGTGCTCACAGGGTCCTCCTGTGTGCATGGTTTCATACTATTCAGGGCAGAGCAAGTGGATAGGATTCCAAGTTTAATGCTTCTACTGTTTGACCAGTAGGTGGCAGTTCCAAACAACATGAAACTAAGTTCACCAGGGGTTTCAAGAAATTCCCACTTTGTCCACATTACTCTCCAAATGAGGTCCGGTTTTCAGCCCCACCCCTGAGATCCCAGCCTTCACCTGCAAAGTCAGAACCATTCATGCTGGTAACTCGCCCTGCCCTTCCATGTACATTCCCAGGAGGGCTCTTTGTTTCCACCTAGGAGCTCCGGGTCGGAGGAAGACACTTACCTCATTGGAATGTGTTCTGTTTTGGTGCTTGGCACGATCAGAGGCATTTGAGAAAGCCTTGTTGCAACCTTCGTGCTCACAGACGTATGGTTTCTCTCCAGTGTGAGATCTCAAGTGCGTTTTCAAGTTTTCGAGTCTCGAGTAGGCCTTTGTGCAACCTTCAAACTGAAGACAACAGGTAAATCTGGATTACTCCACACAATAGTCATGGCAGCTTTTGCCTAACATTCCCTCAAAGTGGATGAAAAACTGACGTTTCAAGGGTCAGCAGCTTTTCAAAATCAAGGAACAAAAAGTCCACTAAACTCTGCATTTATTGGGATTCAGATGTGGCTCGGTGCAGTTCAAGATAAAGCATTTTCAGTGCCAGTGAAAGTCCTGAAGTTTTGTTTTTTTTTAATAGACCGCTCAATGTGCACAATGCCTTTCATTATCTGCTCACTGATCTCCTCGAATTCCCACTGATTTCAGATTCAGCACAAAGTTCATTAATATGGCTTTGTGTCCATACAAAGACATGGAATTTGATCATGTTTGTAAAGGGCCTTTAAGATGTAAAGTACCAGGGCTGAGCAGTGTCCAGTGTGTCTCGCGGCACCTCATGAAAGAAAGCTCAGTCCTCCACGGGACTGCACTATGCTGAGGGGAAAGGCAGGAGTGCGTGCAGGAGCTTAAAAACCAAGTGCAGGTTGTACAGCCCTTACCCAAAATGCTTAGGCACCAGGAGCACCTGAGTTTTTTCAGACTATGGAATATATGCATACACATAATAAGATATCTTGGGATGAGCCCCAAGTCTAAACACAAAATCCGTTTATGTCCCATACACACCTTGCTCACGCTGCCTGGAGGTGATTTTATGCAATGATTTTTTTTTTTTTTACTGCACCTGTGTTTTGATTGCAACCGTCACGTGAGGTCAGGTGTGGAATTTTCTACTTGTAGCATCATGTCTGTACTCAAAAAGTTTCAGATTTTGGAACATTTTGGATTTCACATATTTGGATTAGGGATGTTCAATACGTATAGGGATTAGCTTTTTTAAAAGTCCATTTAGGCTCCTCCCTTTGCCTTCAGAGGCCTATGGCATGATGAGCTATCAGGCTGGGATTGACAGTGACTGAGTGTTCACTCAGTGCCCACCACCTGCTGCTAGCTGCCACGCCACCCTCTAGAACTGTTCAGTGCAACTCAGTAGCTCTAAAACCCTGGCACTCATCAGCAGGCCCAGCTCTGTCCCTCTTCTTGCAGCACCCCAGCTACCATGAGCCTCCTCTGAGTTGGAGTCATCAGCACATAGAGCCCTGAAGATTATGAAGAAGGAACACAGTGCGAATCCTGCCGCCCACCAGGTACTCACAGTGCATTTATGAGGCTTCTCGCCTGTGTGTCTTCGCATATGCACTACCAGCATGTACTGGGCTTTGAAGGGTTTCTGCTCTCTGGAGCAGTCGAGCCACCGGCACACGAATTCCTTCTTTTCTCCATGAATATGGTCATTGTTTATATGCTGCAATTTGAGGAAAGGGAGAGAGAGAAATAAAGTGGAAGTGTATCACTTGTTTCCGAAGGCAAGAAAAGGAAGTACAAAAAATGTCCCCAGGGTCGGGGCTGTGGCAAGGCTGGTAAAGCCACCACCTGTGATGCTGGCGGTTTGAGACCTGGCTGCACTACTTCTGATCCAATTCCCTGCTAATGTGCCTTGGAAAACAGAAAAGGATGGCCCAAGGCTTGGGTCTCTGCACCCATGTGAGTAACCCAGATGAGGCTCCTGGCTCCTGGCTTTGGACCAGCCCAGCTCAGGCCATTGTGGCCATTAGGGGAGTGAACCAATGGATAGAAGATCTCTCTCTCTTTCTGTAACTTTGGCTTTCAAATAAATAAATAAATTTTTTTAAAAATGTCCCAATCTTAGATCCTAAGGATTATATGAATAACTTCACCATATTAAAGATTTTAAAAATTCTTGGCAGTGTTTTCTTTTAAACTGTTCTTAGTGTAACAGCCTCTGTTTTGTTCTTTTTGTTTGTTTGTTAGTTTATGGTATTTGAAAAACATTTAGAGAGTGATAACTTCTATTTACTACTAGTTCATTCTTCAAATGCCTGCAACAATTGGGCATTTGGATTAGGGAATGGGCCAGGCAGATGCCAGGAACCAGAAGCTAAATATAGGCCTCCCAAATGGGTATAAGGTAAACCAAGTACTTGAACTGTCACTTACTGCCCCCTGCTTGCATCTTACCAGGAGGCTAGAGTCAGGACCGGAGCTGTGACTCGAACCCAGGCACTCCAATATGGGCTGTAAGGGGTCCCAAGCAGAGTCTTAACTGACATAGGAAAAGCCTGCCCCCAAGTCAGTGTATTTCTCAGGTAGTTTGCTCTTGCTACCTGTGCATGTGTGCTTCCTCACTAACAGGAGTGGTATTACAAGGATGGAGCTTAGTGTCCCAGAAGTACCACACTGGGCATCTGAAGAGCACAGTTTAATTCTGAGACTTGCAACTAGTTGTAGGAGAGTTGTAGAAGAGCAGTTGAGCTATCCTTGTCCTCTGCTAATTTTCATCTGCCAAAAGGAGGTAAAGGCTATAGGACTACAGAGTTCTACAGCTCTCACCCACACCAGGAGGATGCACATCACACACACACACACACACACACACACATTCTGTAACAAGGAACTGAAAAACCAGAAACACTTTTCAAACTAAGCTTTAATTCACTGTTCTGACTAAGAATCAAAGAGGAAAGAACGACATCCAGAGGCGGACTATGTGGCTGTCAAATGATTTAGTCCCAAGCATCTTGGTTTTCTTCATACACAAAACAAAGGAATGGATTCATGAGTTTCTAAGTTTTTTTTTTTTTCAGTTCTAAAATCCTATAATTTATTTTTCAGAATGAAAATGAACTTTCCTGAATTACTCATCAATTGAAAGTTGTTTTATATTTTAACTTTAATATAGTATAGTAAAATAATAAGATAGTTATAGTATATATATGTGTATAGTTATAGTATAATGATATAGTTTTATAGTTTAATTTTATATAGTTCCTTAGATTACTATATCAGGCGTCCTTTAAGTGGGAGACATGAGAAACCTATTGCAGCACCAGAGGAAGAGAAGGGTCTTAATCTGGATCAACTTAAAGAAAATTCAAGTAAGTTGACTATGCTACTTAAGTGTTTGGTTATATACTGTCTATGTTGAAACTTTGTCTTTCTTTCTTTCATTAAAAGTTTTTTAAATCATTTATTTATTTGAGAAAGAAATTTTTTTCCCACTGATTCACTTCCCATATGCCCTCAATAGTTGGGGTTAGGCCAAGGGCTAAAGCCAGGAGCCTATTAATTCTAGGTCTCCCACATGAGTAGCAGGAACCCAAGTACTTGAGCCATCACTTCCTGCCTCCCAGAGTGTGTGTTTGCAGTGAGTTTCATCTGAAGCACAGCTGAGACTCAAACCTAGGGGCTGCAATATAGAATCTAAGTATGTTAACAACTATGCCAAATGTTTACTCCCCAAAACCCTTAAAGATTAATTCATTGATTTGAGAAGGAGAGACAGAGAGAGAATATCTGTTGGTTTACCCTCCCAAAGCCTACAATAGCTGGGGTTGGGCCCCAGGGCCAACACTGGGAGCTGACTCAATCCAGGTTGCCTACATGGATGCCAGGAACTCAATTACTTGAGCCATCGCCACTATCTCCTAGAATCTACATAGTAGGAAGCTACAATCAGAAGTCAGAGCTGAGAATTGAACCAAGGTACTCTAATGCGGGATGCAGGTATCTTAACTGCTAGGCTAAATGCCTACCCTAACACTGTCAATTTTCATTTTCTAGTCATCCTGCTTTAATTTAATTTGCCTTAGTTTTTAATTTGCCTATTTGGCATAATTTGAAGCTTTTAGGAACACTTTCTCAACCATACATGGAAGTATATCACTAAAAAGTTCCTCCAGTGAGAGAAACTTCCCTTTGTTTTCATATACAGTGTGGTGGTGACACATTTCACTACATTCTTACTAAGGCCATGGCTCCTAAATGAGAGTGGTCTTCAGGGGCCTGAGGATAGACTTCTACCATCTGAGTTGGCCTTTCCCAGGTATTCCACTAGGTGGCCTGCTGCTTTAGGGGAAAACGAAGTTTCTATAAAATGCATAAAGTTTTCCAGGCTGTTTCTGGAGCTGAAAGAGGACAGAGAAAATGCCCTCAGAAAGCTTGTGACAGAAGAGAATCCATGCACACTGCAGCACAGGGACACAGCCAGGATCTTGGGGGATGCCTTGGAAATGACAAGGAAACCAAGAGAATCCCCACTCAGGGACACAATGATACAGCAACCCCTTGGCCAACGGATGTGGGTTTCCTTTTGAAAACCACTGTCCTGTGTATGAGTGCCTCTTGAAAGAGATGATTTGCACGTGAGTCTATGAGGAGAACAGATGTGCTGGCCAGGGAACAACAGGCATCTTTGAATTCATGCTTCAAGTGCATCTTTGTAGCCCACACTCATAGCCCAGAATTGCCCCAAATGTGTGCCGAAGCCCAGCCTTTGAAACCTATAGGGGTCCTTTGAATTTTCCTTTCCAGGGAGAAAAATAAACGATCATACAAATTCATTCCATAAAAGTTATTCTTGGTCCATTTTGGTCCTTTGGATTAAGACACACGATAGGAAAAGGAAGGAAGAGAGGGAGGAAGAGCAGAAGGGAGGGGGAGAGAGAAAGGCAGGAAAAGTTAAAGTTGGAAAATAACTGAGTCAACTACTTAAGGTTGCAACACACAGTGTCCTGGTACTTGGCGGTACTCAGTAAGTATCTGTGGACCTGGTTTGACTCATGCAGCAAACTGAACTTCCACTGGGTAAAAGAAATTACAGTGCATGATTCTGTTTATCTTAATTCAACTTCATTCTGCCTGGTCCCCTAACAACAGGAATTTAACATAAGGTATTTCATAGGATTTGAAGGCTATCCAAATGCAAACCCCTCATGCTGGGCAGAACAAAAGACATGCACATGGATTCTGACATTTCTTTTCTCTCTTCTGCATTTACAGGGATGGGCTGAATGCTACATACACCAAGTCCCAAGCCCGGGAATCAGACAGACATGATTCCTGCCCTAAGGAAATTATAGTCCACTGGAGGGAAATGGATAATGACTTAAATTACTATACAATTATGGTGTGATAAGCGTGATGAAGAGAAATAATAGGGTTTTATAGAAACATAGAGCGGGAGGTCCTGAGTCAGTGTGGAGCATCAGGGGTCAGGGTCAGCTTCCCAAATGAAGCCACAGCAGGATCCGAAGGTGAGACCCACAGGTGTGTGGTGCGGGGTGGGGGCAGAGAGAAATGGACAGGGGTGCAGGAGCACCTGCAGGAGCTTGCTGCCTCCAAGGAACAGGGTGAGACCCACACGTGGCAGAATTGCACTGGCCGTGCGGAGGCTGCAGGCCTCGGGCGTTGCCACTGCTTGGCCTGGTGAGGAGGCACGAGTTCTCCCTGGATTGAGTGGACATCATGGGGACAGCCATCCTTGTGCCAGCTTGCAGGGCTTATCTGAAATGAGGATCTGGGTGAGCTGTCCCGCACGGAGGCTGGGTGGGATCCGTCTGGATGGAACTCACGTTCACCTCACAAGAAAGCCAGCCCAGGCCTGTCCTGGAGGAGGAGTGAGTCGAGAACTCTGCAGAGGAGCTGGCATGACCAACCATGAGCCGCCAGCGGCGGCCAGTGAAGTAAGAGAGCCTCATCTTTCCCTTCTGTCCTAGCCAATCCCTGGCCAGGTGAGGTTCTAGAAGAAGCAGGATGTGGTCTCCTGGGGCCCCTTTAGGGGTGTTGGTGGAGGAAGAGCAAAGAATTACAGCTCCCCTGAGCCACCTGCCTTGCTGGGGAGAAGGAGGAAGGCTCTGGATTGGACTTCAGACTGGAGGTCTACACTGCACACTTCAGCAACCATGAATGACTTGGGAGTGGCACAGTGCTAGGGAAGGGAGCAGACGTGAGCCGAGGAGAGCAGTGACTGCAAGCATCAAAACCATTCCATTGCTGCCCTTCCGGGCTGACTCTGCCTTTGCCCCTGGAACAGCACGTGGGAATTCAAGCAGTGGGACAGTTCCAGCAGCTTCACTCTCAGAAAGCTCAGCATCCTGGGAACTCCTACTCGAGGTGGCCCCACGCAGACCTGAGTCCCAGCTGAAACACTTCCGCAATCTTCTGGAATTGCTCTTGAGGTCAAACTTGCATGGAGACCACCGTTAGGATTTACATGAAACTCAGTGATGTAGGAGCACAGGAACAAGGCTAATCTTTCTTTTTTTCATAGCCCACAAGCTGCTCAGAGGACACAGTCACTTACTGTAAGGAGACAGGGAGGCACCCTTCTGACGGCTTAGTTCAAATGTGTCTTGAGCTTAAAATATTTCCAAGAGCTAAACTTCAGCTGAAAACTAAAATTGAGAAATTATAGACTTCACATGTTCAGATGTTCCAAATATTTAATTTCCTTTAAAAAGCTGTGCTGGCTTCTGTGGCGAGAGCCCATGGCAGGTTCACCTTCTGTGTCACAAGGCACGCTGCCATGCAGGGCATCAGGAGCTGCTTCATAGATTAATTTCTGAAGAGCTGTGTACACTGCAGAGACCCCGTCACTCCCTTGGGCTTTAATTTTCTCATCTGTAAGATTAGGATGATGAACTAGATCACGTGTTGGCAAACTTCTATATGAAGCCAGATACTTGGGGGCCAGTGTTGTGGAATAGTGGGTAAAGCAGCCTCCTATGATGCCAGCATCCCATACAGGTACTGGTTTGTGTCCAGGCTACTCCACTTCTGATCCAGCTGCCTGATACTGGCCTGGGATAAGCTTAGGCATATGGTCCAAGTGTATGGGCCCCTGCCACCCATATGGGAGACCTAGTTCATATGAAGCTCCTGGCTTCAGCCTGGCCCAGGGCTGGCCATTGTGGTCATCTAGGGAATGCACCAGGGGTGGAATATGCTTCTGCCTCTCCTTCTCTAGAACTCTTGACTTTCAAAATAAATAAGTCTTTTTAAGAAAAAGAAGCCAGATAGTAAGTATCTTAGGTTTTGCAGCCTATAAGCAGAACATACAACACGTTAATGAAAAGGAATGGCTGTTCATGTATGGACATGTGGGAATATTACATCATGAAATATTCTTTAAAAACTTGGGGGGTGGGGGAGGGCAGTGTTGAGGCACAGTGGATTACACTGCTGCCTGCAACACTAGTACACCACATCAGAGCACTGGTTCAAGTCCTAGGTTGTTCCCCTTCTGATCTAGCCCCCGATAATGCAACTGGGAAAGTAGCAGAAGATGACCCAAGTACTTGGGCCCCTGCCACTCATGCAGAAGACTTGGATGGAGTGCTTCACATCTGGCTTCAGCCGGGGTCAGCACCCCAGCCATTGAGGCCATTGGAAAGTGAACCAGCAGATGGAAGACCTCTTTCTGTTTCTTTCTGTCTCTCTGCCTTTCAAATGATTTTTAAATATATATTTTTAAATAATTGAGAACCATGAACACTGTTCTTTGTTCACAGGCTATGCATAGCAAGCAGTGGGCTGTATATGTCCTGTGAGCTAGATATTTTGTTCACAATCAAACTTCCAAGTCTTCCTGTGCTAACATCTGTCAGGTTAACTCTCAACCCTGAGAGAGTACAATTAGAAGGAGGGACATTTTAGTGGCAGAGAAAGGAAAAGGTTATAGAAAAGAATAAAAATTAGGATCCGAGGCTAAAAAAGGGCTCCGATGAAGGGAGATGAGCCCACATCCACCACACTTTCTGCATCATTTTCCTGGCCCTGGGTTGAAAAAGCACATATTCTTCTCTCACCAAGATCCAAAGTATCCACAAAGAATAATATACAATGAATTCTTAACCTTCAACAGACTGAGCCCATGGGAAACTGGCCTGAAATCCAATGGACAGGAGTTTATTTGTGGTTTCACTGGAAATCTGACTTCCTAGCAGTGAAAATGTTAATCAAATATATAAATAATTTAATTGGAGGAAAAATAATGCATGATTAAATTCCACACTAATCCAACACAAAGACATGCAATTTGCCAGCGGCCTGAGAGCCAGAAAGAGATAGATGGTGTGAATTACAGCTCTGTGGGCCAGCGCTGGCAGTGAGAGGGCTTTGAACTCTCCCTGTCTGAGTAAACAGGACAGGGACTCAGGGCCTAAACAATTCCCCCAGAAAGGCCGAGTCGGTCAAGGGGCTTCCTGATGAGTCTGTGTCTTCAGCTCTCTGCTCGGTACACAGCTCATCACTGACTGACCTGGGACGAAGCTTCCAATGCCCTCCAGGGCTCTGTCCCTTCCAACACAGAAGACGAACCCTTGGCAGCTCTTGCTGCAGAGG
The DNA here is from genome assembly GCF_051225735.1 of Oryctolagus cuniculus. Taxonomy (NCBI): domain Eukaryota; kingdom Metazoa; phylum Chordata; class Mammalia; order Lagomorpha; family Leporidae; genus Oryctolagus; species Oryctolagus cuniculus. Next base: position 68,435,905 of record NC_142882.1, read on the forward strand.
CCAGTACAGCTCTTTAAAGGAAATGAGATATCTAGAACATTTGGATGTGTAAAGTCTATAATTTCTTAGAATTTTAATTTTCAGTTGAAATCTAGGTCTCTGAGACGGTTTAAGCTTGAAACACAGTTGTACTACCTAAACTGTCAGAAAGGGCCCGGTGTTGTGGCACAGCAGGTTAAGATGCTTCCTGCGGTGCCAGCATCCCGTAAGGGTGCCGGCTTGGGTCCCGGCTGCCCCACTTCCAATCCAGCTTCCTGCTTATGTGTCTGCGAAAGCGGCAGAAGATGGATGGGCCCCTGCACCCATATGGGAGACCTGGATGGAGTTCCAGGCTCCTGGCTTCAGCCTGGCCCAGCCCTGGCTGTTGCAGCCATTTGAGGAGTAATCCAGAGGATGGAGGATCCATCTGTCTCTATTTCTCTAAACTTTGCCTTTCGGGTAAATACATCAAACAGAAAACAAAATACAGGAAGATGTCGCTATTTCCTTACAGCGACTGATTATGCTTTATTTCCTTCATCAGCCATGAGTTCCCTTAGGCAAACGCTTGCCCCTCAGGAGCCCACAGCAAACCCACAAAGTTGACTTTCCCACCATGATCAGGCCTGGAGCCGTTTCTAGTCTCCCTCATTGCCCTGGGGCCCAGGGAGCACAGAGAAAGTGGGAGAAACCACTGGCTGGCCTCGCAATAGAGGAGGCGGAAGGTGCTTCTTTATTTCAAGGGATTCTCTTTGGGAAGCTGAGCCGTGAATGTCAACCAACGGGGCTTGGAGAGCTGCGGGAAGAAAGACCCAAGGAAGCAGGAGAGTGACGCTTTTCTTTCACTAGCGGCAGAATGGACACACACAATGGACTCCACTGAGCTAATCAGGGTCTTTTCTTCTGGCTTCGTTATTTCACTATGACCTCAGAGCAGGCAGTTTTCCTAACCCCTCAGATGAATCGCGCGCATGCAGCCCAGCGAGCCGCATGCTCTCAGAGCTCAACTAAAGCTGCCGCTCAAGCAGTGCACGAGGCTTGGAAGCAAGCGCCCCTCGGCTTTCTTTCCACCTGCTCCTTTAGCGCAGCTCTCAGATTGGATCCCCATTCAGAGCACACGACTCTCTAGATCAGTGGATTATCCTCCCTTCTAAGTGGCTTCCTGGAGCGGGGCCACTACAGCCTGGCTGGAACGAATGCCTACATCTGCCTATCCCCTTCCCAAGTCTGCTTAAGGTGACCCCGTAATCAATAACAAATACTTCGCTGCTTCAGAAGTCAGTTCCCTAGCATCAAGGCAATTTCTTTCCATTGTTGCAATGAAAAAATTATCGCCAAGCACACCTGAGAGTGGTGAAGCCAGGACATGCACAACTTCAGCCTCACCTCTCCCCTGGACACACACATTCCGCACCAGGCTGTCCGTATCTACTGTATTTTCCAATAATGCAGAGTTTTTCTGGCAATTTAGATTCCTACAAAATATTTCTCCAAGTTGTTCACAGCTCAAAGAATACATAAAATCAAATACATATATAGTCTTTAGTGTAACAGTGCTCAAGTATCCATAATTTGTTTCCCACATAAACACCCACATCTTCCCACACAGGACTATGTCTTTAATAGAAAACAAATCTTAGATAATAGTGTATTTCATACAAAGACAGTCAAGCAAATGGAACTGCGTTTTGGGCACTTCCTAAGGGGCTCCCTTGGGACTCACTGGCTGGGGACGCCAGCTGCACCCTCAGTACTACGTCTGCTTCGTGCCTTTGCCACGTTTCTCCGCATCTTGGTGCCACCACTGGCGGCCGTGATTCTTTATCCAGAAGTGAAACGGAAAGCTTTCCTTCTCAGAGTGTCACACCCACACCGGAACGTCGGATGCTTTCCGAATCTTCACACGGCCACCAGGGTTAGCGCATCGTCAAGGAGGCCTGAGTGAATGACTGTATTAACGGGATGCAGCCACTTGACATTCACGAGGACGTGGTGAGGGGTCCCTCACGAAGGCCTTCTATTTTGACACAAGACGGGATGTTATTAAAAAGTGAACAATGTCACGAGAGCTCAATTTTCAGTTTGCTTCCTGATTTTATAAGCCTATTACTACCTCTTTACTTAATAGTCCAGATATATTTCTGAAAGGGAGAAAAAGGGGAAATGATTTAGAATCTATTAAAATTTAATTTATATTACAACTGATTTGGGACAGAGATTGAAACGCTTTGCCTAAAGGAAAACTCCCTATAACAGTACCTCAAAACTTCCCATCTGAAATAAAGCCCATACCTTCTTGTTTGGTGTATCATTTGATAAAGGCATCATTTTTGAAAAGTTTTACAACTGCTGTGACATGGATTTATATTAGGTGTGCATTGCGATGGGAGTCCTAATGGTTTCACGAGGCAAAAATAAAAAAGCCATGAATCATAGACTATCAGGACTAAAGTAGGCCTTCTATCTCTATATGCACTTTAATTTTAGATAAATACAATAATTTAAATTGTTTTGCTGGCACCCATCAATCTTCCTAACCGATATTTAACAAGCTGTAATAGCCTGTGGTGGGGAGAATCTTCCCAAAGACTTCACAGAATGATGTTTCAAATCAAGCTGGATCATAAAAAAATCACAGCATCTTTCAGTTTTCCAACAAAACTATAACATTATACAGAAAAACACTGAACGGCCTCAAGACTCTGGGTCCAAGACTGCATTCTCTTTATGAAACAATGAAATAATTCCCACTTCTGATTTGTGAATATTATTAAGAATTAGAGATTAAAAAATAAAGATACGCTTCTTGGTTAAAAATGAACACATAAATATAACTAGGGTGACAATGACACAAATCTTGTTTCTAGGCACAAATACGTAACAAAATTATTTTCCTTTATGTGAAAAAAGGCAAAGTTCTTTTTTACAAAAGATTTGTTTGAAAAGCAGAGTGACAGAGAGGGTGAGAAAGAGACCTTCCATCTGCTGGTTCTTTCCCAGAATGCCCACAACAGCTGGGAGAGGGCCAGGCTGAGGCCAGGGGCCCAGAACTCCATCCAGGTTTCCCAAAGGGGATGGGAGGAACCCAAGCACTTGAGCCCCCCGGGGCGTCAGCAGAAAGCTGGATCAGAGGCCCAGCGTAGCCAGGACTCAGGCTCTGATACGGACTGGGGTATCCCAAACATGGCTTAACCACATGTACCACAACATTGGCTCCAGGCAGAGTTCTTTAACAGACACATGATTTGTGTGAACACATGGCTTTACAGCGTTGGATTTGAGAACAAAAATTAACTAGCTCAAAATACATTTTCCACCCCAATGCCACCATGGTAAGTGGGACCTATGTGACAAAGCAGGGGACATCTGTCATCCTTCCCCTTCCCCTTGAAAATAAAAGTATATGGGATGGAATGCAATATAGATACACGTCCCAGCATGCCAAGCCAAAGAAACCAATCAAAACAGAACATTCAAGTCTTCTTTGTTAAGGTTTTCTTACCATTTAATATGGTAACTATCCTTTTAAAATTTTTATAGATTTACTTTTATTTATTTGAAAGGTAGAAAGAAATAAACAAAGAAAGCTGAATGTATCCTTTAGTAAACTAAGAGTTCAGAGAACAAAACTGTGAGGCAAAAAGATTTGCTTATTTGAAAGGCAGAGAGATGGGGGTGGGAGGGAAGAGAAATCTTTCATTCACTGGTTTAGTCCCCAAATGGCCACAATAACCAGGTTTGGGTCAGGCTGAAGCCAGAAGCCAGGAACTCGTCTAGGTCTCCCATGTGAGTAGTAGGGGCCCAAGTACTTGGGCCATCCTCTGCTGCTTTCCCAGGTGCATCAGCAGAAACCTTGATCAGAACCAGGGTAACCAGGACTCAACCTAAACAGACACTCTGATGTGAGATGCCAACATTGTAAGTGGCGGCTTACCATGCTGTGCCACAACACTGCTCCCTTCCCACCCCTCCCCAGCCACCAAGTTGAAGCACTTTTCAGAATTTCTGTTCTGGAGGGCCAGTAGTTAAATCAATTGAGATTTTCCACAGAGATTTAAAGGGGTTTCATCAAACCTTTCAACAGTTCTAAGAATGTTCACATTGTTTCTACAAGTTATTGGGCATATTTAATTTTTATCATCTCCTTTCAAACACCAACTTTGCTTCAGCAAAAAAAGCCAACAAAACCATAAACCCTGCTTAAATTAATTGATTAGATACCACAAAGAATGACACAAAGCGGTAAACAAGTAAGGTTTTAGGAGTATCTATTCTAGACGTATGAGGAAAAAGAATACTTCATTCAGGTAAGATAATTTTAATTATACAACCATGTAATGAAATAATTTGAAAAACTGATCTCCAAAATGGTAATTTCTATTTCACTTCTTTGCAATGAGGAAATCCAGCTAACACGATAAGCGCCAAGGTTTCTGAGCTGAGCTCTCATTCCGAAGGAGAGGCGGATAAAGCTCACTTGCTTACTCTTCAACTGGATCTTGGACTGAGATGAATGGCAAGGCCAGAGGGGCCAGGAAAGCGGCGATAAAATGCAACCTCTCCCAAGGACCAAATGAATTCATCACTCATATGTGTGGATCATCCCCAGGAACCCAGCATATCTGGAAAGCATTACCATTCACAGCAATTGCATATATCTCCAAGTGAAAGATTCAGAAGCCAGATCATGTCCCAGGGCATTAAAATCCTCCCACCTTGTGGGCTTGGATTTCTGCCAGGAACAGAAAGGAGGGTTAATGGACAGTTTCTCTGTATGCTACTATCCATACAGCAGTTGTACTTGCCCACCTATGGTCAACACAGTTCTGACTTTGTTACACAACTTTGAAAGGTAGATTGGGTAGGTATGATCATATTTATAATGACATATTAGATTTTAAATTTTAAAGTACTTAATGCTTATACACAAACACACACACACACATACATACACACCCACACAAAGAACAAGGAAGACTCATATTTTTAAAAGTCTCCTGACTTCAAAAGTAGATATGAACTTTCCCTATTTGAAATGTGAGATACGAGGATTTCCATGAGCTAAAAGCATACAAAATACTACTCTTTAATTATTTCCTAATTTTTATGACCTCAGCAATCCACCAACTTTGGAAATACATACATTGCTATTTGTAAAAGGTATGAACATATAATATGATTATGAGAAAATTCAAAATTTAATAATAAAGTAAGCACATGTGAATGATAAAGAGATCCAACTTCAATAGGTTATCTCTGTATTTGCTACCCTGTAAATGCAATCTGTCTCCCTCCACATTACTAAATTCTGATTCTTTTTTTTTTTTTAAGATTTTATCTATTTATTTGACAGGTACAGTTACAGACAATGAGAGAGAGAGAAACAGAGAGAGAGAGGTCTTCCTTCCGTTGGTTCACTCCCCAAATGGCTGCTACAGCTGGAGCTGCGCTGATCCAAAGCCAAGAGCCAGGTGCTTCTTCCTGGTCTCCCATGCGGGTGCAGGCACCCAAGAACTTGGGCCATCCTCCACTGCCTTCCCGGGCCACAGCAGAGAGCTGGACTGGAGGAGGAGCAACCAGGACTAGAACCTGGAACCTATATGGGATGCCGGCACCACAGGCAGAGCATTAACCAAGTGAGCCATGGCGCCGGCCCCACTAAATTCTGATTCTAAGGATTACAATAATCACTCTTGAACTTGTATACTGGCTAATACATTTTTACATCATAATTTTCATGACTGAAATACTTGTTTGGACAATTACATATATAAGAAAATGTATTTCAATTTCAAATACATTTGGATAATCTTTTTAATATTGGAAAAAAGTCAAGAATTTTAAAAATGAAATCTTTTGAAGACAGAGATTAGAAGTTATTCTAGTACCAGCCTGAGTCCAAACCACATCCCGGACCATGACTCCCCCTTTAGGTCTTCTGTCCATCATGTTTGCAAGGGAAAGTCTTGCATGAAAAGTGTTAGGAGAACCTCCCATCAGCAACTAGAAGAGATTAGGTAATTGTGTGTGTGTGTGTGTGAGACAGAGAGACAGAGAGACAGAGATAAGAGGGAGCAGTGACTGCTGATGACAGAAACAGAAAAATCTGAAGACCTGCTGGAAGGAAGGAAGGAGGCATGCAAACAGGCACAACTATCCATTTGGAAATCTGCCCACAATCCCCACTGAGCTGATACATTCATTCACTATTAACTCAAAGCTTATTTTCAATATGACAGTTCCTGTGCTAAACACTAAAGAGGCAAGACAGAGTAAGATAGGTCCACTGGATCTTATCCAAGATTGGCTATAAGAATGTAGAATATGGTATATGAATTAGCATCACATCATAGACCTCTTTGCTTCACAACTGAGTAGTAAGCTACTTGGAGCAATGCATACCTTTCTTCCTTCCCTTGTATCATAGAAAACCAGTAGGCCCTAGTAGGGCTTTTCTAGGGTCACCTCACCAAACCTAGATGGAAAGAAGCCCCCAAATCTCTGTTGTAGTGAACTTTTCAAGATGTATAAGTATTAAGCTTACCATCTCTCAATCAACTCTTAACAAATTCACAATTCATGCTGGTGTCAGGATCCCTTCCAAACATCTTGTTCTTTCATTGCTGCTAAATCTAAGCATATTAAAATAAAATTTCCTATATGATATTGCATATATGATATTGCACTGTATATTTGCATAAACTCACTCCTTCTCCCATACAATTTTAAATCATATTTAGATTATTTATAATATCCTATCCCAGGCAATGTAAGTGCTATGTAATTTAGCTGTTATTCTGTATTGCTTAGGAAATAATGACAAGGAACAGTCCATATATACTTAGTACAGTTGCAGTTTTTAATTTTTTTAAATTTATTTGACAGGTAGAGTTATAGACAGTGAGAGAAAGACAGAAAGGTCTTCCTTCCATTGGTTCACTCCCCTAATGGCCACCACGGCTGGTGCTGTGCTGATCTGAAGCCAGGAGCCAGGTGCTTCTTCCTGGTCTCCGACGCAGGTGCAGGGACCCAAGCACTTGGGCCATCCTCCACTGCCCTCCTGGGCCACAGCAGAGAGCTGGACTGGAAGAGGAGCAACCGGGACTAGAAACCGGTGCCCATATGGGATGCCAGCACCGCAGGCAGAGGATTAACCAAGTGAGCCACAGTGCTGGCCCAGTTGCACTTTTTAAAAAATCTTTTTGATCCATAGTTGATTGAGTCCATTGATATATAACCCATAGATATGGAGAATCGACTGCATAAGTAAGACATAATCACTGCACCTGGGAGAGTAACAGTCTATATGAGGTTAATACAAGTCAAATAGTTAAAATAAAATGGATTGGTCTTAATAAAATAAGAGATGGTAATACTTCCAAGCAGGGCAACTGAGATAAATCCTGAAGGAAGAGAGTAAGTCCGATACACAGGGAAAAGTGCATCATAGAATAAGGGAGAACAGACATAGAACCAAAACCAAGCATGGAGTATTGAGAAATAACAGCCAGGATACGGTGAGGGACACACGCCTGTGTGTGCATGTGTATGCAGACACATGTATTTGTGAGCATGCTACAGATGGCGGCTGGGAAAACTAGAATGGTGCTGCTGAATGTCCTAAGGTACTGAGATCCCAGACAACGAAGAGAAGGTTTGTATAAAGGCAATGATCAGACTTGTTTTTAAGAGATAACTCTAAGTGGTGTCACAGAAGAACTAAGCAAAGACTGGGCAATGAATCCATTCAGACTGTTGCTAATATCATCCAAGAGAAAACTGTGGCTTTGACCCAAGAGGTAGCCATAAGGATGGAGAAGGGGCTGGAAATATTTTGAAATAATTTGTGGGTGGTGATTTAGAAGAGTAATAGGTGATACTGAAGTTTTAAGCCTGAAGGATTCTAGAAAATAACAATTGGGGCTCACTAGGCTAATCCTCCGCCTTGCGGCGCCGGCACACCGGGTTCTAGTCCCAGTCGGGGCGCCAGATTCTGTCCTGGTTGCCCCTCTTCCAGGCCAGCTCTCTGCTGTGGCCCAGGAGTGCAGTGGAGGACGGCCCAAGTGCTTGGGCCCTGCACCCCATGGGAGACCAGGATAAGTACCTGGCTCCTGCCATCGGATCAGCGTGGTGCGCCGGCCGCAGCACGCCAGCTGCGGCAGCCATTGGGGGGTGAACCAACGGCAAAGGAAGACCTTTCTCTCTCTCTCTCTCACTGTCTACTCTGCCTGTCAATAAAATAAAATAAAATAAAATAACAATTGGAAGTCCACTAGATTTGGAGGTTACGTTTCTGTCGGCACATGATGTGGCAAAGGTGTCTCTAGGACATCTTGCTACAGAGATCCAGTGGAGAAGACAAGCTTGGACTTGGACGTAAAGATTTAAGAATCTGAGAAAGGTTGTAGCTGAAGGCGAGTAGCCTCCTACCCTACCCCAAGTTACCTTTGGTAACTCTGAAAGCATCTACACAGAATTTCAGAGATTTCACAAAACCTGACTGGAAACCTCTGAGCAATGGGGATTATACAAAGGATGAAGAGGGATAGCAATTGGAGGACGTGGGAGGCCAGTGTTTAAAAGATTGGTAAACAAAAAAGGACACAAAGGAGATAGAAAATGGTGGGGCTTATGGGGCACATCCTTGTGTGGGGTGTATTTGGAGTACACCTATGTACAACCTCAACAAGAGGTTAAGGTCATGAGGAATTAAGTTCTGCCAGCGGTCGCTTCACAGTTCCAGTAGGTTTCGGGGAATCAGAAAGGAATGAAAGAAAACATCTATCAAAATGGTGACGCGACTGAGCATAAGATGGAAACGTGGGTCATCAGGAATTCTCACGTTGAAAGGGACTAAGAAATTATGGACAGAAATCCATAGTATTTGATTTGTAAGTTGTTTGTTATCTGGAACCCTGTGTTTCTCCCACGCTGTCTGCAGCACTGAGATCTGTGTACCTAGGAGTTCTACAGGACTGCAGAAGTAAAGACAGCTACCTCTCACAGAGTAGGAAGTGAAGTAGTCACCTGCAAGAAAGGAAATGCAAAGAGAGGGAACCTGAGGATCGTACCAGGTGGTGCACCTGACTTTCCATGGAAGAGAAAAGGCACAGCTAGTCCAGAGGCTGGGACACATGAAAATCCACAGCTGGTGACACCTGGGTCAATGGAGGATGGGGTTACGAAGCCATGATACTTGGTCTTCTGCATGTCTTTCAAGCATCACCGAGTTCATGAGACTCACTACCTCAGTAGATCCCTCTTCTCATCACCCTACTTACAGCACACCTTCCCTATCCCTGAATCTCCAGCCCACAGCTTGTGGCTCTCCCTTTTTCCCAATGGCCTTATCGTTTCTAATACACTAAAATTTACTTACAGTGATTATTTATTATCTGTCTACCCCCATCTCACACTAGAGTATAAATTCTAGGTAGGCAGGGATTTTTATCAGTTCTGTTCAATGATGTGTCCCACGTAACTGGAACAATGCCCAGGATAGACTAGGAACTCAGTAAATATTTGTTAGAGGAAAGCATTATTAGAAATGTGTTACTGGAAATACCAAGATAGGAGCTCATGTGGTCCCAGGCCTCAATACTTTCCCAATGGGCGGCCTGCCTTAGCTGTGTGCTTTGAGAACCAGAAGCCACAGGAAACGGAAGCAATTTCCTGTATTGCTCTGGCCCCAACAATCTGACAAATCTCACATCCCAGATGCCTTCAGGGTCTACCCACAGAGCCTCCCTTTATAATGCAATTGCAGACTGACGTTTTGAATTGGTAATGACATAATTCAGAGTTATCTTAGATGGTTCCTATTCATTACAAATGAAAAGAATTCCAAAATTTATTTTTGCCCACCATGACAATGTTGACATAACTTTGGGACAAGAGCCCCTGGCATTTAAGTGATAATCTTAACTTTCAATGTTATGTTCCACTGGCCATAGAAAGTCAATAATCTGATGTTTTACAGTAAGTTTTTCTTGATATAATTCAATAAAGCTTCAAATGAGGGAGAGAGAAAGAAAGACCCAGTTACACTTGCGATTAAGCTATACTCTAGCTCACTGGAATTTTGCCCCTTGGCTATTGTTCTTGTCCACAGTTGATACAGAGATTTCTTCCCCATGCAATGCTGTTAAGTAACAGGAGAATGAAGGGCATACTTCCTCTTTAATCTACTTGTGGAAATCTCATTAATGTAATGGAAATTTTGCCCCCTGCCATGACTAAAGTGTTTGAAGAGACAGAAACAAGGAAGCAAGGTTGGTCGTATTGAGTTTCCCTTGGGGAAATAAAGAAGGCACTTCACACAGAAATGCAGGTTTAAACTTGGCAATTAAGGGTGTGTGTGTGTGTGTGTGTGTGTATGTATGTACAAAATGACCTGTGGTTTTCTAAATGAGGACTGGAAAGACAGCTCCCCATGTCCCACACGCCATTCTTCACATGGTGAAATCACCCCAGGGGGAGGCAGATTTTTGTTGACTTTGAGACATTTTTAAATTTATTTATTTTTTGCTTTGCTTTTTACCTCCCTACCAAGGTAAGAATTTCATTCCCGAAGAAATGCTAATTTATTCCTAAAAATATGTTTTTAATTTGGGGCTTGGATTCTATAAAATTTATTTTTATAAGCATATTTTCCTAGAATATATTGCATAATCACTCAAATTTTTTAAAGTTTCATTTAAATCTTTCATTTGACCCTTCAGGCACATGTCTCTAAAATATATGTGGTTTCCACAATGGTCTCCACACTGCTTATGAACAGAATATTAATACTGTGTGGTTACAATACCACAGTAACTGGTTAAAAGTTTATAAATGTCAACATGCTTTAGTGAAAAAATAGTGAATGTGCTTACAAAATAAACTAGACTGAAGCTAATTGGAACTCCATGTTTGCTACAAATTTTGTCACCTACATATTTAAAGTAAAAGTGTGCCATCTGTTTATTATTTTTATCTAAATTGTATGCAAAATGATGTCTCTATGTTCCTTTTGCCAGATAACACAAGGACAACACAAGTATCAAGAGACTGAGCAAAGTATCAAGAGACTGCTCGGGAAGTAGTGAAGATAGGCCCCCTACTTCCAGACCATCCACGTCCTTGCCACCCACCAAGGATGTAAAGCATGCGTGCGGGAATGTGGGAAGAGGCACCCAGAGTCATGATCTTCCTGGCTTTGTCTTTTCTCATCTGCTTCCAGGGACCTAATGCATATGCAGCACACACTGCCTTGTTCATGCCAGCTCTTCTGATTGATTGGCCTTCTTCCCATGTCTTTGCTGGTTGACTTTCCCTCCTGCTTTATCTCCCACAGGAGGGTTTTCCTGAGGCTCAGAGAGGTTTAGAATCTCACCTCATAGCGCACCATGAGTTCATGGCATGGGTAAGGACACAATCCAGGGTTAACCTTTCTATTGACCACACAGGTGGAACTGAGAATAAAAAAATGGCAAATTCAAGATCAAGAAAGAGTCTACTCCTTTGCACAGACTAGAGAGGGAGAGACTCATGAAGATGCAGGCATTAAGGACACATACATTCGAGAGTACTTTGAAAGTTTCACCGAACAATGGCATTCAAATATAAGTTTATTGAAGTATATAAAGCTTTTCTGAAATTCATGCATACTTTTTCATAACATATATTTCCATAAACTTTTTGAAGATCCATGGTATGCATGAATATTTTGTATCCAAAAAACATTTTTAAAGAAATTTCCTGAGTCTTTTATTTTATTAACTTGTTTTAGAAGCTGTTGTTTGTTTTCCTTTTTTTTTTAAAGATTTATTTATTTATTTGAAAGAGAGAGTTACAGAGAGGCTGAGGCAGAGAGAGAGAGAGAGAGAGAGAAAGAGAGGTTTTCCGTCCACTGTTTCGCTCCCCAAACGGCTGCAATGCCTGGAGCTAGACTGATCCAAAGTCAGGAGGTGGGAGCTTCTTCTGGGTCCCCACGTGGGTGCAGGGTCCCAAAGACCTGGCCCATCTTCTACTACTTTCCCAGGCCATAGCAGAGAACTGGATCATAAATGGAACAGCTGGGACTTGAACCGGTGCATATATGGGATGCCAGCACTACAAGTGGTGGTTTTACCCACTACATCACAGTACTGACCCCCAAATATATTTTAATTCCAATTTCTATGAAATTTTTAAGTAACCTTGTATACATATACAGACACACAGTGTACTTCTTATTTGAACATGCAAGCTCTAGGGTACTATCAAGGCTAATAACCAAAAATACAAGGGTTACATAAGTTATCCTCAGTTGGCAGTAGCCTTGACCTCTGATAACTGGTGGTCTGCCAGGAGATATCAAGTCTAAGAGAAGTTCCCCTTATTTCAGATGGTCCATTTGCTGTTGTGGGACCACAGCGCCTGTCATTGAATGCCTGTTGGTGATACGTTAACACTTCATCCATCTGATGTGGAGAAACAGCTGTTTCTAGGAAGTTTCTTTTTGGTAACTAGCTAAATACCTTTCAATTATATGTGCATTCATTTATATAAACTGTAATTCCCCTTTATTTTGGTCCTTAAATATTATTATTTAAATGAGTGGGATAATTTGTTTGAATTATTCTATCATTTAAAAATTATCAGGGAATGGGCATTTAGCTTAGTGGTTAAGATGCCTGTGTCTCACATTGCTGTGTCTGAGCTTGATTCCTGGCTCCAGTTCTCACTCCAACTTCCCACTAATGCAGACTGTGTGAGGCAGCGGTGATGGCTCAAGTAATTGGGTTCCAGCCAACCTCCTGGGAGACTTGGATTGAGTTCCTGGCTCCAGCTCCTACCCAGTCCTGGCTGTTGCAGGCATCTGGGGAATTAAGCAGCAGATGGGACATCTGTCTGTCTGTTTCTGCCTCTCAAGTAAATAATTTAAAAATAAAAATAAAAATGATTAATTAGAACAAGAGGGAGAGGGACTCTCTTCATGGACCCATGGCCAACCCAATTCTCTCAGTAGCCTTCATTGAGTATCACCAGTCCACATATAACCAATCTGTACCTTTAAAATGCTCAACGCAGAGAATTCCCCATGGGTTAGTCAACTGCTGGCTCATATACAAAGAAAATACTGTTTTTTTGCTCTGAAGAGCTTTCTGCATCAATTTAAACACAGTGAGACAGACACAATATCCCAGAGAGAGGAAAACCTACCTTATTACATTCCTGACCCAAGAGAAAGGATTTGCCCTTAGGACATAAAAGGAATCTGAGGGTGTGTTGGGGAGAGTTATCTAATCCCAAACATAAAAACAGTTCATAATGCAGCATGACAATGCTTTTAATCGCTGACACAATTGTAATATGTATACATGGTAGGATACAAGGGAGGGAAATAAGCCCACTTTCCTGGTGCAGGCTTTCTTCAATATTCTCCTTTAGGTCTTCTGGATTTTATGCATGCTTGGGGGGAACTTTCAGGGGAGGGTAACATGATATTATAAGGATTCTTTCTCAGCAAGATCACATCTTGTTCTGATTTGACTTGAAGCATCTGTATGTGGCAAGTGTGGTAAGGCGAAACCGAGCTCTGGGCAGGCCGTGTTTTACAATTCTTCCCTGATTTCCTGTGCAAGTCTGTGTAGCCATAAAACAATGGGCAGAAGAACTGGGATTTTTATTTCTTCATATGGGAGAGCTGCTAGCAGAGACACTCCCATAATCCCAGCTGTGAGCAGCGTGGGCATTCAGCACTTGCCTTTTACTGTACACACACATACATGCACACAAGGCAATGGCCTTTCCCTCTTCTGGTGTGTCCACACGTGATATAACCTAAACCTGAAGGTCATCTCCCAGGAAAAGAATGGCATCCCCAACTGATTGGCTGGAACTTGATAAAGAAATCTGACATTTTGAATAGTTCAGCCCCCAACTCCCCTGCCCCAGCCCGCATCCCCCTAACATTATTTACAGAGGAATTTTACAACATCCTGAAGAGTCCCTATGTGGTAGCTGCACTTTGCCAACTGTGCAGGCTGACATGTTTATACTAGGTTTGCTTGGGACCCAAGAATTTTTCAATGTTCACATTTGATTAAAGTGAACATTACTGATAATTCTGGCAGAAGTAAACAACCATTCCAGATCAGAGCATCATAGCCACTATTGCTCTCTGCATTCATATGATCCCATGCATAAAAAACAAGTGGCACAGAGAAACAGAACATGAATGAGGAAGGAGGAAAAGCTGCTGTTGCAGTTTGATGCTGACTGTGTCCAAACTCTCCGGACATTAAAATTCCTCACGTGGTATCTTCTGTTTTGCATTCTAATTGGGTTGGTTTTGCATGAACATGGCTTTGTCCCTTCTAGACTCCTTCCTGAGCAAGGGGACTGCATCTCATTAACGTGGTACCCACAGGCCTTCCCCATGATCTACTTGGGCAGGTGCTCCAGAACATGACCCAACCATCTATTTACTCCAATTCCACTGGAGCTGGAGCTGGCTGTTCATCCACCATTGGCCCTTCAGAGCTTTCCTCCCTCTAACAATGCTGTACTTCAGGGGAGGGAAACTTATGCTCATGACAGAAGACACCTTTATGCCCGCTGAACATGGAGACTTTAAATTTTTACTTTATTATTATTATCATTATCATTATTATTTACAAGGATAAGGACTACAGATTCCTTTCAGTCATTAAACTGGATCCACCAGGCCATTTCTAGGGTAATGCCTGGAAAGAGGAGGTAAATGATGGAAATGGTCATCAGGGACTTGGAGGAGCCAAGAGCTGACTTCATTTATTTTATAAGTAAACTGAGATGGCTGAAATAATCAATATATGGCAACGCTTCTAAGGTATTCATGCCACAGGCTCAAATTCCAAGCATGTGACAGAGAACATTGTATTTTCTTTATACATATATTTTTATAAACTAGCTCTTTTACTGCTTCTTATCTGATGTGTGCAAGGTCCATAAAAACCATTCAAAGGATGCCTAAGATTTGCAGCAACCAAATGCTTTTAACTGTGGTAGGACTTGGGTTATGTCAAACAAATTGGTAACGAAGCATTAATGGGCCTTACTCCATAGCTGTCAGCTATATAATTTTCTTTCTTTCATGCCTTACAAATAAATTTCATTTCTAACTTTTAGCACCCCTCATCAGACTATAAAGTACAGCATGCATCACTCTTAGCAAGAAAGTAAAATAATTAACTGTAGCATTTCAATAGAGTACTTAATTTTACTGGCAGAGACTCTGAATGGTGTTTACATAATATTGGCTCCATACAAATTACACTCACACAACCAATTTCATGCTCAAGCCATGGACATTTTCAGCTCTAGGTTACTCATCAAATTATCCATCAATTTGGGACATCAACAGTCAAAGCACTATTTTTTGTTAAGTAAAGCTAGGAAGTAAGTGCAACTAATACCTTCAGTAATTTGTTTGTTTCTATTCTGCTAAAAGTATTATTTTTCACTCACTCTACCTCAATGTCCTGTTTACTTTTCATTTCTTCATCCCAAGTGGATTTTCAGCCTCCGGAATATGACGAACATGGATTTAAATGTTGTTCAAGTGGATCCCAAATGATCAAAATTCAGTATACAGTTATCTTAAAAGTCAGAAGTTTATATAGTTTGTGAAATAGATTATATACGAGTACAATATTTTGTCAAAGAGGGTGGCATACTTTTTTTTTTTTCACTTTCCTTTAGATTAACTGCACAGTAAGAACTTACTATTAACAAATAACTGACGTCAGATGACAAAAACATTAAGGAAAAAAAAATGGGCCTATTTGGATTAACACGAGGGACATGTGAAAATGACCAGGAAAACTGCCTTTGTACAACATGGTCATACACAGTACAACAGCAACATTGAAAACTCGCACCACAGCCTGACCTGTCGCCAAACCACGCAGCACCGTCCTGACGTCTGCAATGTGGCCCTCGGGACACTGCTTCTGAGCCAGACCTCACAACTGCTTGTGTTATTTCAAAGGTTCAAGAACAGAGGAGAATGATGCCATGTAAGGCACTCTGCAGACAGAAACAATAGATGTGATATAGCCCATTAAAAGAAAAACCTAGTCAAAAGTCTCACATCAATGCAGCACAAAAGAGAAACAAAGACGGCGCCACGGCTCAACAGGCTAATCCTCCACCTTGCGGCGCCAGCACACCGGGTTCTAGTCCCAGTCGGGGCGCCGGATTCTGTCCTGGTTGCCCCTCTTCCAGGCCAGCTCTCTGCTGTGGCCAGGGAGTGCAGTGGAGGATGGCCCAGGTGCTTGGGCCCTGCACCCCATGGGAGACCAGGAAAAGCACCTGGCTCCTGGCTCCTGCCATCGGATCAGCGCAGTGTGCCGGCCGCAGCGCGCCAGCTGCGGTGGCCATTGGAGGGTGAACCAACAGCAAAAGGAAGACCTTTCTCTCTGTCTCTCTCTCTCTCACTGTCCACTCTGCCTGTCAAAAAAAAAAAAATTAAAAAAAAAAAACAAAGACATAAATCTCAGTCATAAAAACATAAAAATCATAAATGAAACAGGGAACCCTGAATGCAACAACAGATTAGAAGACACAGGCAAGCCGGCGCCACGGCTCACTAGGCTAATCCTCTGCCTAGCGGCGCCGGCACACCGGGTTCTAGTCCCGGTCGGGGCGCCGGATTCTGTCCTGGTTGCCCCTCTTCCAGGCCAGCTCTCTGCTGTGGCCAGGGAGTGCAGTGGAGGATGGCCCAGGTGCTTGGGCCCTGCACCCCATGGGAGACCAGGAAAAGCACCTGGCTCCTGGCTCCTGCCATCGGATCAGCGCGGTGCGCCGGCCGCAGCGCGCCGGCCGCAGCGGCCATTGGAGGGTGAACCAACGGCAAAAGGAAGACCTTTCTCTCTGTCTCTCTCTCTCTCACTGTCCACTCTGCCTGTCAAAAATAAAAAAATAAAAATAAAAATAAAAAATAAAAAAGAAGACACAGGCAAGAGATGCAAAGGTGATGCTGGACAGAGAACTCATGATGGTGGTACAGGAAGCTGAGGGGGAAATGGAGTTCATTTAAGTTTCTTTTGGTACAAAATATTTTGAAATTCATACTTTTTTTCATAATATGCTTTTCCATGAGGTTTTTTTTTTTTTTGAAAACCTCAAATATATCTCACACAGGAACCTCTTTAGGTAGCAAAGAGCTAATAAAGTAACTACCATCATTTGAGATAAAATTCTTTGAAAACTTAGGAAGAGAAATAAGGACACTCCATTTACATATGCCAGTATGTGAATGAACAGTTATCCATATATGTAAAGGCTGGAAACCAGGGGCATTCTCACTAAACCAGACTGAATCCAGGGTGTATGGGTACCAACAGTATCAGCTAACAATATGCCAAGAAATCTCTCCAATGGAAGAAGACAGAGACAACATATATACCTATCAGAAGGAAGATAAAAACCACTACTTGTGGATGATGCGAGAGTGTTAGTAGAAAACCCAAGACAATAAGATACTCATAAGGATCCATTAGGGAAATCAAGAGTCCTCAGGAGCTTGAGTGCACACATGACAAATAAAAAAAGACTCGGTATCATTCTATAAAAAGTAATGACCACTTGGAGGAAATGTATAAGGAAAAATTTTCATGTCTAGGAAAAGGCAAAAAAAAAAAAAAAGATAAGAGGTAGTCATTAGAAAAGTACCAAGCTTGGGGCTGGTGCTGTGGCTTAGCGGGTTAAGCTGCCGCCTGCAGTGCCACCATCCCATATGGGCACTGATTCAAGACCCGGCTACTCCACTTCCGAACCAGTTCTCTGATGGCGTGGGAAAGCAGTAGAAGATGGCCCAAGTCCTTGGACCCCTGCACCCTCGTGGGAAGACCTGGAGGAAGCTCCTGGCTCCTGGCTCCGGCTTGGCACAGCTCCAGCCGTTGTAGCCAACTGGGGAGTGAACCAGCAGATGGAAGACCCCCTCCCCCTTCTCTCCTTCTTTCTCTGTGTAACTCTGACTTTCAAATAAATAAATAAATTGATTTATTTATTTGAGAGGAGAGGAGGGGAGGGGAGGAGAGGGGAGGGGAGAAGGAAAGGAGAGGAGAGGAGAGGAGAACCAAGCTAGAAAGCTCAGAAAATTTTTTAAAAATGTTACTTGAGAAACAAGAATTTTTAGCAAATATAGACTCTTTCCAAGTTAAGGCTTGAATAAAACTGCAGGTAAAATCCTCCAGTATATTCTTTTAAATTTAGTTTAAAATCATTCAAGTTAACCTGTTAAATCTAGTTATGTTGCTCTAAAGATTACATCTAGGGACCAGCACTGTGGCCTAGTGGGTAAAGCCACTGCCTGCCATGCTACCATTTCATATGGGTGCCAGTTCAAGACTTGGCTGCGACACTTACAATCCAGATCTCTGTTATGGCCCAGGAAAGCAGTAGAAGATGGCCCAAGTGCTTGGGCCCCTGCACCTGCATGGGAGACAGGGAAGAAGCTCCTGGCTCCTGGTTTCAGATTGGCCCAGCTCCAGCCATTGAGGCCATTTGGGTAGTGAACCAGTGGAAGGAAGAGCTCTCTCTCTCTCTCTCTCTGTAACTCTTTCAAATAAATAAATCTTAAAAAAAAAATATTACATCTGAAGGATCCCAATTAGAAGCAAAGAATTTTATACAGATTTTCTTATTTCTGATAGTGAAAAAATGTTGAGAAAAACCTCAACTGACAACAAGGATTGCAAAATGATTATGGCATAACCATATGGTAAAAGCAGATACAAAACACAAATCCATACACAGTATAGTCTCAATTTTTAAAAACCCATTAATATAGGAGAAAAATTTAACAAACAACAATATTTTTATGGTTTTGCTGATTTTGAAGACATTAAGGATTATGACTGTTTCTTTTTATAGTTACCTAAACTTTAATGTTTCTCTGTTGCTCTAGTAGTCCTCATGTATTTTCTCCTACTTAATTATTCAGTGAGTATTGTCTCTTAAAAAGGTTCTCTTCCTTATGTCAATAACAATGTTTACCATACTTTAGAACTCTATTTTATTTTAAGAATGAATGCATGAGGGCCAGAGTTGAGGCCTAGCCAGCAACCCTTGCGGGTGCTGATTCCTATCCTGGTTGCTCCACTCCCAATCCAGCTGCCTGCTAATGGCCTGAGGAAAGCAGTAGAAGATAGTCTAAGTGGTTGGGCCCCTGACATCCATGTGGGAGACCTGGATGAAGCTCCTGGCTCTTGGCTTTGACCACTGTGGCCACTTGGGAGAGTGAACCAGCAGATGGAAGATCACTCTCTTTGACTTTCAAAAGAAATATTTTTTTAAAAAAGAGAATGGATGCATATACAGGTGGACGGATAGGCAACAAATACTTACCAAACTAAAAATTATTCTTCATCCTGAACTCAAACATACACACACTCAGACACACAGACACACATACATTTTTTTAGGCCATTGTGTCAAGGAGAAGAGCAAATATTCATTCATTCAGTAATATGTACAAAACCTTACCATATGCCAGACTAGACTTGATCCTGGAAATAAAGCAGTGAATAAACAAAATTAATTTTTGGTGCTTACATCCTGAGGTAGCAGATAGACAATACGATGATCTTTAAAATGTGATGTTTGGGGGCAGGCATTTAGCACAACAGTTGGGACACATGTTTCCCCTATCTCCCTCCATACCTAGTTGAGTCCCAGTTCCTCCACTTCCCATCCAGCTTCCTGCTAATTGTGCGCCCTGGGAGGCAGGTGATGGTTCAAGTACTTGGATCCCTGCTTTCCATGGAGGAGATGCAGGTTGAGTTCTGGGCTCTTGGCTTCAACCCCTGACCTAGCCTTGCCTGGTGTAGGAATTTGGGGAGTGAACCAATAGATGTAAAATCTCTCTTTCTCTGTTTATTGAATAAAACGAAAATAAATAAACAAAAAACTTTAACAATGTAGTGTTTTAGAGTGTAAGCTAGGAAATAAATAAATAAATAAATAAATAAATGCCAGTAAGAGGAGTGATGAGGGGGAATGGGTATCGTTTGGTGTAGGCTGGTCAGGGGTATGATAAGAACTTGGGCAGACACCTGGATAAAGTGCTATGGATTCTATGCAAAGATTAATCCATGCAGAGAGAATGGTAAGTGCCAGGGTCCAGCAAAAGGCCATGACCTTGGTGTCTAAGTAATAGTAATGAGGCTCACGGGGATGGAAAGGGCATAAGGAAAACAACACTGGGGTTGTACAAATTAATAGGAAGGGCCATCATACACTTCATTAATTGAATTCATTTAATCACTCCCCTAAACCCTCTTAAATTTTACCCTGCACTGCAATTAAAAAATTTGTAAAGAAATTTTCAACATGTTGGAACCAACTGACTCTGAGTTTAAATGCATCTGTGGAGGCCAGCAGCTTTATAGCATTTTATGAGTACAGACAAAGCACTTAATCCCAAGAGCCAAATTACAGGTCTAAAAAAATCATCAGTATGATGGAACGAAGAGTTCCAGTACAGGGAGCTGCGAAAACAAAATCAAATGTTGGAGACCTAAGCCTTCGTCATGCTCTGTACTCACTCGATGTTTTCACGAGCCCTGAGTGGGAGGGATTGTTCTGTGCCGGCACTGTGCTGGTCGTTTCTTGAGCAGACATAAGGGCCAGGGGTGCTTAATGGCCAAGAAGTCACTCTGAGGAGAAGCACTTTAAGTTTCCCCTGGAGCTCCGGGCTGAACCCTGAGACCACAGTGCCATGGTTCTGAGGTGTGAGGACTTTCCTATGATGGAGAACCGTGTCTGGCACTGGCCTCCTCCGAGACCCAGGGGCCGTGGTATGAGGATGGTGCTGCTGCTTCTCACACCTGGCAGGAAGCAGCTCCTAACCCACCCTCTAGAAGCAGCCCAACTGCTGCCCACGATGGTCCTCCTTCTGTTGTTGCTCAGCTGTCCAAATCAGCTCTGCCTGAACCCCACCTCGAGTGCAGGCGGGGGTTGCAGGGGATGAAGGCAAATCCCATTTACTTTCCTACTCCCCAGCTTCCTGGACAACGTCTCTCTCCTCCTTTGACTCATGTCTACTTCCATAGTCTAAAGACAGAGTGTGCTGGAGTCCCCACGTAATGAGAAGAGTTGAGGAAGAGAAATTAGGCAGTGTTTGGGGGTGCAGTAGAGGGAGAGGTGGATATCTCAAGCCATTTCCTTGTCAAAGCCCCAAAATCAGCATGGTCTCTGTAAGTACAATGGCGTTACAACAATTAGAACCAAACCAAATGCATGTGTCTACCACAAATAGTCCAGTTGTTTTATTACTGATCCTCCAAAAAGATACAGAGAATTAGACTCTAAACTAGAATACAGTTTCCCCTGTACTTATGCAAATATATGAGGGTACTTCAAAAAATCTGTGGAAAAACTGAATTAAAAATAAGTCTACAGAGTGCTGGCCCATTCAAGTCCAATCCAGCTGCCAGTGCACCTGGGCAAGCAGCACCAGATGGCCCGAGTACTTGGGTCCCTGCCACCTCGTGGGAGAGCTGGATGGAGTTCCAGGATCTTGGCTTCAGACTGGCTCAGTCCCAGCCATTGCAGCCATTTGGAAAGTGACCCAGCAGATGGGAGATCTTTCTCTGCCTCTCTCTCTGTAACTCTGCCTTTCATTAATTAATTAAAAAGAGAAATTACTTTTAGCTCATTTTTTTGGTTCTTTTCATTCATTTCTCAATTTCTTACTATCTTCCAGGAATATCTGGCAGTTAAAGCAGATTGCAGGCGGAAGTAATAATGGTGCAGGGTCGTTTTTCAGGGTACAGCCGTGTTGCTGAGTGGGTTCCGCAGGGGGCAGAGGAGCATCCAGCTCATCCATGTTCTTGCCTCTGCCTTTGCTTACAGCACACCTTGGCCTCGAGATAAAGTGTTCAATCTTCTGCCATGCTTCACAAAAGACAGGAGGAACAGGAAGGCCCTGGGAGCAGGTCTACAAGGTCACCAACACCAGCCATGGGATCTTAGCTCTGCCCAGAACACAGGGTACTGGGGTGAAATGAATTATCAAGATAATGAAACTAAGGAAGGAAATAAAACAAAGGCGAGGAAGAAAGCAGCAGCTAGCAATAGTGAAGGTTGCTACACAACAGAACAGCTGAGAAGGAGCTCAGCAAAGCTGAAAGCATGTTATGTAACCTCCCTCTGATAAGGACGGCAAACACTGAATCATCACTTCTGATCCTCAGTCTATAACCGCCAAGTTGCCTAAGACTTGGGCCACATGTTCACAGTCCAAACCCAAGCGAGAACTGGACCATTTCTTGAGGAAAATTCCTCTTCTCATATTCCAAGGGGACTCGATGATTTATTTCTCAATGGGCTTAGTACTACACTTTTGAAAGGATTTCACAGAAAAAAAAATGTGTAAAATACAAATGTACTCAACATTTATGACTGCTTTCTAAAGAAAATTTAAACAGAAAATTTCATATTTAATAACCACATAGACTAGTCACATTAACATAAAATGAGGAAAAACAGGGGCAGGCATTTGGCCCACCTGTCAAAATGCTTCTTAGGATGTCCACAACCCATATCCAGAATGTCTGAAGTCTGAGTCTTGGCTCCACTCCAGATTCCACGTTCCTGCTAATATGCAACTTGGGAGGCAGCAGTGATGACTCAAGTGCCTGGGTCCCTGCCACCCGTGTGAGGGATCTGGACTGAGTTCCAGGCTCCTGGCGTTGGTCAGGCCCAGTCCCGGCTGTCGCAGGCATTTGGGAGTAAACCACTAGATGGGAGCCCTCTCTGTCTTTCTCTCTTTCAAATAAATACAATAAACATTTTTTTTAAATGAGAAAAAAATCCAGGATTGGATACAAGGAAGAGCACAGGCCTGACAGCAACCATGTCCTTATCGAAGCTTATTATCTGAGGAACTCAAACATTCACCCTTTGCCACAGATAACTGTCTCAATTGCTTCACTGGGTGAAAAACCTGTTGGGAGTATTATAAAACTGACATTACATCCTCACTTTTTGTTGGGAACAAATGCCAACCTGTTCCTCCTTTGGACACAAGCATGCAACAGGCTTGCAAAAAAACCTTCTGCAGGATAAAAGAGTACCACTCAGGTTTGGGAGGCATGAAAATTCCTCTAGTCTAGTAACCCACTAGATGCTGTGAATCACCTTTTAATACCTTGCACCCAGAGGTGTCCAACTGAAACAGCTCACATTACAGAACAGGAGCTCCCTATCTCCTGGAGCAGCACTGTGGCCAGTTCTCAGTGTTCAGTTTTCCTGACAGCAAGCCTCAGCCTGCCTCCCTATGGCGTCCCTGCATTGTACCTGCAATCTGTACGTTAAAACAAAGATCCAGCTTGCAGGAGAAAGCCAACCCTCCTCCAGCATCTGAAGGCAGTCGTCATGTCTGTCACCTTCCTGCAGCTAGCTCTTGTCATCCTCAACTCCCCAAAGTAGCTTCCCTGATTCCACTAGCCACTTTTAATCTAACTATGCATCTTGGGCTTTTTTTCAACTTGATCCAATGGCAATAAATCAGTACATCTTTAGAATGTGCACTGCTGGGCCAAGTGCTATTTCCTAGAAAAAGTGTGAGCATGATTTTTCTAGTGTACTTCCGTTTCTGCAGTTGAGAATAACACTGGCTAGTTTTAGTTGCAGACATGGTGAATATATAGTTAAAGACCCCTACACACACACACACACACACACACACCCACCATGCGTGCTCACACACACTTGGAGCTCTTTAAATGTTTTGATTTTTCCAAGATCTTTGAGGACTTGCTTCAGTCATTAACTAGATATGAAAATTCCCCGTAAACAACTTTGATGATAATTGCACCACACAACTTCATTCCAGAAACAAACACAGCAAGCTGTTAAGCACAACAGGGCTGGGAGCCCAGCCCAACAGCTTCCAGAGATGGTGCTGTCTCTTGGCTGATCATTACAAGCCATTCCCTTATCATCCATCCAAGCACTATATCTCCTAGCTGCTGTTTATCACAACTATCATTCTCTGCTTGGCCACTGCTGTTCATCAAATGGTTTGCTGAATTCCTAACATATCATATTCACTGCATTTTCCTAACCAATCTATGAAATGACATTGTCAAAAAAAGCATCAAAGGCCAGGGTTGTGGGCCAGCTGGGCAAGCCATTGCTGGCATCCGTATCAGAGCACAGGTTCAAGTCCCAGCTTCTCTGTTTCTGATCCAGCTCTCTACATAACGCATCAAGGAAAGTAGCAAAAGATGGTCCAAATACTCAGGCCCCTGACACCCACATGGGAAACCCAGACAGAGTTCCAGGCTCCTAGCTTCATCCTGGCTCAGCCCAGGCTGTCGTGGCCACCTGAGGAGTGAACCAGTAATCGAAGATATCTGTGTGTGTGTGTGTGTGTGTGACTATCCCTTTTTCCTCTGTAACTCTGCCTTTCAAATAAAGTAAAATAAACCTTTAAAAAAAGAAGCATCAGCCTAATCCAGTGTGATATTTTCTTGGTGAACCCTCAGGGTCCCCATAATTATTATTTCATTGTGTAGTAGCACAACACACTTTGAGACACAGACAGTATAGTTTTCCCTACAATGGACTTGAACCTTCCACTTGCTGTTTTTCAGAATCCATTTCCCTTTCAAATACAGAATAGCATTTACCACATGCAATCTCCCAGCAGCTGCTGTGTTTTAAGAATGTGAAAACATTTCTGCTAATTGTTTCACGGTTATATTTGCAAGGAATCTCAAGCCTCTGGAATCAGGGAACTGCATCTGCTGAAGAGATGTTGCCACCCAAGTGGCTCCTGGTAACCTGTGCCATTCAGCAGGCTCATTCCCTGTTTTGGCTGGACGGACACTTATCACTTGCCGGAGGATCCTGTTCCAAATGGAAAGACTGAGGTGGACAGTCTTCCTCCAAGTCTTGGTGAGCTGTTTGCTCTCACTGCCACCTGTCAACTAGAACCCACCCATTTCAAGGGAGAGGCTTCCCAGCGCTTGTGCCCTCGGCAGCCCCTCTGTCCATCAATGCCTCTGCGACTCCCGAGGAGCTGGCACAGGGCACAGTCTGAGTCCCCACTGCCTTCTCATTTCCTTTCACCCCTTGTACAGATCTAATCCATCTTTATCAGAGAATTTCACTGGGACCTGTGTTTTCCTACTTGGTGCTTACTTTCTTAAGTAACTTGTGATTGCCCAGTGGCTGTCTCCAGTGTCCGTCAACTCTCCTGGGACCTTCTCAAAAGTCTCTGGTGATGAAGCCAGGCCCAGCAGGAAGCTTTCTTTAACATTTGGTTCTGTGCCTTCACAGCTGATACCGTGTGAGGAGCCAAGGGGCTGACCTGCTTGAAGTCTCCTCTTTGCTTCTCTCCACTTCAAGGGCTCCACCTTAAAATCAAAACTGGTAAAGACCAGCAGAGGTGCAGAGTGGGGTTGGGGACTGAGAGTTCTGTATTTCTTAAGGTCAAAAAGTTCCACCTTCTGCCAATGTGGCTTCCAGCTCTAAGTTTAATGGAATAATGATACATGTCCTTTCAAAAGCAAAACACAGATGGACGCATGTCCTGGGTAAGTCGGGATTTAGTCTAAGTCAAGATGCTCAGTCCTAGATAGGTTTCTGATTTTCACCTGTGTCCTATTAAAGGGGACTTAAGTTTGTGATGGGGAGTTACACTTATAGGGTCCAACGTGCAATAGACATTTAGGGAAAAGAGCAAACTTGAGGCACCTTGAAGTAAAATGGAAGATGCTTGTTTTTATTTGGGGGGGATGGGGGTAAGGAGTAAGGTGAACGGGGTGAAAGAAGACAGAATGCATACATTTAATAGCTAAGGAACTCTAAAGACCAAATCTTCATCAGACGTACCATGCTGCCATGTAAAACTACAGGAATTGTGTGTGAGTGAACTAGTGAACCAATATCAATCTGCTCACTAATGAGTCCGGGTACTCTAAATAAGTTTCTTAGCCCTTCTATACCTCATTGGCTAGGTCATTTTTAAGATTCTACAGGTATAAGGGACCACACCAGTACTGTTTAGCAAGGAGGACTCACAAAGTCGATACTGTAATTGGATGATGTTCATTCCTATCAAACATAGCACAAATGACACCCATTCCTCCTAATCACAATTAAGAAACAAAATGCAGTCAACCAATCAGTTCATCTTACGGATATAAACTCAACTGACCTAATGCTTTGAATATGCAATCTTTGAATTTGTTCAAAGCAGTCCTGACTGGGGAAAAAATTGCCATGATAGACACATGGAGCTATTTTCCAAGTGACACCGTGTGCCCACAGAAGGCAGAGGGTACTCCATACAGCCAGACTGATCTGCAGCAGAGAAACAGATCCAAGGTTCACATGAGGAGGTACCAAGAGAGAAGGAGGCAGAACAGGGGCCAGTTCTTTTTTTTTTTTTTTAAGATTTATTTATTTATTTGAAAGGCAGAGCTACAGAGAGGCAGAAGCAAAGACACACACACACACACACACACACACACACACACACAGAGAGAGGTCCTCCATCTGCTAGTTCACTCCCCAGATGGCTGCAATGGGTAGAGCTGCGCCAATCTGAAGCCAGGAGATTCCTCCGAGTCTCCCTTGAGGGTGAAGGGGCCCAAGCTCTTGGGCCATCTTCCACTGCTTTCCAAGGCCACAGCACAGAGCTGGATCGGAAGTGGAGCAGCTGGGACTCGAACTGGTGCCCAAAAGGGGTGCTGGCAGTGCAGAAGGTGGCTTTACCCTATACACCATAGTGCCAGCCCTGGGACTACTTCTAAGAGCTAAAGATGTTGAAGGTGAGATCACCTGAGGACAGGACAGCCTAAAATCTGCATGAGTTTGGCAGTTTCTCAAATATGTTAAGCACATATGACCCAGCAAACCCACTCCCAGGGATATACCCAAATGAAATGAAAGCAGCTGTTCAAGCAAAAACTTGTAAATGAACACTTATAACAACCCAACAACCAAAGATGGAAGCAACCCGATCACCCACCTCAACTAAAATGCAAGAACAAACAGAATGTGGTATAACTGTACAATGGAATATTATTTGGCCATCAAAAGGAATAAACCACTGATACCTGCCACAGCATGAATGTACCTTGCAGAAGTCACATTAAGTGAAAAAGGTAGACACAGAAGGGCACGTATTATATGGTTCCATTTAAATGAAATACCTGGGATTCACAGATCCACAGACACAGGAAACAGATCAGCGATTGTCAGTGGCCGGGAGGTAAAGCTTTAATAGGTCCTTGTGGGGAGATGGAAATGTCTGGCGGCTAGACAGTGATGCTGTTTGCAAAACACTGTGAAATGTGCTAAATGCCCCTGAACAGTACATTTTCAAATGGTCAAAATGGTAACTCCTATGCTGTCTGCATTTTACTATGATGCTCCTCCACAGGAATAAAGCAGCGCGAGCCCCGCCCGGGCCATCCTTTTCTCCTTGCTCCCTCCCCCGCCTCCGGTGGGTCACCCTGTTGGTGCCTGCACGCAGGAAGGATGCTTCTAATGAGCCCGAGTGTCAGCACAATATAAATGACGGTGAGGGGAGAAGAGAAACAACTTGGCGCGTGGCTGAGGACCTAAAGAGGAATGTCCACCATTGTTCGTGATTATGGATCACATCACAGTCTAATAGCAATTTTTATTTAATCAATAATTTCCATGCTGAACAGACAGCCCTGTTACAGAGAATCGACAAGCAGGTACTGATAGCGACAAGCCTCGTTATTAATCTTTCCTCTGCCGCCTTATCAGCCAAACTACTGTAAAAGGCACCACCAAGATGGATTTTAGAGGCCACCTCTCTCTCTCCCTCATTCTTTTTCCCTCTCCCATAACATTTCATGTAATGTAGACTCTGCCTTTATTTGAGTAACCTGGGGCTTGAGCAGCGTATAAGAGGCAGCTCACATTAAGCAATTTCACAAATCAGTAAGACCTGGACCATTGCTTAGGGTTAGCCATTATAAGCTAATAAATCATACTTTCTCTTTGAGTTGTCAATCGCCAGAAAGCTTTGTACAAGTGCTGGCATCTGTAATTCCGTAAAGGCTTTTCATCTTGAAATAAGATGCTCTGGACTGATAACAAGAATAATCCCCTCTTGATCAAGAGGGAAAAAAATCTGCATTTTACCAATTAAAGCTGCTGCCAGAAGCCAAATGGCTCAGTACCGAGGCTCCAGTGAAGTTTATCTCTGCTCAACACAAGGAGGAACACAGTGAGGGCCCTGCATCAGCCACAGCAGTGACCGCTTTATCTGGCTGGAGGAAGGTGTGAACTTCCAGTACTTCTAGAAAAAGCCGCCAGGAAGACTTGCTTCTCAGGAACCAGGACTCTGCAGCCTGAGCTGTGGAGCCCTGCCGGACGCTCCTCATGCATCAAAGCACAAGGTAGGACCCAGAGAAACACCATGGCGGCTAAGGTAGACTGGAGGGAGATGAGACAAGGCCAGGCCAGTTAGATTAGAGAGAGGCCTGCCCAAAGAAATCCCATGACAAAGAAATCCTGAAGACTGCTGGTGCTGTTTTTGTTTTCTGATTAGGAACACATTGTCAGAACTTAAATTATGCATTCATAGCTAGAAAATAAGGAGCCAAAAAAAGAAAGAAAAGAAAAATGAAATATGGTAATAACCATAATACAACTATTATGCTTTGGCCTGTGTAGTAGATATCCTCAGAAATCAGCAGACATGATTCTTCCCAAAACCCTGATACACTTAAAGAGTGACAAGGGAATTTTACAACCCACATGCAATGAATAGGAGGCCATACAGACAACAGATGGGGGCTCTGTGGGCAAAACCACCTCCCAGGTGCTCAGCCACCAGCCCGTAAAGCATCTGACTTTTTTTTTGAACATCATCTGTAACATCCACAGAAGTTGCCAAAACTCTGTGAAACATCTCTCAATGATTCTCCCAAGTTTTGAACAACAATTTGAAAGTCTTTTCTCTCTGCAGGTCTCACTTTGGCCCTGTCCCACCTTCAGGACCTTATACTTACAACTGCTGGGGCTGTGCAAAGCTCAAGATCTTCCCGAAGCTCCTGCTGGCTCAAATCCTCCCTCTCATGGAGAACAATTCAGTGTGACCTACTCCAGCTGCGAGGGAAGTCAGACTGCTAGAAGAGCAATCACCTCTCCCAGAAACAGTGCTACTATGCCTTTCAGCAGTATCTCCCATTACCCTCTGCGTTATGGACATACTCTGGTTCTTCCATAACTGCATAAATTGTCACAATAATGATTATGGTAATAATAAATCATTTTATAATCACCTTATATTAAATATTACATCTCTAATCCAAAGAAATTTAAAAAAAGATTTCTGTTATATTCGCTACAATGATAGATAAAATACTCCCTTAGTATTCATTTCTTCCTACTGTCTTCTCAACAGAATCTCCAACATCTCCAGTCATGATCTTTCTTTGCTAAAACCCACCTGTTTATTTATTTTTTTTATTTTTTTGACAGGCAGAGTGGACAGTGTGAGAGAGAGACAGAGAGAAAGGTCTTCCTTTGCCGTTGGTTCACCCTCCAATGGCCGCCACGGCCGGCGCACTGCGCTGATCCGATGGCAGGAGCCAAGTCCCATGGGGTGCAGGGCCCAAGCCCTTGGGCCATCCTCCACTGCACTCCCTGGCCACAGCAGAGAGCTGGCCTGGAAGAGGGGTAACCAGGACAGAATCCGGCACCCCGACCGGGACTAGAACCCGGTGTGCCGGTGCCACAAGGCGGAGGATTAGCCTAGTGAGCCGCGGCACCGGCAACCCACCTGTTTATTAAAAACATGTTCAGATTCAGTCTCTATGAGCCTGTTTTCTTTCACTCCTCCTCTGTATTTTCACCTTGTTTTCCCATTGTCCTGTTTGTGTATCATTGCTACTGTTAATATCCTGACCATATCTTTCCCCTTATCCAAAGGGCAAGCATAAATTTTCTGTGTGTGTGTATTTATGTGTGTTTGTGAGGGCTTTTTCTTCACACCATCCCCACCTCAATTCCCTGATCTAACAAGCAGGTGGCTTCCTTCTTCAAGACACTATGCCTGCAATTTGTATAGCGGCCACTAGGTGGTGGTGATATGTCGTAGCAGATCGGCTCAACCTCCCACACAGGTGAGCCCATACAACTGAATCATTAGCATATTCTTTTATTTTCACAAAAGTCTCCTTAGTGCCTCCCTTCTCCCGTTTATTACGGGTTTGTTGATACTACTTCCCATAGGTCTATCCTCTCTCATGTTTGAATAATATTTTTACGTTTATAGAGCACTTCCATTAGACAATCTCATTCTATCCATGTAAATGAAAAACAGATCTAAAAATGAAAAGCCTGTAAGGAAGCAGGATGGACATCACTATGTCAACTTTCCAGATGAGAAACAGAGAGCTGAAGTTGCAGGGTGACTTGGCCAGTACAGGGCCAAGGGACAGATCTCCAACACATTACCCAGTGCGCTCACCACGTGCCACTCTGATTAATGCTAGTTTTACTGGTTAACTGTGTGGGGGGGCAGAGATGTGGGGGTGTATTAAGTTTAAAGGCCTTGGTCTTTTGAAGATATGCCCTTTACATTCTCTGTACTAAAATAAATAAATAAATAAATTCGCCCATGGCAGAATTTGGCTAATCCCAGAAAAGCCTAAATGTCCCTGAATCGTCAAAAAGTTCTTACATTAGAAAATTTACTTCTGTTGCTAGAGCTCTGTTTTATGTCAAAGTTGGAGCCTGACCCCCAGCCCTGTTTGTCATGATCTCAGAAGTTGGAGTCTAAGTGACTTCCCTTGAGCAAAAAAAAAAAAAAAAAAAAAAAACAGTGATGGAGTCTCTCTCTACCACTCTACCAAGAGAAATGCCTTGGCTGCTTCAGGGTGCCGCAGAGAACTACTGAATGCCTAACTTAGCAAATGTGGTTTTCAAATTAAGCTCTGCCAGTTTACACACAGACCTACACAGAAACACACAGTTGAAAGAGCTTTCTGCACAAGACTTTTTAATGAGGTCATCTTTTCTTTTTAAACTGAACATTCTAAAGTACGTTTAAGGAGAAGAACTTTTAAAATCACAAATATATATACTTTTAACACTGTAAGAGCGACAATTTAAGGTGGCAATTTTGCACACACACCCCCCCCCACACACACACACACACGCACACTCCCAGGGGACATCTGACAATATATGGAAACATGTTTGGTTGTCACATGGGGAAGGGCATTGAGTGGGTAGAAGCCAAAATGCTAAACATCTTACAATGCACATGACAGCCCCACAGCAAGGGAAGATCCACCCCACTGTGATGAGGTTGAGAAACGCTAGTTCTCAATGACTGAGAATTTCCAGAAAAATATCAGGACATCAAGACAGCACAAGCCAGAGCCAGGCAGGACCAGGGCCTACTGCAGTGCCTCTCCCTGAGGCTTTCATGAGCCAGGGCCCTCGTCAGTGTTTCACACAACTCCAATTTGTGCCAACACACCAACCCCAACACTGCCTGGATGCCAGTGTAAATACTGACAAGTGACACACATGGATACAGTTATAAGGAAAACAGCAACATTTTATTGGGTATAATTTTTAAGCTAGTTCTCCCAACTGTTTGATGAAGTAATCACTGTTGTCATCATGCTTTAAGTGTCAGAGGTGCAATGCGACGTGTCTGGGGGGGAAGGCTGGCCTTGAACCTACTGTGTCAGCTTTGGAACTCACATCGAATTGCTGCATACTTTGCTACTGTCATTGCCTATGGCGGAGGCTGCTGGCACAGTGTACTCTCATGTTTGATCGGAAAACTAGCAGCCAACATTAGCAGACTGACTGATGGCTCAACAGTTCGTCGTGAGAGGATCTGCAGAGCCCTGGCAGGGGCCCCACAGTTGACTGTGGTAAGCCTAAGTATTCTTTCAGGTTGCTGCTAGTTCTTCTTGCCACTACTACTACTTTGTAGGAAGTCCTTAAAAAGTCATCCGCATGGTTCGCATTGACTGCACCTGTGTTTTCCAGTCTTTCCCAACATTCTTCATGCATTTCCCATCTGAGCTCCTGGAATCCCAACCACCCAGTATGGGTTTCATCATGTTCCACTTCACACTGTTCACCGTGCTTTTCTGTTTTTGTATCTCTCCATCCCAATTAGACTGACTGGAACTTGGGGGGTCTAAGTCATGCTTATATGTTTTTTTGTTTATTTATTTTTTTGACAGGCAGAGTGGACAGTGAGAGAGATAGAGAGAAAGGTCTCCCTTTGCCGTTGGTTCACCCTCCAATGGCCCCCGCGGCTGGTGCGCTGCGGCCGGCGTACCGCGCTGCTCCAATGGCAGGAACCAGGTGCTTCTCCTGGTCTCCCATGGGGTGCAGGGCCCAAGCACTTGGGCCATCCTCCACTGCACTCCCTGGCCACAGCAGAGAGCTGGCCTGGAAGAGGGGCAACTGGGACAGAATCCGGCGCCCCGACCGGGACTAGAACCCGGTGTGCCGGTGCCGCAAGGCGGAGGATTAGCCTAGTGAGCCACGGCACCGGCCTAAGTCATGCTTATATTAATGGGCCTACTCCAGTGCTGGGGCTGTGGGTATCACACATATTCCAGGGGATTGATTTTTGGCAGAATCCAGAATCTCATCTTAAGTATCACTTAGAGATCATCAAAAGAGCTCTCCCAATGGCAGAAAGTTATTCAGATGGGATTTTGGTGAAATATTTCAGGGTCTTTGCAATGAACAAATAAATTTCAGGAACTAACCCATTGCTTCTTACTGGAACCCAGCTGGGCGCAGTCATCCACACCTGACTGGTGCATCCCAGCACTCCCGGTGGCTGCCAGCCAATGCATTGGCACTGGAGAGGAAACCTGTTTGCCATCCCCATCTGAAGGGCTGTCCAATTCCATTCTTTCACCCCTACTAAAACCACAACTCAAGGAAGTGAAATGTGTTGGTCAATTCCTGTTCATCAGACACACAAGGGAAGAAAAGGGAGTCTCCTCTTTTCAGACAAGTGTAAGTATCAATTTAGCAACAATTAATATAAAATAATCCTTAGAGCTAACACATGGAAGTCACAAAAACCAACAGAACCACTCTCTTCTCCTCCCCCACTCCACCTTGCAAACAACAAACTCATAAAACAAGAGAGACAGAGTGACCTTGTTCAGACCCTCTGTCTGTTTCTCATTAGGCCTACTGCATGTGATCTCGGCTTGGCCTTGGACGTCAGGGACAGCGTTCATTTTCACGGCTGTTTCACAGTATGATAAGTGAGAAAATAACGTTCCAAAGGGTCAAATGGTTCCAAGGAGGTCATCCTGAGAGTCAGGGCAGAGATGGGGCTGCCACTCAGAATTCCAGCTGGGCCTGGGGGTGCTGTAGCTGGTGGACCACACAGCCCTCATGCACCCTCACACACACCCCCAACCCCATATAATCTCCCGAGTGTCTCTTTATGGGAATAATTTCTGCAGGTGCAATTTAGTCAGCAACTTTACAAAGAACGTAACCCTTAAGGCAAAATTGTCAAAAGATGGCTTTGAAGTTTGCAGTTCTTCGTCTGTATTTTACATGCCACGTTTCCAAATAATTAGAGTAACTAAATTAGCTAGCAACTCCATGTAGGGGAAAATATGATCAAAATCTCTACTCATTTGTTTTAGGTTTTATGTGCACACAAAACTAATTTCTGCCTCATATCTGAGACCCCCTATCACATCTTAAACTCAATTTTCTCTTAGGTAAGGATATACAATACAACTTTAGCAAAGGGATCAAAATTAGATGGAAAACATTTAAAATGCAAATTTGGGATCATGGCATTAATATGAAAATGATGTCTTCACATCCCAACTCTTTTTCGTGCTTCTACGGAGACATCAATTCTTCACAAATTAGATATGCTTGCTTTATATCTAAATCTCTGTATTAAAAAAGAAAACCCTTCATTTTCATACAGACACAGAATTTGTCTCCAAATGGCAGTAAAGGTGATTACAACTGTATTCTTTTGATAAAGGAAACTTCAGCTTGCTTTTAGAGATCAAAATTTGCAGAGTATGAAAGCATTTAAAATCCAAGTAGGTGGTAAATCATTCCACAAAAAGGGGAGTTTTTGACACCAGGCTTAAAAGACACAAATGGATAACTGCAGCAACTTAAATGCCACCCAGTTTTCAGCTGGGTGCTAACACAAATAGACCTCATGTTCTCTGCAGGGGCCTCCCCAGGGGAACTGCCAGGGCCCTCTGCAGGGAATTGAGCTGAGGAATTAAAAACAAACAAACAAAAGTTTGATTTTTTGAAGACCCTTGGGGAAATAAATGTACTATTTGTTAAACAAAAATAGACAGCTAAGTTGTCGAACTCCAGGGAAAGGAGTTGTAGGGATACGTGCACAGCAAGCAGATGAGCATGACGTAGGATGATCAGACTAGACTTTTTTTAATTTTTGCATCTCAGCGGGGATGTCCTCTAACATAAACTAGCCACTGAGTAGTGCGCTCTACACTGAGACCCATATTATTCTTGTTACTCTTTTATCTTCTTTTTAAAAAACTTCTCAAAACATGGGTAGTTTATAAAATGCCACTCACAGCTGACACGTGAAGGAAAAGTTTCAGAGACCCTGAGCCAAACCTGCACTGGACGCTAGGAGTGTTTCAGACACCTCAACTAGCAGAGCGCAAGGTGCAACTTACTTCCAGGACAAAATCGAAACAAGATGGAAACTGATCTCAGCAAGGACTAGAGGCACAGCTCACCCAGCTGAGGAGCCGAGCTGAGCTGCTTTACATAATAACACAAGCTAAACCAGTGTCACAGCAAAGCCAAAACAAAACCAAGCAACACTTGATATTCTCCAATTTCCACAAGCATATTTGGATTTAAGATTCACGTACAACAATGAAAAGAGGGTCAGGTTAATTCAAAACTGGAGAAAACACATGGACTATCAACTTATTTTGAGATATTAGAATATGTGTCATTCAGATATCAAGGGAAGAGAAAATACCCGCAGTTCGACAAATCCATAATTCAGTGTTACCCAAACTGGACTCAAATTAGTTTTTGTACAACATACTATTTTTGTTTTCTGGTTCCCTTCTATTTTAACTGACACCAACAAAGCAATAAAGTACAGCAAAAACAGTTAACAAAAATATCCATCTATCTTTTTAGCTTCTGGTCATAGAAATAAATTTATGGCAAATTCAGTATTAGCTTGAGAGTAACTAAGCACAATTATAATTATCTTGCTGGAAAGATAACTTAATTAACCATGCTAGTGATAAGGAACCCAGCAGCAAAGCTAGAAGAGAAACACAATTGGAGAAAGGGAGAGGCTTAAAAGAAAGAAGAGAAGGGAAGGCAACATTTAGCCCATCTGTTCGGACAGTAACGGACGAGGTAATCTTTTCAAGAGTGCATGGAGTGCATTACACTGGAAATGAGACTACCTGGCGGGCAAAGTCAGCCCAGTTCCTAATTCTCTTCTTCAACTTTGTGATTTGCTAATGTGAAACACATGTCTCCCTTTTGCACCAAGTTCAAATAACTCTGGAATTCCAACCGTGCAGCTCAGCGACTGAACCAGAACAAGGGGAGAACTTGTCAGGATTTAAGAGCTTTCAGCAAAGCCCTTCAATTGCAGCCAGCACCCTATTCCACGGAAGGATATCAATTATAGATAGTGACTTGCTTTAGCAGGCAGTCGGGACTGTCAGACACTAGATAGACAACCATGAAGAATCATGAATCTTTCTATTAACTGTAAGAGGGGGAAGAAGAATGGGTCATGGCTATAAATAAGGCAGAGCATCAGAATGGCTTAACACCTTGCCTCTTGGTTGGATGTAGCACGGAAATTCAACTAATTCACAAAATGTCCCCTCACCAAGGAAAGTCACAGGAATGGAAACAGTTAATTCTTCCCTGTGTCCCTAAAATAGTGGATTTTGCAACTGGTATTTATTCCATCTGCCACTGAAGTAATTAGGTGGACTTGAAGTAGCTATTTCTTCAATCAACAAAATATAAGGCGCCTATTCTCTGCCAGGCCACCGCTAATGCTACCAGATACGCTCACGAGCTTGGGGGTACGTGTGTGTCATGCAATGTAAAAATCCACTGAAACGCACACATTTGGAATTTCTACACTTCAGACAACAAGGAAAATGGTGGAAAATAAGTGATATAAACTAGTAGCTTTATTTATGCTGTCCTAAATTGTAATGTTAACTCATTTAAATTAAGTTTACTTAGCCATATAATTCATCTCAGCCTAAAATTAGTATAATGTAGGAAACACACTGGATTTTCTTCATACTATGATACAAATTTTTTCCAATATACTTGAAATAAAAAAAATTCTGTTTTATATGTGTGCATTCAGGTTTTCTAAAGATAGTTCTGATGAAACGGGTAACATGGCAGGTATATTGTTGGTAGCTTCGGTAGCCTGTCCTTAAAACTAAAAACAGATTTCTCTATGAAAGTATCACCAACCATTGATATTAAGTATACCTGTGATATTATTTAGGCAATGAAAGGGTTCAGTTACTTCTACACTCTAAAACAGGTTACACCAAACCCAGCCTCTTAGGAGAATGTAGAATAGACTCCTATTCTCTTCCTTGTTTCCTAACAGACCCAGTATTGCAGTAACACTCCTTGGACCTGCAATGGGTTCCCCTCCAAAAGGGCATCAGGAGACCCCATCACCCCTCAGCAGGATGTTTCCAAAGGCATCAGCCCTGGTAGCACCTTTTCTATATAGGCAGCTTTTACACAAACAGTTCTCTTATTTATGTTGGTCACTCATTCCATCACGAGGATATTCATGGCATACTCTACTCTTTGGGAATACCTCTCCATATTAAAAACATTCTGCCGGCGCCGCGGCTCACTAGGCTAATCCTCCGCCTAGCGGCGCCGGCACACCGGGTTCTAGTCCCGGTCGGGGCACCGGATTCTGTCCCGGTTGCCCCTCTTCCAGGCCAGCCCTCTGCTGTGGCCCGGGAGTGCAGTGGAGGATGGCCCAGGTGCTTGGGCCCTGCACCCCATGGGAGACCAGGAAAAGTACCTGGCTCCTGGCTCCTGCCATCGGATCAGCGCGGTGCGCTGGCCGCAGCACGCCGGCCGCGGCGGCCATTGGAGGGTGAACCAACGGCAAAGGAAGACCTTTCTCTCTGTCTCTCTCTCTCACTGTCCACTCTGCCTGTCAAAAAAAAAAAAAAAAACAAAAAAAACCATTCTAACCTTTTTTTCCCTTTGGTGTTAAAGTGTCTTTGTGGTTCCTATTAAAATAGTTAGCAGGAATAAAGGGCCAAAACCAGACTTGCTTTAAAAATAACACTGTATCAAATTAAAGAAAAATAATCAAATTCAGTCATGGAAAAATCTGGAAATATACCTTAATTAAAAACATTTGATTTTCTATTTTTGTACTCAGAAATCTACCAATTTTCTTATACAGTTATATAAAGAAACGTGACTGAAAAGGAAATAATGGTGTGGGGAAACCCTGCTGATGTCACGTTAAATCCTCAAAATATTTAGTAAAGAACGGATCTCAAGACCTGGAAAGCTACACATTCAACACCACCATGTAACCACAATGAGTAGGGAATAAGAAGGGTCTTCAAAAAATTCGTGGAAAATGTGTATTATAAAAATCTATGCATGGATTTCAAGATTGTTTTGTACCTCTTTATAAAATAAACATTTTTTTTTTTATTTTATTTTTGGCAGGCAGAGTGGACAGTGAGAGAGAGAGACAGAGAGAGAAAGGTCTTCCTTTGCCGTTGGTTCACCCTCCAATGGCCGCCGCTGCAGCCGGCGCACCGCGCTGATCCGATGGCAGGAGCCAGGAGCCAGGTGCTTTTCCTGGTCTCCCATGGGGTGCAGGGCCCAAGCACCTGGGCCATCCTCCACTGCACTCCCTGGCCATAGCAGAGAGCTGGCCTGGAAGAGGGGCAACCGGGACAGAATCCGGCGCCCCGACCGGGACTAGAACCCGGTGTGCCGGCGCCGCAAGGTGGAGGATTAGCCTATTGAGCCACGGCGCCGGCTCTAAAATAAACATTTTAAAATCCATTTTTCTGTGAACTTTCCGAAGTACCCTCAGATGACATAAGATGGGCCAAGCTGCAGAAGACATACTTCAAAAGCTTGGGTGGTGCATGAAGCATATGCGAGTGATCTTGTAACTTCCGTGTTTAAGTGGAAGAGGTTTTCAAGAAACACGAGGCATCTACAACTACCAAGTTACTATACTGTGTGTGTGTGTGTGTGTGTGTGTATAAGACAGAGGAAATCACAACAAACCCTGCTGTGTCAGGTTTTCCAACACATTAAAAGCTTAAGAAAATGCAACACTCTTAAGTTCTTAACGGGAGCCGGTCTTTCTGTACAGAAGCCGTAGGAGCGTGAGTTTGTTATGTGTGGTGATCTACACGCTCGCCCTTCCATATCTGTTGCTCCTGCTCTCATTTTCCAGGGAGACTTCAAAGGCCTTCAGGAAAAGACCAAGTACTATGAGGCACGGGCAAGGGAAGCTCTGCTGATCAGGTATGGGGTGGGGTGAGACTGTGAGTGCACTCCAGGATCGGAAACAACACGCAACAGAACCTGGTTTGGGAGAAGGTGTGGTCCCTGATTATGTTGCAGTTTTCAAAAGCGTACATCAAAAAAACAACATCGAAAATGCATGCAACTTTTCGATGAAACTCTGCACCCCACAAGGCTGCTCTCAAGTCTAGAACTGCAATGATGATTTACGCCAAGCATCTACTGATATTCCAAGAGCACTAACTGTTGCATAGGCTAAGAGAATTTCCCTAGGATTGGAGGGGTTGGGAGGAGAAAATGGAATCCCTCACCTCAACAATTCTTTTTCTATTGTTGCTGGGTCCTGGAAGGGGAATCAAACGTGGCTAAAAGGTTAATAATAATTCATGTCCAGCTTACTATTACTCAATAACCATCAAAGTCGCTAACTCAAAATAGTGTTTTCTGGCTTACAGGATCAGAGTCATTACACTCTCTATTGAAGACTTTATTGAATTTTACACTAAGCTTTAGCTGACTGCACAGGTCAAGCACCGTGCTCCGAGTTTTCTTTCTTCTCAGAAAGTCATAAAGCCCTCTCCAGCTTGCAACGCGGCTAGCTGAGAAACTTAACTCAGCGCAGGGTCAGGAGATGCTGACCTCAGTGGAAAAGGCCGCCTGGTTGTAAAGCCCAGACCCTGGGCACCGTTCACTCACGTGCACGAGCTGCTCCTGGGTGTCGAACTCCCTCGCGCAGCCCTCCCAGTGGCAGTTCGTCTCATAGATGACTTCAGGCTCCTGTTTGCTTTCATCTTTGTCCCCTTCCTCCTTGACCAGGGTTGTTCCTTCCGGCTGTTCCTGAGAGGCCAGGGATGGTGGGAAGGGAGCAGACAGGGGAAAAGAAATCAGACTCCATGGGAGGAAAGAAAAGCCCAACTTCATCTGCCTTCCTCCCAAGGCAGTTTTTCAGTGAAAAATAAAACAGAGCCCAAGTCCATCAGCCGGGCTCTGTGAACTGAAGAAGGCAACTATACGGAATCATTTTTGTGCACTTTTTTTGATTTTCCAAATATACTTTCTGACATTCTTAATTTGTGATGCCAAACAACAGCCCAAATCAGGGTGGTGACACAGAGTGGCCAATTTTTGCTACCCTGGAAATAAATACAGAATTCACCTAAAAACACAAAAAGCAAATAAACACCAAATGGAACCCAAAAGAGAAGCAACTGAATTAGGTAAAGGAATCTTTACGTAAAAGATGGATCTTTTATTTATTTCATTATTTTAGTTCTTTTGGTATATTAATTTATTCTTGGATTTTTTTAAAAGCTTTATTTATCTGAAAATAAAGAAAAGAGGGAGAGACAGAGAGAGAACCTTCCATCCTCTAATTTACTCCCCAAGTGGTCACAATAGGCATGTGTGGGCCAGGCTGAAGCCAGGAAGCAGGAACTCCCTCCTGGTCTCCCACATAGGTGGTAGGGGCCTAAGCACCTGGGCCATCATCTAGTACTTTCCCAGGTGCATTAGCAGGAAGCTGAATTGGAAGCAGAGTAGCCAGGACTCAGAGTAGCAGTCTAGTATGGCTTAATCTGCTGTACCACAATGCCGGCCTGTATTCTTATGTTTTGTAATCCAGGGTTATGTTTTATGAATTCTTCTAATTCTATTTTCCCTGCTGTTTAGAAGCTGTAAAAAAGCACATTATGGACTTTTTAGGGATAATGCCCGCTTGGTCCAACCTCGGCTATCCAAGGATACACTCTCTGCCCAATGCCTGGGAACCACAGAACCTGAAGTTACAGAGTCCTCTATAATGTTCTATGACAGCTTCACAGCAACGCAAATACAATGCATTTCCAGAATTCTGGAGGTCACTAGGTCCAGATTCTGCAGATTCAGGTCCTAATCTGGGGCTAGGTGATAAAACCATATCCAGGCACTGAGCTGTAACCAGCAAGGCACTTATCTAGTCCAACTCAAGAGGAATGATGGACGTTGGGACTCAGGACACCAATTTATCCCATCTTCAGAGCTCTAACTGGAAAGGAAATTTGAGCCAAAACAGCCTAATTATGGGATAGTCCAGATTCCACGGACATCTAATCCCGGTCCAGTCCTTATTTGAAGAAGTGAACACTCATAGAGTCTCCCTTCTGTGTCAGGAGGGAGAATTCTACGAGATGGTAATGAGGGCATAACTGCACATTTGTAGAGGATTTAAGAGACTTCAAACAGAGCCTAGACTGGAAAATCTAAACTTCTCCTGGTGGGATTTTGGGCAGAGGAGAAGAATCTAATAGACTCAGGATAGTTGTGCCTTGATCCCTCCAAGCTCTCCTGGCAGGCGGGAAACAGCAAAGTAAGAAAAAGCAAGAATATGGTTTGTTGAGAGGACATCACTAGCTCTACCCCAGCTCCAGCTTGGGACCAGGAGCTCAGGAATCCAAACCAAAGAAGAGGGCTAAGAAGTGAAACCTGGTTAAATCTGTGATCAGCAAAAAATGAATCCAACCACTTATGCATGAACTGTTGCAGCCTGAACTCCTACGCTGCCTCACCTATGAAGAATGTGTATCTCACACAGCTGCCTGCACTGCTCATGTCTGCTTCCGAGCTAGAGAAACAAATGTAGTCACTCTATGATTGGCCTCTTGCCAAACACTTTGACTGTGGCCAAGACCAACAATGCAGTAGACAAGGAAATGCTGTGAAAAGGCACCAAGTCTGGGGAGGGAGGGGGAAGGCCCAAAGACACCAGTTTGGGGAGGGGCAGAAGTTGGCCGGCAGAGTCTGGGTGTCCTACCTGCTGCCCTCGAGCCCCTGGGCTGGGGAGGTCTTCGTCAGGTTTGATCTTGGATCTCTTGTTGTGCATGGGGTCGCCAGTACTGCTCACTGCAGACTCACTCGTGGGCTTGTTCTGCTGGTCACATTTGCAGACCCAGAAACACAAAAAAGTAAATTTTGATCAATGAGTGTGACCATATTTAAAGCCTGCAACTCAAGACAAGCAGGCATAGTTGGCAATAGAGCAATGAACTCTGATTACATTCAACCCCATGGTAGAAGAGTTTAGATAACATGTTCAAGGCTGGACAATATACCCATGAGGGCAGCTCTTCATTATTTTTTAAAAATTTTTTTGACAGGCAGAGTGGACAGTGAGAGAGAGAAAGGTCTTCCTTTTCCATTGGTTCACCTTCCAGTGGCCACCCTGGCCAGCACGCTGCAGCTGGCCAGGAGCCAGGTGCTTCTCCTGGTCTCCCATACCGGTGCAGGGCCCAAGGACTTGGGCCATCCTCCACTGCACTCCTGCAGCCCTTCATTATTAACTCATGACCATAAACTCCCCATGGCTTTTTAAAAAGCTGGAGTAATAGAGCTGGGGTCCCCTGGTGCTATAAGTTTAAACAATGTATTTAAAAAAGACAAAGATGTGCAGTGTGCAGGAGACAGTGACCAAATGAGAATAATGCATTAGTATATTCTGTTTGTATTAGATGTGGTTTACACATGGCACTAGCTCAAGGGGAGGCCTTACCAAGAAGCTTGCTTTTCCCACCCATGAGAAAACATCTCTGGTGATAGAAGCTATTGTTCAATGAGGAGTAGACAGACAACACTGTCATCAAAACTGAAGAAGGGACCTCAGGCTTAGGAAGACAGGATGCCAGTGGAAAGTCATGTGAACACTACCATGGACCCAGTGGCAATGGCCCGACTCCCCTGACCAACACAGACCTGCTCAGTGAGTTGTCTCTCACCTGTGAGGACTCGGAAGGGCCGGAGCTGACCTGGATGGGGTTCAGAACGGTAGGGATCCCTGGAATAGGCCTCTGTGTTGGAAAAGTTGGGGCTGGATGGATGAGTGGAGGGCTGTGTCCAAAGGCCGAGCCTAGGCTTTGCTGTCGGCTTAAGATCTGTTGATGCATATGGAGAGAGACAGGTGCAGAAGGGTAGGTGAAGCTCAAGGCAGGGCTGCAGGTGGGAGATAAAAACAGACAACCATCACTCAGATTGTCACAGGTACATGGCATCTGCAGTTTGCCATCCCAAATCATACCGAGGCTGTTTTAAACAAGAAGGTAGGAATGATTATTGTCGAACATTTTGAAAATTTTTAAGAGAAAGATGACTGAGGGGAGACACACATGTGCATTCACACATACACACAGGCTTGAAATAAGATTCAGCAAAACAGAAAAAAAAAGGCATCAGCTCAATAATAACTATTTATTGCAATAACAAACTTTATATAAAAAAGAGAATGGGTGACTACATGCTTTATAGGACTTTTATGGGCTCTTAGTTCCATACGTTCCTGTGCATGGAGCAATTCCTTTAATCTTAGCTCACACAGCGTGCTTTCATATGTCTCCAGATCTTATTACAAGAGGAAAGAAAATCAATTGGTTAAATGTGTTTTGAACACCATGCTTGTCATATCACTCATTTGTTTGTAAAGATGGAAAGCTTGGTTCATCCAGAATGCCACCTAAAGAATTTCCATCAGTGCCGTCTGGTTACAGAAGCTGATGGATTAACCTCTCCCACTGAAATCGGTGATCAATGGGTTTCGATGGAGGAATATCCCAATGGGAGAGCACAGCTCCCTCTCTAGCTAAACAGCATTAAATGTCTATTAAAGCCCATTATGCATGCTAATGCCTGTCACCACTTTATTATGCCATGGTAGTTCCCGGGCTGCAGGACGTTCTGAGGAAGCCAAGGTATTACCTAAAGATCTCTTGACTAGCAGGCAGTACCAAGCCATTCTCTGTTGCCAGCATAGTTTAGGGACTGAATTTTCTTAAGAGAATGAGGTACTCTTGAGGATTTTACCAATGACATAAAAATGCATGAAAAACTAAGAATTGCATTCAAGGAAAATTCTTGTAAAAATTATATATATATATAATATACTGTGTAATACGCAGAAAGAATCGAAGTTTCTTGTAATGTCAAAGGTGGAAGTCACAGAAATTTCCAATCTGGTGGGTTAATTACTGTTGCTGTTAAGCATATTAATTGAGAATAAAATAATTACAATAACAAAATTCAAACCGCTCCAACAACTTCAAGTAATAATTCCAAAGATACACTCTGCTCATTAATGTGACTCTCCACTTTGCCTGTGTGACTGCAATCCATAAAGGACAGCTTCAATGGGATTACATGACCATTATTCCTAGAGGAGAACCTTACGTTACAATAGCCTGCCCATTTAAGACTGAATATCATTAAGAATACCCTAGGAGAATTTCCCTAGGCTTTGAGGAACTCTCCTTTCATTCTGTATTGTATTTCTGTAATAAAGGGAAGCAGAGACACGGTGAAAACAGTCATTGTTCACAGTAAGTTAGGGAGAAATCAGTAATAATATTCCGTTTCGGCAGCACTATAGTTTCTGCCAGTGTTTCCGAAAGCAACCATGAATGATTACAGCAAGACTTAGCGAAGGTAGCTGTGTGGATGATTGATAGGGCATTAATCAAAAGATGCATATCTGCCTCGGAATTTGTTCACAAGCTTTCTTCTAATAGCTGATTTCATGTTCACTGAGCTCTATGCCAGTTTGTCCAATTTATTTTTCAGTGTACAAGCCATTCATCAAAAAACACAATGATTTAACAACCCCCCTTCCTTTGGGTGAATGGGTATTACTAAGTGTAACTACCTTATTCTGTTCATTAGAGAAACAAAAACCAGAAGATCCCACCACTTCATGTACAATTGTAACGTCACACAGACTTCGCCTGTACTTCCATACGCACGCCTCTGTAGACTTCCAGGAGGCTAAACTGTCTAGCAGACTGGGAAAGGGCCCCTGAGGGTCATTACGCTTCCAATTCTGAGAGGTATTCTACCTGGGGGTTTAAAAAGTCAGTACCTAACTGAGAATCAAGGCACTCAGTATGTCCTCACCTTTACATATAAGCCACTCATAAGCAGGGATAGCCAGACAGAACTGGGACATTTTTATGAGGAGGTGAGAGAAGACAAAAACAATGCATTTCCTGGGGCCATGATCCTCCTGGATCTCAGGGTGCCAGGCAGGGAAAGCTTCCGGCACACTCTGGGGATGTTCCCTTGCTGGGCAGCTTTCCCACTGGTAAAAGGAGGGGATGGGAATAAACAGTCTCTAAAAGCCATACCGACTAACATTACATTGCAAGGGTGATTCAAAACATTGGTGGGAAAATGGAATTAAAAGATAAGCTTATTTTGGAGTAAAAGAAATTATGAGGGACCAGCATTGTGACGTAGCAGGTTAAGCTGCTGCCTGAAGTGCTGGCATCCCATAGGTGTGCTGGTTTTAGTTCCGACCGCTCCACTTCTGATACAGCTCCCTGCTAATGTGCCTGCGAGAA
The DNA here is from genome assembly GCF_051225735.1 of Oryctolagus cuniculus. Lineage (NCBI taxonomy): Eukaryota > Metazoa > Chordata > Mammalia > Lagomorpha > Leporidae > Oryctolagus > Oryctolagus cuniculus. The sequence continues at coordinate 68,480,814 of NC_142882.1, forward strand.
GCAGCAGAGGATGGCCCAAGTGCTTGAGCTCCTGCTACTCATGTGGGAAACCCAGAAGAAGCTCCTGGCTCCTGGCTTTGGCAGTTACAGACATTTGGGAAGTAGACCGGTGGGTGAAGGCTTCTCCTCTCTCTCTCTCATAACTCTATCAAATAAATAAAATAAATCTTTTAAAAAAGGAGAAAATTTGAAACTCATGCCAAGTCTTTTCAGAATACTTGCTTTCATGAACTTGTTGAAGATTCTTCATAGGCACAGATTTCAACATTTTTTGCACCAAAAATAACTTTTTTGTTAATTCCATTTTCCATGAACGTTTCAAGGTATGCTGTATGAAAGGACATAGAATGGACAAGTGATTTTCAGCCTTCATAGCTTATCAGCAACAAGCCAGCAACGGAAACACTCTCTTCCCCACGAGCCAGGCTCTTGGCAAAGGGAGGTTCAAGAGGGCTTTGTGTACCCTAAGGAGCAGGTCCTGGTCCTCCTGATGCTGCTGGCTCCAAGCAGGGGCTTCTCTAGGTTCCAAAGGCTATTCGGGAAAGTTCTTGGCTCTGTCACACATTACTCAATGGATCTGAGAGTCAAAGTCGCTCTGCTCTCAGAATGCAGGCTGCAGAGCTCCCGGAATAATTCTTCCAAGGAGGAAGGAGAGGAATTGTGTGATGGCAAGGTTCACAGCCAAAATGCCCTTTCTATCAAAAAAGATGCCACCCACGTGCACCTGCAACCTTCTTGTGCAAGAGAAATGTACAGAAAGAACCTCGATGATGGTGGTGAACCCCAGTTGTCTCCTAAGCACTGAGTGGTGAGGGCACAGCAGAGTGGACTCCTGCATCCTAGCACGGCAGGAGCCACTCTCACTCTACATCTGCGTCCTTGCTCCCTCCCGCCCGCCCCCTTTCCCTTTGCTTCCAGAGCTCAGCGTGGCAGCAGCTTCCCCTTTGTCATTCCAGCTCCAGCTTAAATGTCACCTCCTCAAAAAAGGTCTCCTTAGGCCAATGACCCCATCAGAACAAGCCTCCACCGCACTGCTCAACAATTCTATTCTCGCTATAGCACACAGGGACGTTCTCTCTCCCTCCGGAAGGTCAGGTCCAGGTGGGCTGGGCACTGCTGCCTGGCACACAGTAGGCACTCAATACCAGGTCCACGAGTGACTGAATCTCTTCCTCGGGGTTTTATTAGTTTCCGATTGATGCTGCCACAAATGTCCATGAACTTGTGGCATAAAACAGCACCTGCTGTTCATCATCTCCCAGTTTGGAAAGCAGGCACTCTTGTACACTTGCAACGTATGCATGCTGCAGGTTCCCTACCTCTTCTGTCTTCTGGAGGCTCCCCTCAGGCCTCGGCTCGGGCTCCACACTACTCTGACTTCCTCTGACTTGGTCACTCTGACCCTCAGCACAAAATCCTTAACTTGATCCCCGCTGCAAAACTCTTCTGGAGCGCAGACTGCCACGTTGACAGGTTGCAGGTAGCAGGAGGTGGACACCTTGGGGAGCTAATGTTACGTCTACTGCTTTGAAAAGGGTCATTTCCAAGAAAAATATGCTTTCCTCCAGCCATTACAATTTGACAACGTGGCTGTAACAGGACAAAGCTACTGTCTAGATTTACTTCCCCCAATTGCACTTCAGCAGCTCAGCAGACTTTGCTGATTATGGAGACTGGAATTTAAAAGATAGGTAAAGTCTACCCTTAGAAGCCCCGGGAAAAACCTTTCTGAATAGTTCATGCATTTACTCCACAATTTCTTACAAAGTATGAATACTGTTAGACACTTTGATAAATTTCTGTGCTCCTTCTAAAGGACACAGTCTGGAGTCTAAAACCCGGTACCTGAACTTGACCACTTCGATGTCTCCACATTTCTGTGCACCTGTCTTTTCCTATGAGTCACTGGGAGAGAGATTAATTTTAATTAATTTTACATTCCAATTCTGAATTTTCTTTTATTCAACAGTTAATAAAATATTTTTTTTATTTTTCTGCAGCTTTTACTACTTTTCTAAATATCTACACAAAAGCTGGGCTTATTTAAGAAAAACAAAAATAAAATCATGGCCTGCAACGGATCACCTATATTTAGTCAATAAGATCAGGACAAAGTGTTAGATAACTCAAGTCTTCCCAAGTAAGGAGCTAATCCAATCACAGGCCCCCGAAGATAACAACCCATGATCAGTGTCATGGAATAAAGGAAACGTTCACAGAATTCGGGAAAACCGCCCTCGCTGAGCTCGCTCCTGCAAACGTGTCCACATGTCCCAGCCCACATACATTTTCACGAGGATTTTCAGGAGCTTTAGGACCCAGTGTGCCTTGCAACACACTTATAATATGCTTTTCTAGGACAATAGTTACATTAATTCAGAATATATTCATTCAGAATGTATTCAGAAGGACCAGTTCTCCCATTTTCCATAGATTTAAAAAATAAAATTCTCCAAGTTTGAACTTCTAAGAAAGTTTCAGTATGTATGTGCAACACACTTTGTGCTTCTGTAGAACAACAGTTTTAACAAACCTAGAATAAATGAACCTAAAGCTTAATTTGCTCTTTATTTCACTAAAGAAGAGAGAAGGAGCAAGATGTAGATCTAGGTCACTGACTAATCAGAATGGATTTATGGTCACCAGACTGAGTGTTTTAAGGGATAGTCCGTAGATGCTATGACTCAGCTGCAGAATTCTGAGGTCATCTAGGTAAGAAGGAACGTTTATCATCTCACCTTATGTTCAGCTCTGAGCTGAGTTAAAAGCAATCAACAATACAGTGTCTGAATGGGAACCAGTTTCTGTATTTTCCAAAGATATAAAAATGAAATTATCAAAGTCTGAATCTTTAAGATATTTTGGATAATATTTATTCTTTATCAAAAATCAGAGGTGGGGTCGGCACTGTGGTGTAGCAGGTAAAGTCACCACCTGTGGTGCCAGCATCTCATCCGGGCACCAGTTTGTGTTCCGGCTGCTCCACTTCTGATCCAGCTCTCTGTTATGGCCTGGAAAAGCAGTGGAAGATGGCCCAGGTCCTTGGGCCCCTGCACCTATGTGGGAGACCTGGAGGAAGCTCCTAGCTCCTAGATTAAGATCAGCTCAGTTCTGGTGGTTGTGGCCACCTGGGGAGTGACCAGCAGATGGAAGATACTCCTCTCTCTCTCCCTTTCTCTCTTTCTTTCTCTCTCTGCCTCTCTGTAGCTCTTCCTTTCAAATAAATAAATAAATCTTTAAAAAAAGCCGGCGCCGCGGCTCACTAGGTTAATCCTAGGCCTGTGGCGCCATCACACCAGGTTCTAGTTCCGGTTGGGGAGCCGGTTGGGGAGCCGGTTGTGTCCCGGTTGCCCCTCTTCCAGTCCAGCTCTCTGCTGTGGCCCGGGAGTGCAGTGGAGGATGGCCCAAGTACTTGGGCCCTGCACCTGCATGGGAGACCAGGAGGAGGCACCTGGCTCCTAGCTTTGGATCAGTGCAGTGCACCGGTCGTAGTGGCCATTTGGGGGGTGAACCAACGGAGGGAAGACCTTTCTCTCTGTCTCTCTCTCTCACTGTCTAACTCTGCCTGTCAAAAAATTTTTTTTAAAAATCAGAGGTATGGAGCAGGCATTTGATCTAATGTGTTAAGATATCACTTGGGACACTTACATCCAGAACTGGAGAGCTCTGGCTCCTGACTCCAGTTTCCTGCTGATACAGACTCTGGGGGACAGGGGTGACAGCTGAGGTCATTGAGTTCTTGCCACCCACATGAAGGACCTGGATTGATGTCTTAGTTTCCAGCTTTGGCCACTGCAGGCATTGGACTGGGGGTGGGAGTGAGGAGAGTATTTCTTAATACTGCAGTACACAGTACAGTAAGTGTAAGTAACACACTTACTTGTAACTCACTTACTCGACAGTCTGGAGAATTCAACAAGTATCTCCAATTGGACCAAACTGAGGATTTAAGTGGAAAGACCAAACAATGTGAAGCAACTAACATACATGTCATAAACTACATACTGGACCTCATTCACCAACCCTGCAACTTTTAACTGAGATTCTACATATCCTATTTATATTTCCAAAGAATAAAATATATAACCAGAAAGTTACATATTAATTGTAATCAACACATAAAGCTCTGAAATTCATAATCATGTTTGACTGTCAAACAAATGTCATTTTTCACACCAGGGAAGTGATGACAGTCAACATTTACAGAGAAAACCTGACGATCAATCAGTAAATCAAATTCACATTTAATTCCTGGAAAGATGTATAAGTGAGGACTTTAGAAGTTCATAGTGTAGAAAGCCATTCATTAAGCATTTATTCAATCCTACTTTATATATAGGAATTTCAAGGTCATTAATGTTCAAATCAAATAGATAAAATCCAATTAAGGTAGCATATGAGAAAATCTATAATGGAGAGAGACAGAGAGAAAGAGAATCTTCCATCCCCTGGTCCATTGGCCAAATGCCCACAACATCTGGGGCTGGGCCAGGCAGAAGCCAGGAGCCAGAAACTCCATCTAGGTCTCCCACAGGGGTGGCAGGAACCCAAGTACTTTGGTCATCATCTGCTGTCTTCCAGGTGCATTAGCCAGACACTAGATCACAAGAGGAAGGAAGATTTAATTCCAAGCACTCGGATATAGGATGTGGGCATCCCAAGCGGCTGCTTCATCAGCTGGCTCTCCACAATGTATGTTAAACACATTCAGAATTCTGTATACTGTGGGAGTTAAGAGGGTCAAGGTTATGTAATATTGCTTAAAAATGGTACTATATATATATATAAAGCTGCACAATTTGACTTGCCTTATTCTTTATTTTGGAAGAGTAAGTAAAGATGATTACAATATTGAAGTTTATTGTTTTCATATAAAAACTGTCCTTAAATAACAGTTTTCTCTTAGCATACATCACTTCCATAGAATGGTAGGGCTGGGGTTCTTCTGTGCCAGTGCACAACACATGTGGGAAAGGAAAGTGTGAGGGTGATGTAGGGAACTGGGCAGTAAGTCCTCCACACCACTTCTCTGCCTTGGCTCCGGCACACAGGCTCATCTCTTTCCAAGGTCATCTCTAGTCTCTCCCAGTGATCTAGAATGGCCTTGCAGTGGGCATAGCAGGTGGGCAACTGAGTAGAGGATAAAACCATAGCATACCCACGTGTGGGTGGCAATGGGGCAGTTTGAATCACAGAGGCATCTCTGGATTCTTAGGAAATGCACTGTTCTCTTCCCAGGGGCCACCTATAAACACTTCTTTTTTCCAATTCCCTTGATTGTGAAATTTTGTTCAGGTTTGCATTTTTAAAACACTCCTAGAGGTTACTCATACATGCTTATATTAAGATATATTATTTTAGGTCACAACATTGGGATTAAGAAACTTCACTGTGCACTCAGCCCTGTTTTCTGTAAATTGAAGAAGTCAATGATGATATTTGCTTTTCATTAATCCATTCTCTAACTCTTTTGTCCAGGAAACCAGTATTAGAGGTAAAGGCAAGCAACCAGTACCACTGAGATAACAAGAAGGCACCAAAACAGGAGAAACTGACTTCAGGAAGAAAGAGGAGGCCAGGGAGAGATGGACGCTAATGAAAACCAAATTCCTGGCTACTCTGTGGCTGTTGTACCGGTGAGGTCATCACTTCTGGTTATGGCGATGCAATTTACTGCACAACAGCTGCCATTTAAAGAACAGTTCACTGCAGTTTTGCAGAGAATGGGCCCAGAGCTATCATTATTTGGTATGCATAGGTATAGGCACACACATGTATCGATTTGAGAGGAAAATAATAAAACTTCCACTTCCAGCCATAAAAATTCCCAGGGAAAATTTATTGGAAAATCCAGCCCAGCCCCAGAAATAAAGAACATATACTCACAAAATGAGTAAGTATTCCAACGTCTACGTTCAGGCATATACACTCTGAATAATGTTTTGGAGAAAAATGCATTAGGCTATATCTTAGGAAAGTATTCTGTAATGCTACTTGTCATTAAGTAAAAAAAAAAACAAAACAAAAAAAAATCAGCCAAACAGATAAGACTCAGTTCCCACTGCCCACTCTACCCCCGACCATGATCATGAACAGTAGGCACATATTCCTTTTGGTTGTGCCTCCCATTTGAGGATTCCTAAGAGAGGAGGAAGTGAGGCTTGATGAACCAAAAGCAGAAGGTTAGAGTCAGGCCCACCAGGTGAACTCACAGTTCCCAGATGCAAATAGCTGAGTGACCTCAGTTCAGCCCACAGGCACTCTGAGCAACAGTTTCCTCATCCGGGAAAGTGCGCAGCCTCGAGGCGAGCCTCGGAGGCTGTCTAGTGCTCCTAGGTCAATGGTTCCTTTGGACACTGTGGCCTAACCTGGCTCCCCGCAGTGTTGCCAGCCTTGCGCCCACTATACTGTCATCTGGTGCCTGGTGCCCTGCTCTAACAGTTCCTTAAACACCTTATTTTCCCATCTGAGGACTTTTACCTGCTGCCCTTCTTGGAAAGCTCTCCGGCGCTCACCATGCTATAGGACTCAGTTTCCTGGCCAGTCCATCTGCAGTAGGCCCTCTGTGCTATTCTTTCTTGACTCCTAGATCATTTCCTTTACAGCACTGACCAGAATCCTCACAAGGTATTCTCATGTATTCCCATCTGCTTGGGGGCTTTTCTCTTTGCAAGCTTCACAAGCATGCGGGTCACGGCTCTCTGATTTATTTTTGTAGCCTCCACGCCCAGCACAGTGAACAGCATGTAGTTCAACTAAGCTAAATGTTGGGGGAATGGGTAACAGATTAAAAGAAGAAGTATATAAAGCCAATTACCACATCAGAAAGTGAGTGACAGCTATCTCCTTTAGGCATGCTGTTAATGTGGTATCATTTCAAAAAGTTCATGGAAAATACAAGTATGATGTTATTTTGGTGCAAAAATCTATTTTCATAAAATGTGGAAAAGGTATATTATGAAAAACTATGCAGAAATTTCAAATTGTGAGGGCCGGCACTGTGCTGTGGCAAGTAAAGCCGCTGCCTGCACCCACTTCCGATCCAGCTCCTTGCTAATGCGCCTCGGAAAGCAGTGGAGGATGGCCCAAATGCTAGGAACTCTGCACCCACATGGGGACCTGGAAGAAGCTCCTGGCTTCGGATTGATACCGCTCTAGCCGTTGCAGCTATTTGAGGAGTGAAGAAGCAGATGGAAGATTCTTCTCTCTGTTTCTCTCTGCCCTCTCTCTCTAACTCTGTCTTTCAAATAAATAATCTTTTAAAAAAGTTTATCAAACTTTTTACACCAAAATTTGTACTTCTAATTACATTTTCTATGAACTTTTTTGACGTTCCCTTGTATTGCTTTCATTGCTACTTGGGGAGAAGGTCATCTTATAACTCTTAAAAGAGGGATCGGAATCTTAAAGACGCTGGTAATTTGGCACTGTATTCATCCATTCTTCATTGTGTTTCTAGGTTCATTTTTGTCTTGTTTCTCTGACATAAACTCCTGGCAATGGCACAGGAAAGAACTGGTTCCCCCCAAGTCTCAGGCAGCTCCAGCTGACTTTCCAGATACATCCAGGGGCCTACCATCACAGAGGGCTGATGCTGCACACAACACACAACCTGCCTGATCGACAGCCTCAGCTGTAACCATGGGCAACAGCAACATCAGCACTGCCCTGGCTTGTGAAGGGGAGATCTTGGCAGCTGACTCAGAAGGTGCCAAGGGTCATTTTATCTTTCCTGGCCAAGCCAGGCCTGAAACTGCTAAGAACAAGACACCATACTCGTTGTCGCCATTACAGTGAAAGTGAGAAAGCTGTAACTGAGGGAGTCATAAATGACTCCATTTACTGTTTTTTTTTTTTTTTTTTTTTTGGACAGGCAGAGTGGACAGTGAGAGAGAGACAGACAGAGAGAAAGGTCTTCCTTTTGCCGTTGGTTCACCCTCCAGTGGCCGCTGCGGCCGGCGCACTGCGCTGATCTGAAAGCAGGAGCCAGGTACTTCTCCTGGTCTCTCATGGGGTGCAGGGCCCAAGCACTTGGGCCATCCTCCACTGCACTTCCGGGCCCCAGCAGAGAGCTGGCCTGGAAGAGGGGCAACTGGGACAGAATCCGGTGCCCCGACTGGGACTAGAACCCAGTGTGCCGGCGCCACAAGGCGGAGGATTAGCCCATTGAGCCACGGCACCGGCTCCATTTACTGTTGCCACAAAACTGCAGGAGGATGAGGGTCATTTTAAATCTTCCCTTCTAGCAGCTGCTCAATTTCTTGGGAGAAGGTTTCAGCAGAGGTGAACAACTTTTAATTAATGTCATTAATGGGCTTAATGAGACAGAGTGGGGGCTACAGGTGTAGTTGATAAATGTGATTCTCTTGGTCTTAGCCATGAATATCCAGTACAATGAAAAGTTACAGCTTCTTGAGAAAGTAGGTATTTCACAACAAACTTTCCCATGAGCATGAAGTTTTGTTTTGAATAATCACCGTATTTACAAAATAAAAAGACACGTGATAGACTTCTAGACAATATCTGGCAAAAGTTTGACATAACCTGTTACTACGTTTTAATATAACCATATTTTTGTGAATAAGTATTTGATTTTATGGTATTTTTACAGCAGTCTGAATTATTAAGTAAATATATAAGCTCATCTTAACATATACCATCTTAAAATAGACATTTTCTTTCTTACCCTTAATTTTGTATCCATCCTTCTGTCTCTATCCATCCATATGTGACAATATTTGAGCACATAATACAGCATTCATAGAGATTGTAACTTTTAATAATCAGAATTATTAATCTACCAGGTAGAAACTTCCTTCAACAAGGGCAGTAGTTAGAATTCTAATTGCTCATAGAAGAGATCCTTAATTAATTAATTTATTTAAGGTTCATTTGTTGAGTGGCGTCAATGTGAGCAGACCCAGGTTCTGTGGGGTTGGGACAAGATGTCATATCTCTTAACATCCTGATGCTTGCAGTTTACTGAAGGGAAACAGACACAAACAACTAAACGAGTAAGGAAATAGCAGGTGCTACCATGGTGCTCTTTGAAAATACTGAACTAAGGCACAAATGGGAAGGAGACACGTATGACAGTTTTTGGAAAAGCAAATGCGTAGGGGCCGGTTCTGTGGCATAGCAGGTAAAGCCGCCACCTGTGGTGCCAGCATCCCATATGGGCACTAGTTCGTGTTCTGGCTGCTCCACTTCCGATCCAGCTCTCTGCTATGGCCTGGGAAAGCAGTAGAAGATGGCCCAAGTCCTTGGGCCCCTGCACCCATGTGGGAGACCTGGAAGAAGCACTTGGCTCCTGGCTTCAGATTGGCACAGCTCCAACCGTTGTGGCCAATTGGGGAGTGAAGACCTCTCTCTCCTTCACTCTCTCTTTCTCTCTCTCTCTGTCTCTCTCTCTCTAAGTCTGACTTTTAAATAAATAAATCTTAAAAAAAAAAGAAAAGTGAATGTGTAAATTCAATCATTAAATAACATCTTTAAAAACTTAAATGACATCATTACACTAAGCAATGCCATTATCAGCAGCAAACTAGGTATTAGAAAAAATGTAGGTGTAAAGGTCAAAGAGTTTGGGGAAAATCATCAAGCAGGGGATTGGAGTTCTGGCACTGATACCCACCAGGTACTTGACCTTTGCCAAATCATCTTGCAAAGACTCACTGTGTTTGTGTGCAAAACAGGAGTAGCATTGCTTGCTTTCCAAAAATGTTGTAGATAAAAAGAACTTACGTGCATTGGTATACTGCAGAGATTAAACCCAACTGAAATCTACCTTCTTTCTCACATCTTTCAGTCTTGAGAAAGTCAGTTTACTTTTCCAAATATCTTCATACTTCTTTCGCTTCCCTATCATCCACTGGCCCTACCACCAACTGATACTGCCGAAGTCAGTTTTAGAACTCACAAAGTGAAAGAACAGGGAGAAGCAAAGCCCCCGTGTTTTTCCATCCAAAGGCCTAGTAAGTGGTGCAAGTGATAACAATTACTATGATTATTATGTTACACATCAAGCTGATCCCATTGTGGGTTACCTCTATTACCTTCCACTCATTAGAAGTGACATGCTTCCACACATACAGCAGGTGTCAACTAAAGAGTGAGAGATCCCACTGCAAGACAGAAGATGCAATGGATGGACTCAGAGGCAAAGGAGTGAGAGCAAGATGGGCCTGGGTCTCCTGTCCCAGGTCTCCTGGAACATAACTGGTCTTTATAGTGAATCTCTTCTTCCACTTCTACTGAGATTAATGGGGCCTAGTGTAGCTTGCTGAAAACTGGGGGACAATTATTTTAAGCCAGGATGTCAGTGGTCTCTCAGGCACTGGCAGTAGCTTACCTGGACAAAGGTGAGAGGAGCCAAAGTCCATGAAGATGGGGTAAGAATAAGTCAACATAGTACTGCCATGACCATTTGTGTGCCACATTCTAACCTATGTCCTTTGAATTCTGTCAAAAAGCCAAGACAGTTGGGCACAGAACAAGAGGAAAGAAAATTTAAAGAGAAACCAGAGAAAGAGATGTCCACATGGTGATTCTGTGTGAATGCCATCGTGTGCCACATCTCTGTTTGGATGCTATGACTTGAGTCCAGCCATTAACAACCACATAATCTCATTAAGCTCAGACATGATCCCTGGCAGGCTGTGACCTGGGAATATCTGCTAGGAGTGAAGAAATCACTGGGCCCTGGTCCTGAGATTGGCACCGTTCCTTAGGGAAAGACAGGCGTGGCCACTGGTGAGGCACAGCCAGGCCATGGTAGCTCATCTGCTGCCACACCCATACTCTTAAGCATTTGACCAGAGAGGGATCTCACCCCACCACAGAGGATCCACATCAGCTTTAATAAATGCTCCTTTCCTACCACATGGCTATCTTACCTGTGGTCTACAAACTTGAAGACTGAACTTGAGAATCAAGGTAAGTTAGGTTTAAACAGCTGACTGAGGACAGCTGGACTCCAGACAAGCCCCACTCCAAAGCCTGCATTTGTGACTACAGTGGCTAACCTGGAAACACCCCAAGGCCCTTCTCCACATCCTGATTACAATCATGAATGTGATGGTTCTTTACTTCACTCCATGGTTTCACATTTTACTGATCATATGAAAAGTAGAAAGAAAAGTGGCAGAGAATCATCATATCAAAATTGGGATTTATAATATTTATAAATTTATATTTATATGTTATATATTTATAACATACTAACTAGCCTGCCAAAGAGCCTCACAGAAAAATCAAACAAGAAAAAACTGAAACTGCAAAATAGAATAGTATGGAAAAACATTATTTCTAATAAATACTGATATGTTCTTACTGCTAGTACTGTTTTTTTCTACAATGCTACAGTTTTCATAATACGAATACATACCATGGAAAACCCATCAATTTACAACTAATGCTACTGCCCATTCACAGAAACAGCCAAACAAAATCTCCTTTAGTAAACGCAAGAGTATTGAAAATAGCCTTTAGTATGGAGTTTTATAAAACAAGGACTCATCAGTGGGTTGCAAAACTACAGAAACATTGCTAATAACTGAATTATTAAATCATTAATGGAAAAATGTAGGCAAAATGAGAGAACATTTATGACCATGCTTGCTTAATTCTTTATTTTGAATAATCATTGTGAACTACTCAGTTCAAACAGTAAATGATGAGCTGACAAAGCAGTGTAAACACATCTAAATTTCATAAATGGACTTACTTGTATTCCCTACTATTGACATTAGCCCAGGTTTGATCATTAGCAAGTGAGCAATATTTTCCATCAGTCATGTTTATAAAAGTCTGTATTTGGACCTTCACATGCAAGTACACACAACAGGCTTCATGGAAAGAAGGGCAAAATCCTTTCATTCCGCAGTGAAGTTGTATGGTCAAAATTCAGGCCTCTTAAACTAAACTAAAAAATATTTCATTGGGAAAAAAAGGAAACATTCATTTGCCAGATTTCCTCTGAACACTCTGCCTTCCAATGTCATTTGCACTGAATTTCTATTAGACTAAAAATCCTGCTAACTTTTCCTTTCTCTCTCCAGTGGACTCCTTGCCCTTCATAGTTATAGGACAAGACTTTCGCCATGACTGTTGTTTATATTTCTGTTCCTGCTCTGCACGTGTGTTACGCGGCCAGCCACGGAGTCCTCATTTCTCTAGAGAACTAATATTAGTGAGAGAAGATAAGATTTGCTACATCTGCTATCTCTAAGAAGTGGATTTCATCACAACTGAATAACCACTATTTCAACATGTGGGCTTCTGACTGATGTCCACCTCCCACCCCCACACCCCCCAGAAAAAAAACATGGCCCCCAAACTGTCTTTGCATAAGTTCATTGCCATGATATTTGATCTGCATCCTGGTGCAGACACAGTGGCATGCTGTTTTATTCTTTCTCAGAGGCACTTGGTACTGCAAATGCATCACTACAGGTGCAGTCAAGTGCTGGCATTTTATTTTTTTTAAAAAATCACATAATGGATTCAGGAAAATACATACCTGATTGCACTTGCAGATAAGTGACCATAGGAGCCACTTGCTGAAGAGCTGCTACGGGAATTATTGAGAATCGTGACCAAGGAGTTGGGAGACGTCCTTATCATGGTCTGAAGGTCAAAGCTATGATCGGACAGTGGTGATATGGACAGTGTGCGTTTTCGGCTCGGCCTGGCTGACAGCCTGGGGCTGGGGAATCTGGTGCCTGTTATACAAACAAAACAGAACCTGATTACCTGCAGTTGGACTCTATACCTGTTATTGATTGCTACTCGCCTGCGTGGAAGAAGAGAAGGATAAGAAGCCGGCAACTCATGGTGACAGGCCCCTCTCCTCCCCCTTGTGGTCTATGGGCTACAATTGAGGAAATTAGGGAGAAATATTTATCTTCCAGGGGCTTACCTCGGGGGAGCTCTGTTTATTAATGTGCAGGCAAAATGATAAATTGCTAAACAAAAGGGAGAGACTTTTATGTGTTATCCCTCTCATTTCTAGTGATTTATGAATCTGACGGCTGCTTAGATATTCCCATCATTAATTCACCACAAGTGACAAAGACAGTGGTTCCCACAGTTGCTACTCCGCCCTCCCCATCCCAACACATACCGTTTTAAGTCACCGAGCCAAAGGAAAAACAGGGAACTGAAGTATCAGAAGAAACGAAATTCAGCTCAGTGATGCCCTCATTGCCCTGTGATTTCTGCAGTTATCTACTCGACAGCATACTTAAAGCATTTCTAAAATAACTAGTGGATATATTACCCCAAACTGGTGGTTCTCAACTGGGGGCAATGTTGTCCCCCAGGGGAAATTTGGTAACATCTGGAGACGTTTCTGGTTGTCACAACGCAGGGGCACAAATGGCTTTTAGTGAGTAGAGGCCAGGGATGCTGAATATCCTACAATGCAGAGAGCAGCCTCCCACAATAAAGATGATCTCAACCCAAAAGTGTCAACATTAAAGATCTCTGGCCCCAATTCTGGATAATCTAAGAGCACACATCCCACAAAATATTTAAATCTTGGGGTGCTGTGTGTTCACAGGTTTTCCAAGGTGGAGGTAGAAACCCCAGAAAACACGGTTATGAAATGTGATGTGCCCACAAGGCATTGTAATCCTTCTCTAGGTCTTGTTTCTCCAGGAAGATTTAACAGAGGATAACATAGATTGAAGATTTTAGGCTTCAAGAAAATTCCAAGGAAGTCCTAGTCTGGAGGTTACTATTGCAAACTTAAATATTTGCCAACCCAACACAATGCTTTTTACCTGAGGAGTTGAAAATTAAATGCCCATCTGCATTCTAATTTGGAAGATAGGGGAGATGTGAAATTCAGAGCACAGGGAGGACCATGAGCCACAGATCTACTCCCATCTTTGTAAAGGTCCTATTTACATCACAGAGTTGTCAACATACATTTGATGAAACAAACAGAACAGAATCCCAGTAGATAAGAGGCAAATCAAACACTATTATTAGTATCAGGCAAAAATGGAAGCTTCTATTGCCTTATAGCATGGGTATACTTGCTTACAGGGGCACAGAAAATTGACTATGTCCAGAAATCTAAATAGTAGGTAAGCCCTACTTATAGAAAAAAAAAAAATCCAGGCACTTCGTCTTCAAAAAATTCACTGGGAATTTAACAGAGACCTTGATACAGATAATAATCCAACACGCTTTGAGCAATTTAATGAAATGGGATACACAAATATGTAATATTTTATACTATAACACAAACTAGAAATAAGTGTCATCCATATATAAAAACTGGAAAATCAATTTGAATATGTGGTATCTATTCAAACATCTCTCTCAAGTCTATTTAATAGGAATTGCCTCATTTTGAATAGTTTTATTAACAGCCTGATTCAGGGCGCATTAGCTACCACCACCATGAACACGTTTTTAGGTATTTAAGTCAGCATCTTTCCCTTATGGTGTCCACCTCCAACATAACTGTGTCACATTTACTCATTCTGAGAGGCTAATTTCATCATAGAGACTTTTCACTGATGACACACATGAATGACACTTACAGATATTCCAAGAAAGAAAAACAACATATTTATCGTCAATTGCATGTGATCCTGAACCACAGCCCTTCTCTGTAGGACTTAGCAATCATTGGCAGAGTCAGAAGAAACAGGGAGATCCCGGACAGTGTGCATGCCTGGACCATCTCTAGGTTTCCAAATCACTAACCAGCAGTGACGCAGAGATGAGGAGGTTATCTGATGCTCCTAGTATCACATCAAGACAGAGCTCAGGTGCCTGGCAAGACCTTCTTATCCCCATACAATGCTTCAGGTGCAACACAGCCTTTTCAGGACATCTCCTCTCTGCTTTTCCCTAAAAGATCGGCTCTTATTTAAGTAAACTTCCAACAAAATAAATAATTAGGTTTTCAGGGGCCTGTCTCTAGGATGTTCCAGGATATCATATTCTTTTATCTTCTAAAAAGGTCACTCAAATCCGAGAAGGTAGATTTAGAACCATACACAGGCTTGTTTATTCTTACGTGCTACTATAAATACTCTACCTTACATCTTGCTGAAACCCATATTTGCCCACTGCTGGCTCACTTAAAAGTCACTAGTTCATTTGAAACCAGTTCATTCAGGTTTCTGCCAAGTAGAGTACTGAAGATTTGCTAATAATCAATTGGAATGATCAGTTACATCCCAGTTTGGATCTGCCCTTGTGGGTGGCAACGTGGTAACTAAAGATCAGTGTTTCCCTCCTCCATTGGAAAAAAAAAATCCCCTACGACTTCACTTTCCCACTATTCATCTTCTCATATTCTATGTAAATGCTACTTCAATTATTTCAGAGGGAAGGAAGACGCTGCCCTACACTCTGTACTATGCTCTTCCCAACCCCTAATAACCAAGCAAACAAAAGAAAGCGTTTTGGCACAGTGATTGGGAGCCCCTGTTCAGTGAGCTGCTGAGACACACACCGGAGAGCATTTCCAAGACAGCTCCAGGAGCAGCAGCTCAGCTCTTCCCTGATCACAGCACTTTCTGCTCACGCACAAGCCAGAGCGTTTTCATTGTTCTAGCAACACAAATATCTCCAATCTGGCTTTCTGCTAATTGTTTTGTTTCTCTACTCTAATAAAAAATTCTGACAAAGAAAAAGGAGGTTTCTTTTTATGTGATGAATGATAGGACATCTAAATTCCTACTTAATGACAATCAATTTACCATATACTCAGGCAAATTAAAATTCCTTTAATTAGTTTTTACAAAGTAAAAGGGTAGCTTCATCCTTTATTTAGATAAAAACCGCCACTGCCTGACTAAACACATTCTCATCAAATAGAGAAAGTAATGTGGGCTGACCTTCCAAGGGTTCTCTCTTATTTTAATTCTTTATTTGCGGATTTTAAATAACTAATTTGCATAATAACAGTCAACTTTTTTTCCCAACAATCGCTAATTGAAATGTGGTTATGATGAATCTGAAATGTAAGCTGTCTACCCTACAAAGACAAACAAAACCTCTGCAGAAGATTTAACGCAGTTCTTTCACTTTGTGTGTGGTAACGAGCTCCCCAATGGAAACCAGTGCAGATTATCTGTTCTTGTGGGAGACAGGAAGGTGGCTCTTGGTGGCAAGGAGACTAAGGCTCGGTCACCTTCCTCTATTCCAAATCTCAGGACTGAATTACTAGAGAGTTGACTAATGCACACTCTCTGTCATAGAAGAATCCAAACAGATTGCAGATGGAAAAGCCAAAGATCAACACTGCTAACAGCAAAAACAAACACGACTGCAAGGATACTCCCTACTCAACGTCATACTGTGCTCACTTTGGAAAGGCGTGGATTTGTTCATGTGTGACTCAGCTGATGCTCTAGGCTCACCTCCTGGCATCTTGCAAAGGGATGTGGACTTCAAAGATGCGGATAAATGAGAACTCTGGGTGTTCTGAAGAACAGCCATCATAGGCCGTCTGTCTCTGACCAAAGGAGTCATCATGTGCCTTGAGGGAGTCCAAAGTAACCGAACATGAACATGAAACCAATGATCCCATTTCCTTCCACTGCTTTTGCACTGCAAGTAGCTCTTTTTGATACAGAAACAGGTTTCTTTTTTCTAGATGTATCTATTCTGACCTCTCATGTATTCAGTAGCTATAAAGGTCTTAGGGAATAGACTCTTTTAAATGTGAAGAAAACATATAGGGCCAAATAAATGTGATATAAAAAATGTACATTAAAGGATTAAAAAAAAACTACCTAATGTACATCATAAAATACGAGAAACCAAAGGGTGACCTTACAGAATCCATCCATGAATCTGATTTATTCCCTTGTTTCGTTATCACAAGAATCAGGGCAGCAGCAGTTTTGCACTCATTAAATTCACAGATACCTCCCACATCACAACTGCTCCCACCTGCCAGTTCTCTGCTGGAGCCCTCCCCCTGCCCAGCCAGACACAGTCACAGGATGGTCCAACCTGCGGCAGCTGCTTAGAGGACCCAGGGAAGCAGAGCACCAAGTACAGGTGCTGCTCCCTTCTCTGAGCTGAAAAGTCTGATCCCCGCATTCCATGTCAGCACTCTTCACCCCCTCCCCACCTCCAGGACTCCAGGGGCAGCCCAGTCACTTACTATCCATGGCATGAAGGTACTCCATGTGGATGGCCCCTGCACTGGCGGTGGCCGCCGACGGAAGGATGTCTGCATAGGGACTGCGCTGGCCGGCGAGCAGGGCCATCTGGTGATAGTATTCCGCAGGGCTGACTCCAGCATGCGGGGCTGCACAGGGACACAGAAAGGGGTGGTTACACTCGGAAGGAGATCCGCTGCCACTGCTTCTCCAAGGCCCAACTGTCTTGCATCCCAGTAAGCGGCTCTTTCTAAGTAAGGCTCACTACAAGAAGGCTCCTCTAACTCAAAGGGTGCTCTCACTGATGTCCGTTTGCCATCTTTTACTTTCCAATAAAACTGAAGGAAAGGAATACAAAACATGAACAAAGTTTACGATGTTTATCTAAAGAAACCATTAAGAATTCAAAATGATCACAATACATCTGTACATAATCAGGTTTGGCCCCCAAAATCAAGTTTCTTACAGCAAATCGCTGTATTTGCACATTTCTTACACCAGTAGACAACCCAGACAGCTATGATATCTTAACCAGACATACTTCAAACATCTCCTGAAGCTCTCTGACGAGCAAGTCTGAGTTAACTTTCACTAACACGAGGAGCCAGGGCTTAGGAGTGGGAAAGAGGGCAGCACAGTTTAACAACAAGCAGCCGAGTGATAAGCTGCAATGTCATGTTCCGTAATTTAAAAGCTCTCTCTTCCTTTTCCTCATTAGAAAATCAAAAAGAAAATACACCCATCAATCTGGAGCAATTTACCAGCAAGAGTCAGCCTTCTATGAGTGGGATAATTACTGGTTTCTACCCAGCAAGCTACGTGCAAAAGCAGCAAGAGAGTGCAGTGCTTCCAAGGGTGGCCTCCAGATACACAGAGATCTGTCTGGATTCAAACTGGCTTCATGAGGTTGTGCAGGAATTAAAATCAGAAGAGATGCAGGGAAAGTCCTCAGCACATAGCAGTTGATCACTTAAAGCTAGTCTTACAAATATTATCTGGAACATCAGTGTCCCAGCAGGCCTGTGGGTGTTTCAGATGTTTCTCCCATGATACATGGCAAGGATACAGATATTAAAAAAGGAAACTTAAGACAATAAGAGAGAAATATTAGTGATGTTGCTCTATTTGATCAGCTGTTGACTGCATACTTAAAGAGGCGGGAAAAGGAAGGCAGGTCAACCGAGGAATGTTTTATTCATACTCAACATCAAGTGCTATCGAAAGTGGGTGCTAAGTACGCTTTTCAGATCAACTAATGGTGCCACTAACCAATGGCCCAAATAGCTTTCTGCCAGCTGGGCAGAACTCCAAATCCAGTTTTAGCTGGCCTCCCTGCCTCTCTACCTGGTCTCCTTGTCATTTTCACCAATTCCCAAGTTTTCCATGGGGAGAACTCCATTTCTACCACTGCAAAACCAGGTCTGAAACAGAAGAATAAACTTGACCCTCTTAGAGTTGTATTATTAAAATAGGAATTTTGCGTAAGTAGCAAAACTTATTCCTTTAGTATCTTATAATTGTATCTACTGCATTGAATCAGAAGAAGGAAAAAAGAAGTTATTGCTGGAAGAAGTTATTCCTGGAAATACAACTGAATGGGTGTCTCCCCAGAAACTTCATGAACTTCACACGGTGCAGGACCAGCTTCAGGAAACAGCCTCTGTGAAGAATGTGGAGGGTGCCTGGAAGTCGGGTGGCCTCACTAGTCAGTGAAACGAAGTGCATGTTGTTTCTTTTGTTCTGAAACAAGCAGCAACATCTTGTGATCTGTTGCAAAGAACTCATAACCTGCTACCTGCAATTAATAAGACTTATGCAATTCTGGTCTTAATTCAGATCCCAGCAATTGTGGGCAAGTGAATTTGTATATGCATGCATGAGAGGGGAAGTCATTTCCTGAATCAAAGGAATGGGTTATAACTTGACAGCAGGGGAACACAGAGCTCCAATTAAAAAGAGTTATATGAAATGCAATTAATTGTGAGGCTAATGGAACCAACAGGAATATGATCCTTGGGAACCTAAAATGACTATCCAGTATTATAGAAATAAAGTCTAAGTTTCTTTTCATTCCCACCATATTCCTCTTAGATTCTTCATTTGGCATGGCCAAGGACAGAAGCACATGCAACAGGTTCACATCATGATGTTTTTTTTAGACCTTGCTACCCAGAGTGTGGTCTATGGACCAAAAGACCTGACGTCACTCGGTAGAATTTCAGAAGTGCAGAATTACAGGGCACACCATGCCCACTCAGTACAGAACTGCATTTTGTCAGGCTCCCCAGATAAGGCATCTGCACATAAGAGCTGTGAAGCATTGCTCTATTATACACACCGTATAAATGTGCCTCTCAGAAGACACACAGAACAGAACAGTATTCAGGATGTGGGGAGAAGAGTGCTCAGGTTATTCCTGCACGTGTGTGAAGGGCTGCAGGGCCAGTCTAACTGGATGTGGGGTAGCAGAACAGAACAACGATGAAGACACTGTGTTTGCGAGTCAGTAGATCTAGATCTGAGTTCCTCCTCTGCCACTGACTGACAATGGGATCACCGACCAGGGTGCAATTTCCTAGACCCCTCTGCACATGGCTACCCTTAACTCAAAATGCAGATATACATTGGTCATCACTAATCTGAAAATCTGAAACCTGAAATGCTCAGATGTCCAAAACACTACTTGACTTTACAAGTGGAAAATTCCAAACTTGACCTCATGTGACAGGTTGCAGTTCAAATGCAGAAATTAAAGACATTGTATGAAATTATCTTCAGAGAATATGTATATGGTATATATGAAAAATACATTAATCTATGGGCCTCATTCCCAAGATATCTTATTATGTTTGTGTGAATATTCCAAATTCTGAAGGAATCCAAAACCAGAAACACTTCGGGACCCAAGGATTCCAGATGAGGGATACTAAACCTGCATTGACACCACCTGCACAGAGGCGTTGGACACTGCTAGAAAACCAGGCACTCAAAGCACGCAGCCCAGTATCCGGAGTATGGGAGACACCCACTGAACGGAAGATGTTCAGTGAGTTACGTGGTGTCCTAGGTGAGGTGTGGGGAGGCGGTGGTGGGACCTGTGGAAGCAGAAGCAGAAGCAGTCTGAGACTTACCATCTGTAGGGCTCAGCCCCCGGGCTGCCGAGATCATGGAGAGGGAGGGGCTGCTGTGCAGGGACCGGATGTAGTCCATATAAGGGTTAATGTAGGGATGTGGCGGGCTGAAGGGAGATTCAGAGGCTGCAGGGTTCCGATGTGGGGAGATCCTAATGAAGGGCAGGTCTGAATACGTCGGGCTACTAGATAAGGCAGAAGGCCTGGGGACAGAGAAAACCAGACACAAGAGGTACACGTGAGACACGAATCTCCATGGGCAAAGCATGTCTGCAAAAGAAAATAAGGTTGTACGTGAACTCAAAGTGTTTTAGCAGGAAAATACAGGGCATACACTTGTATGCAGGAATTCCAAGCATTTTTTGTAACAAAATACACTTATCTTTTAATTCCATTTTCCACAACTTTTGAATGTACCTTCACATATTTCCAGTTAGACTTCCTTAAAATCAGGATGCTATAAAGCAGGCAGAACATTACTATGCAGTTATATGGATAAAGAACACTGACTTCGAGAAACTTCCTTGCACTCCAAATATGGGGAGATACAGGTTCACCTTTGAGTCTCCTAAGGAGAAGAAACTAAGACAACTTCCAGTGCTTGCTACCACTCAGTATAATACCATTTGACCCAGACATTAAGTTATCATTTAAAACTTACCCCTTATTGTCATGAAGTTTCATAAAAATAGAAACAAAGAAAGAATGCAGCCTCAAATCCTTCTTGGTCTGCCCATAAAGAAGAGAGATGACTAACTTCAGAAGTCTGTAATTACAAATGTGAACTCAGCCCCCCAGATATCCATGCACATGCTGGACTTCCAACAGTCTGGCTGTGCTGAGTGAAGCCAACTTCACAGATCTGGGCTGCACTGATGAGAAGGCAGCACTTGTACCCGCCTTCGGCTCTGCCTGTTTTTCATGAGCATCCCCATAACCATGTCCAGGGAGCAATGAATAACTACTCTTGAGGTCTGAAAGTTGGCAAAGAAGGGTGTTTTTAATAAGCTCATGGCTTGGTTATAATGTGCCGAGAGAGAGAGAAGGTATGCTTTTGGCTAATGGAAATAAGTGCTAAATTGTACCTTGTGTCTGTCATATCCTGATCAACTCTTTGATCTTCCTTCACTTGTCCGACATCCTGCAGCCACTGCTGAAGTCCCTGGGGACAGCCATTTCTAGACTGTAACACCATTGCTGTCTTGTTCCTTCTCTAATAGAAAATGTTTTGTGTGGATAATCCAGTGAACTGGCTGTGACAAGTTAAACACTGGCACTCTCTTTCTCATTCACAGAGGGTACGGCCATAGAAAGGAGAGGGTCTGATGGAGACAGATCAACTGAGCAGGGCAAATTCCTCTTATGCCACTGGCTTTTAGGTCTGACACGAAAGGGAGGGTGAGACGCATTTTCTCCTTGCAAACCCAACACATGGAGGGCTGGGCCCTGGACCCATCACTCTGTCAGAATATAATCTTGGTAGAAGCCAGCTCTTCTGAGTGCAAAGTGCAGGCACTGAAATGAATGAACCCCAAGATCAGATAACAAATTTCCTCTCACTAGAAAATAAAGGAGGTTGAAATATGGAGGGGGAGTGGATTTTCTCACCCTCTCCTTTTTACTCTTTTTTCATTTTGATTAAAAAAAAAAAAAAAAAAAAAAAAAAAAAAAAAAGAGGCCCTTAGGCCCTTTCTTTGTTACTCACACGCTACTTCCAGTGAAGTAAAATAAGAATCCAGAGTTTTCTAAATTTACATGTGGGAAGAATAAGAACTCACCACCTGAAAAGTTATTTCTTGTCAAAACAATGGGAGGCTTTCTACTCATTTAGAAATTAGAAAACTTACTTGTGTTTAACTAGAAATCAGCACAACCCATCCTTTATTTTAGCTTTTTTTCCCTACAAAACATGTTAGCTTGTGCCAAGGGTTAAAGTATCCATTCAACTCTGAACCGATTTGCCCTTGCTGAAGTCTTCAACTCCACTTAGACCTGTCTACTACCTTACAGGCTACACGGGGTGCTCAAACTCTACTTGGAAAGACAACTAAACCTTCCCATCTGACTCAAAATAATTCTCACAAGCACAAGCTTATTTATAGGCTTATAGTGAGATGTCAGCACAGCAGAAGTGTACAGGAACAGACATTTCAAGAAGTTCACAAAATGACACCTCAGACAAATTTTTGCTTGTGATCTACAGAAACAAGGACTAGATAATATAAACTACAAATAATGAAGACCATGCATTTCTTACTGTTATTATTTAGACAGAAATTATAACATTGAAGCTCATTTCTTTTTAGCCCAAACATTTAATTGCCTGGATGTACAATAGTTGATTTATCCATTCATACACTGAAGGAAAATCTGGTTGCTTCAAGATTTGTTAAGATTTATTTATCTATTTGAATGGCAAAGTGAGTGGGAGAGAGAGAGAGGGAGAGGGAGAGGGAGAGAGAGAGATGTTCCTTTGAGAGGGAGAGAGAGATGTTCCATTCATTGGCTCACTCCCTCAAAAATGGCTGCAATGGCCTGGGTGGGTCCAGGCGGAAGCCAGGAGCCACGCACGAGCCAGGAACTCCATGCAGGTCTCCCATGTGGGTGTCACGGGCTCAAGAACTTGGGCCATCACCTGCACGTCAGCACTAAGATGGATCTGAAGCAGAGCAGTCAGGATTGAATTGGCACTCTGATATGGGATGCCTGCGACACAAGCAGGAGCTTACCCTGCTACCAAAATGCTGATTCCTAGCTTGAAGCTTTAACTCTCATGAACAAGACTGCTGTGAACATCCATAAGCAGGTTTGTGCGTGGAGGAACCCTTTTTCCGAAACAAACCTGAATGTACCAGCCTGTTGTGGCCCCCTCCTGACAGCACCTTGGAAGCATCCCATGGACTGCTCAGAATCTCCATTAATAAAATCATAAAGCCACATGAAGTGGTTAAGAACATGAACTCGGGTAACTAAACGCATGGGCTTTGAAGGAATGAGGTTTGAATTCAGGCTCTGTCATTCACTCTGTCACTCAAGCATTAAATTCCTTATGTACAAAATAAAAATAACTCCCTCCTGGGCTGCTGTGAGAGCTGGAACCCCTGTGTATAAAGAGGAACATGGTGCCTGCTACAAAGGAGCACCTGGTAAAGGTGGTTGGGTCAACTTTAACTATTTTTAATGAATTTATATTCATCTTATTTTAAAGGCAGAGAGACAGATGGAGAGAGATCTTCCATCTGTTGCCTCATTTCCCAAATATCCACAACATCATGGGCTCGGTGGCTGGGCCAGGTTGAAGCCAAGACTCTGAAACTCAATCTGAGACTCTACATGGGTGGTAGCAGGGACCCAAGTACTTGAAGCATCATTTGTTTTCTTACCGGGTTCACATTAGCAGGCAGCTGAATTGGGAAAAAAAAAAAAAAAGGAGCCAGGACTCACATCAGCTATTCAAGTATGGAAGTGTTGACTTAACTGCTGCGCCAAATACCAGCCCTTGATATTCTTATAGAATCATTTAATAAACAAATGTCCAAATGGTGAATTGGCTTCTTGTAGCAGAGCAATGACTGGTCTTCCAAGTTCCTTACAACCAGTCACTCACTGAAAGTTCCCAACTTATTCAATCTGTTTCCACATTGGGCTCCTGTGATTTGTGTTAGCATGATTTTTCTCTAGCACTGATGTTGACAAGAGTGTTTTGCCAACGAGCTTGAGCATCAAACCTTTTTTTTTTTTTTTTTTTTTTTGACAGGCAGAGTGGACAGTGAGAGAGAGAGACAGAGAGAAAGGTCTTCCTTTTTGCTGTTGGTTCACCCTCCAATGGCCGCTGCAGCCGGTGTGCTGCGGCCGGTGCATCGCGCTGATCCGAAGCCAGGAGCCAGGTGCTTTTCCTGGTCTCCCATGTGGGTGCAGGGCCCAAGCACTTGGGCCATCCTCCACTGCACTGCTGGGCCAAAGCAGAGAGCTGGCCTGGAAGTGGGGCAACGGGGACAGAATCCGGCGCCCCGACCGGGACTAGAACCCAGTGTGCCGGCGCCGCTAGGTGGAGGATTAGCCTAGTGAGCCACGGTGCCGGCCTGAGCATCAAACCTTAAACTACTGTGGCTCTACAGCCACCTGACATGGATGTAACTCTCCAGGCATACTTTAAATAAAGCTGCTGTTCACGTTACCTAACACAGCAGCTTCCAAATTCTTGGCACCTAGATCACTCATCAGTTACAATGTTTTTTAACAAATCTGAGAGGGAAAGTTAAACTCTGACAGGCAGATGTGTGTTCTTCGCTGTGGGAAGGAGTCATTCCAGATTCCAACCAGAGGAGGGGTGAATTCTACCAAAGGAAGAAGAGGAGAGGTGTAGCCACAAAAATTTCCCAAGTAAATGACATATATTATTTAACAGATTGTCATAAACCTGACCTGGTCAATATTTGTTGAGCTTATTAAAAATCTTCACTTGAGGATTACAGAGGCACTAGCAAAAATATTATAGGTGTCTCTTTCTTGGATTCTATTTTGAGTAGACACACACTGGGATAGAGTTGAAGGTTACTGTCTGTCTCCCCTCACTGTCCGGCTTTGTGGCATCCTACCCTCTCTGTTTGGGGGCTGTATGAGGCTCAATATTAAACAGGAGGCATACACCAAAGAGAGCAAATCCAAACGGCAAACACACAACACTGAAATTCAGAATCAGGTCAAGAACCAACAGGCCATGCTCTTTACGATGTAGCAAAAAGTACAGAAATATGTCTACAATCTCCCAAGCTAAAGCACACAAGCTACTCTCTGGGAACTAGAAATTCTCAAACCATAGAGGCTTTTTTTTTTTCCCTAGGCTGCCAGGAAACTACTGAGAAAATCAGCCACAGATCCACCATCCCTGCAGCTGGCTCAAGTGTGCAAGGCCTCAGCATCTCCATGCAGGGAAAATGTCTGTTTCTATCTGTTTGTCTTTCCAATACCATAAAGACCTAATACGAGTTGGCAGTTTGTTTTCATATTGATCAATGGAAACCAGGCAATTGTGTATGAAGTACAATTTCAGACAAGAAAGAAGGCATGGGTTATTGTGAGATTCTCCCAGAAGACAATATAATGATATAAAGTTGTGTTTGAGGAAATAAATTGATTTCAGATTATCTTAAATGGCCATGAAAACGGCTTACAAGAAAAAGAGTGGGGTAGACATGTGGTCTAGTGGATGAGAGGCTGGGGTGGGACACCTGTATCCTATATTGGGTTGCTTGGGCTTGAATCCTTGCTCCTCTGCTTCTGATCCAGCTTCTTTTTGTTGTATACTCTGGAAGGCAGCAGGTGATGGCTCAAGTACTAAGATTCTGGCCACCCATGTGGGAGACCAAATGGAGTTAGTAGCTCCTGGCATTGGCCTGGTCCAGCCTAACTGTTGTGAGCACTTAGAAAGTGAAGCAGAAGATGGGAACACTGTATCTGTCTGTCTGTCTGTCTATGAAATAAATACTTTTTTTCAAAGAGTAGAGGGTTCTTATAAGAACATTTTTAATAGTAGACTAGGTAAACTTAAAAGCTGAAAACACACATTACAAAGAATAACTGGACTTCTCAAAAGGCTTCCATATGGAACTCAAAAGGCTTCCATAGCCTTGGAAACTCATGACTGGTACATAGGGAGATTACTGATGCCATAAACAGGAGTGTCAATTTGTAAAGTCAACAACAGGAGTCACTGTGCACTTACTCCTCATGTAGGATCTCTGTCCTTAATGTGCTGTACATTGAGGCTTAATGCTATAATGAGTACTCAAACAGTATATTTCGCTTTGTGTTTCTATGGGGGTGCAAACTGTTGAAAGCTTTACTTAATGTATACTAAACTGATCTTCTGTAAAAAAAGAAAAAAAAAGAAGAAGAAGAAATTATCAATTCCCAACTTGACTCTCACTGGGATTAAACATGACAATAGGTCTGATCTGATTTCATCATCATTTAAAAAATCATCTATTATTTTTCACTTTATGTTTGTGTGGGAGCAAACTGTTGAAATCTTTACTTAATGTATGCTAAACTGATCTTCTGTATATAAAGAGAATCGAAAATGAATCCTCATGTGAATGGAAAGGGAGAGGGAGTGGGAAAGGGGAGGGATGCAGGTGGGAGAGACGATATGGGGGGGAAGCCATTGTAATCCATAAGCCGTACTTTGGAAATTTATATTCAATAAATAAAAGTTAAAAAAAAACAATAACAACAACAACAACAACAAAAAAGAATAACTGGACTTCTTAGAATGAAATCACATTACATCATCTAATTTATTACTGCCTTTTCATCTATCTTATTGGGTTACTAAAATGCCAAGATTAAAATCACAGTATTTAATCATTTACATTACCCAGCACAAGAGTATTAGCAAGGTCTATATGCTGGATTATTAGAATCTGCTTTCCCCTTTTTAGAATGAGAGTCCTTTGTAACTTTTCATGAGTGCTTCAACTACTGAAAGACTGACATGTGCTTTTATACCGAACAAGTTTAGTTTTTATTTAATTTTTCTCTTTACGTAACAACAAGCCACTCTTTTTCATATTCGAGAAATGGCCTAATACAGAGCAAAGAATAAGCATCCCTGACAATGCATTTTAACCAATTAATTATTCAATAAGCACAGTTTTAATAAACCAGAATTTATAATTAAAAAACTCTGCTTTTCATACAGCCAAGGAAACAAATAAAATGTCCACAACAAATATAAGAATATTTCAAAAAGTTCATGAAAAAATAGAATTAAAAGATGTTTATTTTGTTGTAAAAATTTTTGAAATCCATCCATATGATAGGTCATCAAAAGAGTCACAGAAATGCATATTATGCAAGGATTTCAAAATTCTTTTGCACCAAAATAATCTTATCTTTTAATTACATTCTCTATGAACACTCTGATATAACCTTATACCCTAGGACAGTGTCAGAAATTTGTACAATCATATACTTCATCACTTCATTCTTTTCCTCTATTCAAAGTAAGTTTTCAGATAACCTCTGCCCCAGAATCACAACGTGACCTTGACATGTCCAGGTAGGGACACGGTAGTTACTTTCCACTACACCTCTTTGCCCACAGCCTGACCATGACTCAGCTGGCTCACTTTTCCCTTATGGTTTACCCTACAGAGAACTGGCAGGAGTTGGGGGTGGCGGAAAGAGGTCAGGGGATTTATTTCCCTTACCTCCTCTCTGCATGGGATGGTTCTGTGATGCCACATGCCTCCCCTTGGGCTACACCCTGGATAAGAGACCCCTCTTTTGCTGCTCCAGCCCTCACCAAATCACTTTTCCCTTCCAAACTCTGTTAGTCCTGGGGCTTTACTATGACTTAAGCCTGCCCACACTTTGTAATTATCCAGTCCATTAAAGTGCCAAGCCCCTAAGTGGGAAAATGGCCCCATTCATCACCCCACTTTTAGCCTCTGTGGCTGAAGAATATTTCCATGCATTTTAATTAATCTTTACATTTTGTAAACTTACTGTGTTAGATTTTAATTTTTAAAAAAATTTACATGAAAGGCAGAGAGACAGAGACAGAGACAGAGACCTTCCATCTGCTGGTTCACTCCCTAAATGGGTACAACAGAAAAGTCTGGGCCAGGTCAAAGCCAAGAACCTGGGATTCAACCTGGGGCTCCTACATGGTTGCTAGGAACACAAGTACTTAAGCTATCACCTATTGCCTTCCAGGATGTATATTAGCAGGAAGCTACTACTGAATCAATCAAAAGAGCTTCCTGTGAAGGAAGAAGCCAAGCAAATACTCATAATTCTTGTTATCCATGTCCCTTTTTTTCCCCAAAGAAATTTTTTCTTTAAGGAATACAAACGTCATATATTTCATAAGTACAATTTTAGGAATATAGTTATTCTTCCCAGTATACCCTTTCTCCCACCCACACTCCCACTCCTCTTCCTCCTCCCTCTCCCATTCCCAGTCCCATCCTCCACTAAGATCTATTTTCAAGTCCTAGAGAACAAGTTTTATCATTAAGGAAGCACCTAAGAAAACAAGCAATGGAGTCGGACATTTAAGCATAACTAAAACTTCTGAGACATAAGATTATCCTCCACTTAATACACTAAAATGAAATAAATCTTTGAGAACAAGATTTACTGTTTTTTTAAAGAATTTATTTTTATTTATTTGAAAGACAGAGTTACAGAAAGAGGTAGAGACAGAGAGAGAGAGAGGTCTTCCATACGCTGGTTCACTCCCCAGATGGCTGCAACGGCCAGAGCTGCATTGATCCAAAGCCAGGAGCCAGGAACTTCTTCCAGGTCTCCCACGCGGGTGCAGGGGCCCAAGGACTTGGGCCATCTTCTACTGCTTTCCCAGGCCACAGCAGAGAGCTGGAACGGAAGTGGAGCAGCCGGGACTAGAACTGGCGCCCGTATGGTTTGCAGGCGCTTCAGGCCAGGGTGTTAACCCACTGTGCCACAGCACCAGCCCAAGATTTACTGTTAACTCTCATAAAACAACTCTTTGAAGAAAGAGGTCCTGCATGGGAAGTTAGTGCACAGGGACTCCTGTTCTTAATTTAACAATTAACACTGTTATATATGACATCAATGATCACCCGAGGCTCTTGACAGCAGTTGCCTAGGCTATGGAAGCCTTTTGAATCCACAAACTCCATCAGTATTTAGACAAGGCCAAAAGCAAAGTGGAAGTTCTCTCCTCCCTTCAGAGAAAAGTATTTTCTTCTTACTCATGTCCTCTAACAACAGAAGCAATGCTATTTAAGTGTTGTGAAAGCAACGCTAATATTTATAACTAAAATTGATTTTATTCCTTCCAGAGAGGTCTGCAGAGAACAATTCCCCCAAATTTGAGTCCATTCTGTGCTATACATACAACTCTATGGTACAAGATCAAGATTTCAAAGTCAAAGAAAAGCCATAAAAGCAACTGTAATGTGGAGTGAACTTTTATTTTAAAAGGGCTCTTAAAGAACACCCTACTGATTCAAATAAACACTTGGGAAATAAATGACCACATCTCATAGTATGGGCTTTCTTTCTGCCCCGACTTGGTATCAAGAGAGTTCAACAGAGGCATGTCTTGCGCTACAGTAGGTTAAGGGGCCAGTTGGGACGCCCATATCCCATAGCAGAGTGCCTGGATCCAGTTCTGACTCTGCTTCTAACCCAGCTTCCTGCTAATACACATACTGGGAGGCAACAGGTGTTGGCTCTAGTATGTGAGTTCCTGACTCCCATGGGGAAGACCCAGATAAAGTTCCTGTGTCCTGGCTTTTTCCTGGTCTAACCCCAGCTAACGTGTACATTTAGGGAGCGAACCAGTGTACGGAAGATCAAGCTCGCTCTCTCTCTCTCTCTCTCTCTCTCTGCCATTCAAACAAATAAAAATGGATAAACTTTAAAGAAAAAAGAAAAAATCTCAGCAGACGAGAGAAATCAGTGAGAAAGCCAAGATACCTGACCCAAAAGTAGCTTCAAAACTCATTTTTTAAATATCACCAGTATTGAACCTTTTAGTTTTATAATTTGACTTTTGGCTTCATTTAAAGAGCACCTTCAACTCAATTTTTCCTCCAAATGAATAAATAGTTGACGCAATTTGACTTGACCACAGCAAGTTAATGGGATTCCTTTCTCCCTATCCAAATTCAAGGGCATGAGTCTTTTGTAAGTTTAGTTCAGTAACTCTATTGCCTGAGAAAAGAATGTTTTTTTTTCTGTAGAAATAGAGAAAATTTTAAAAACTTTAAGCTTGATTTCTTTTTTAAAGATGTATTTATTTATTTGAAGGCAGAGTTACAGAGATGGAGAAGCAGAGGCAAAGAGAGAAGTCCTCCACCTGCTGGATCCCTCCCCAAATGGTTGCAACAGCAAGGGCTGGGCCAGGCCCAAGCCAGGAGCCAGGAGCTTCATCTGCGTCTCCCACACAGATGCAGGGGAACAAGCACTTGGGCCATCCTCTGCTGCCTTCCCAGGCACATTAGCAAGGAGCTGAATGGGAAGTGGAGAGGCTGGTACTCAAAAGAGTGCCCATATGGGATGCTGGCACTGCAGAGGGTGGCTTAATCTGCTACTCTACAGCACTGGCCCCAAGTTTGATACTGTGATTTGTCATTATTCCTCTCCTTCTATAGACTCTATTTTCCAGAATTGGATAAATTAACAATTCCACCTCTAAAACAATATTCAAAACAATATTCAAAGGAATATCCTTTCCAAAAGAAAATACACAGCAAAATGCAAAGATGTTGAAACTCAACAATGCAAAGAGGGCTCATCAAATAACTACGTCCCATCTAAGATGAACCAGCTGTATGTAGAAAACTCTGGGAAATGTTACACTGGCTTTTTAGGTATTATATTTTCTAATACTCCTATTCATAATGGCTTCCTTTTTTAGAAACTTTTGAGTTTGAGCCATGATACCGCCATGTGCAAGAAAAATGACCCTAAAGTACATATAAAATACTCAATTAGAATTATTTTAAAACAAACCAGTCCATGCTTGTATCATCTATCTGCAAATTTCAACAATCTAAGATGAACAGACTTTTAAGCAACATTGGGCGGCGCCGCGGCTCACTAGGCTAATCCTCCACCTTGCGGCGCCGGCACACCAGGTTCTAGTCCCGGTCGGGGCGCCGGATTCTGTCCCCGTTGCCCCTCTTCCAGGCCAGCTCTCTGCTGTGGCCCGGGAGTGCAGTGGAGGATGGCCCAAGTGCTTGGGCCCTGCACCCCATGGGAGACCAGGAGAAGTACCTGGCTCCTGCCATCAGATCAGCACGGTGTGCCGGCCGCAGCGCGCCGGCCGCGGCGGCCATTGGAGGGTGAACCAATGGCAAAGGAAGACCTTTCTCTCTGTCTCTCTCTCTCACTGTCTACTCTCCCTGTCAAAAAATAAAAAAATAAATAAATAAATAAAAATAAATAAATAAAAATAAAAAATAAACAATATTGGGAGCACCAATTCAGGGTCTGTTGTTTAAGTGAGAAACTTCCCAGGGGCCTGTGCCATGGCACAATAGGTTAATCCTCCACCTGCGGCACTGGCATCCTGTATGTGCACTGGTTCTAGTCCCAGCTGCTCCTCTTCCAATCCAACTCTCTGCTAAGGCCTGGGAAAGCAGTAGAGGATGGCCCAAGTCCTTGAGCCCCTGCACCCATGTGGGGGACCCGGAAGAAGCTCCTGGCTTCAGATCGGCACAGCTCCAGCTGTTGCAGCCTTTTGGGGAGTGAACCAACGGAAGAAAGACCTCTCTCTGTCTCTTCCTCTCACTGTCTATAACTCTACTTCTCAAATAAATAAATAAAATCTTAAAAAAATTTCCCAGCAGGAGGCTTCAGATAATGTGTAGAAATAACTAATTAGAAACATCAGGGGCCGGCGCTGTGGGGCAGCAGGTTAACGCCCTGGCCTGAAGTGCCGGCATCCTATATGGGCACCGGTTCGAGACCCGGCTACTCCACTTCTGATCCAGCTCTCTGCTGTGGCCTGGGAAAGCAATGGAGGATGGCCTAAGTCCTTGGGCCCCTGCACCTGCATGGGAGACCCGGAAGAAGCTCCTGGCTCCTGGCTTCAGATCAACACTCCTCTGGCCGTTGCGGCCATCTGGGAAGTGAAACAGCGTGGATGGAAGACCTCTCTCTCTTTCTCTCTCTCTCTCTCTCTTTCTGCCTCCCTCTCTGTGTAACTCTGACTTTCAAGTAAATAAATATATCTTTAAAAAAAATCATCAAGTTGGATTCCCACTATTTAATCCTTGCTTCATGTTGAGTCCGCCTGCAGTTGTTACAGAGGGTGTTTATAACAAACACAATGGTGCATTTGGAATTCGGAGCCAAGGAGAGTGTGGTGTACCTTAAGAATCAGCTGGAGCAGACTCTTTAATGGCAATCTGGTATACTGAGCTTAAGGCTGTCTTCTGGAAGTGACCATCAGCATAATCCTTGTAAGTACGTCATTAGTAACCACTGATTATCTGCTTTCCTGTTGTTCCTTATAGTCTTGGAAAGATACACCTTACTCCTTCTTCTCATTCTTTAAATATACTTATTCTAAGTTATAACAGGAAGAGCCAACAAGGGACAATTATGAATGATCTCAATGGCCGTTCTACAAAAGAAAATCCTCAGCGTTTACCAGGGCCCCCAGCAGAGGTGACAAGGGTGGGCCCTTCAACAGCAGGCTCTTTAGATTCAACTGGAAGCACAGCTTGCAAAACTCAACTACATGGAGATTGACACTTCTACACACATTCTTCATTAGTCCAGAAGCACATACTTTTGAGGGCATCAACTTTTCAAAAATAAATTAAATATGGAAAAGGAGTATATCTGCTAAACTGGGAAACTTTCTTTGTATGACTCAATAGAAACATGCATTGTGTTCTGCACTAGGGAGTCTTTTTACCATGGCTTTGCAAACTTTGCCCAGCACACAGAGAACAACATTGTGGGAGACTGAAAGTAAGTCTGGGCTCTAAACAAGGAGTCAGAGGGTCTCCTCCTGCACTCCTTCTTCACAGGGAAAGCACACTTCTGGCACTTCTGGTGAGAAGTAAACCAATCGGAAATGTCTAAATGACGTGCAAGTCTTGGTTGTTCACTGCCTTTGGAAAACCTGTGCGTGGGACCACAGACTTATTGGAAACAGCTCTGGGGGCTTTGCATTTTCCATCTGTAAAATGAGAGGATTTGGAGAAGATGATCTCCATTCCACCCACCAAGTTTAAATTCCTTTTTGGGCTCCAAATCCAATGATTTCCATGACTCAAACCACTTGTTCCTGTCTGATATGGAATGGCACTGACAATTAATGTAATCAATCTGTTGTTTGAATAAAAGATTGTTTAAAGTTTAGTGACATGTTACTTGAACATGCTACAAATGAGATGTCCTGTTTTCGCTTTCTCCCTTTCACTGGAAATGCATTGCCATCATGGAAGGGACTGGCGTCCTCTCTGGGCCATCCTGGTCTTCAGCTCTGATGCTACTCCCAGGAGAAAGGATGGGGTCTGGCTTTATGCTGATTGGGTTCGGGTGGTGATTGATTAAGTGAAAGTGGGACGATGTAGCCATGCAAACGGCTCAGTACTGAGCCACAGGCTTAAACACGAAAGGAGCTTTTACCAGTGAGCTCACCACTATTAGATGTTTTTATATTAACAACATTTCTCCCATCCAGGTTTGTGCATTTTATCTTTATTCTTTCAAATCCTGAAATTGCTTGGATAAGAGAGGGTTTATATATTATACACACACACACACACATACACACACACATTTCTAAGAGCAGCCTGAACTTTTAGGGGAAATTGAAGAGGCTTTGTGTCAAGTACAGCTAAATCCAGCCTTTCCATATCAAACCTCTGCTAGAAAATTACTGTGCAGATGATAAGGCAGAAAGATAGAATAAAAAGTGACTCTACTCAATTTACACTGCAATATTGGTATGACTGAATATTTTTCATTCAGGTGCCTGATAAAATCGCTAAACTGTATTGCAGATAAATAAAGGCGGCTTCTGTCAAGAATAAACACCATTAATCATGAAGTCTTCTCCTCTCAGAGCCTGTGCTATGCATCTGCACAAACACACTAGCACAGCCGGCACGCAGCACGCACTTCTCTCCTTTACACTGTGCCAGGCCGAAGATGTCCTCGTTTTTCATTTCACAGGATTTAGGCAGAAGAGCAGTTTCAAAAACATTCTCTTTTCATTTTAACTTCGCAGTCCTGTAACCAAGTCCATTATTCTAACATTTAAGAAAAAGCAGCTGTGCTCTTGGGGGGAAAAACTTGGTAATGAATCAAGTTTTTCACTGTACACACACACACACACACACACACCCCACATGACCTATACTGTATTTTATCAGCTCTGCAATGACACTGATCTAAAGATGCAACATTATTTTAAGCACTGCTAAGACAGACAGGATTTCTTTATCTTTGTTTACTAAAGTGTTCTTTTAGATTTACTCAGATAATTTTTTTTGAAGATGTATTTATGAAAGGCAGAGGTACAGAGAAGCAGAGGCAGAGAGAGAGAAAAAGAGAGAGAGAGAGAGACTTTCATCCACTGGTTCACTCCCCAGATGGCTGCAATGGCTGGAGCTGCGCCGAGGCCAGGAGGCAGGAGCTCAGAGACAGATTCTGCAACTCCTAAATCACCCCAGTACATGCACAGAAAGGGAAATATAAATAAAATTACTTAAGAGATACCTGAAACTTGCTCATGATTGCCACTTCACCAATCAGCAACTGTCAAATACTACAGATGGAAGATATATTCCAATTTCAGAGATGTTAGGAAGGTGAGAAACAGGACGTACAAGTTAGAATAGATGGTTTAAATAGAGTAATAGATAAGTATTAGGTAATTCTGCCATTTGTCAAATACCCATGCTGCAATCGACACTGTGTTAAGTGCTACATATGTGCTTCTTCTTTGCTTCTTTGATACAAAATAGGATTGAATGCGGAAACTGGGCTTGGACAGATTAAGTCAACTGACAGTAAACACCTGAGCTGTATTTCAATCCAGCCTATGGTTCAAAGCCTATGTTTTTAAACCCAAAGGAAAACCAGTCTAAGCCAATTTATGTATGTGTGTATATGTTTAAATACACATGTTTTAACACTACTGAAGCTTTCAACAGAGTAGAATCATGTGGTTTCCTAGTTATGGTTTTACTCCAAAGGAAACCCACTTGAATCCACACTGAGATGGCACAAGGAGTCTGATGGTGGCTCTCTGGGCTGGGGGCTGAGGGGTACATAGGTGTCACTTGGAGGGTACAAGGAAGAAAGAGGGTAGGTAGCAGGACCAGCATTTGGACAAGACTCTCAGCAGACTTTCACATAAGGAAGGAGGGGCAGGAAACCTCAGGGTTTAGGGGGGGAAATGGCACGTGAGCATGCATGTGTCAGGGCCTCAGGTTTTCAGAAAATCCTCGCTCAGTTTCCACCAGGAAAAAATATGAATTCCCCTATAAGTGTGGGAAGAATTAAAAAGGATCCTAAAGATCACTTAATCCAGTTACTTAATTTCACTCGTGACAAGGTCCACAAAGCTCAGGTAGGGTCCATTTAACCTGGATCAGAACCGAAAAGGGAACATGACTGAGGTCCCCATTTGCCATGAATACAGCTGGTAAACTGAGTTTAAGAAGAAGATCATCAGAGGCTAATTGCCAACTGAAACCCAAGAAAACAGCGGGAGCATGGACTTCTGTAACCAACATTATACTGGGTGGGGGTGGGGGTGCTTGAAATTTTCATTCAGCAAAGCTGTAATCTAGTCCCACTCATGAGGGATGATGAATTGAATTACACAGGAAGTATTAGGGCAGCTGTGTTTCCCCACACTAGGGGATCCGTTTTCAGAGCCCACTCCAAACAGGAAGTGCCTCTTCTAGCCAAGAAGCTTAACTCCCGCCTTCCTGTCAAATCTTCCCTGCGTGAAGAAGAACCCTGTTCCCACGTGGTAACTGTGTTTATTTGCCAGAAGGAACACTGGCGGAGAGACTTTGCAAAAAGACTGTGCCCAGCCAGTTTGGGAATTCAGAAAAATCAGAGCCCAGTTTAAACCAGGTCTAACAACAAAACCGTGCCCTGGAGCACTGCTTGGGACTTTCCCGGGTCTTTGACGAAATGCTCTCTGTATAAATGCATACTTACACCTCATGGTTTCCATCACAGGTCATGTCTTCATTCCTGACAGTCTCCTTGGTCCTCTTTTTTGGAAGTCTTGCATTAAAAACTACATCCATGTACACTATCAGTAAGTATGGCCCCCCATGAGGCACAATGCATCTCATCTACCTGTTAGAGTTCAGATTCTCATGCATAAAAAAACAGATTTAAAAAAAAAAGTTGCCCAGACTCTTTAGAGAACTTTGTTCTTAGGACAGCTGAATTTTATCAACTTGTACCACCATGTTTTATCAATGCCTGTTAATAAGTATATAATGCATCAAAGAATCAAATACTTGCACTTTGTTAATAGAGGTTAAAAAACATAATACCTACGTTTGTTCATTGTTCATCCCTGTCCAGGCCATAAACCACAATTCAGCAAGTAACATATAGGCAAAAGAAGATGTGGTTTAGATATCTAAATAGTTTTCAACTTTGTTATTCATTATTTCTATACAGATGGTGATGCATTTTGTGCAAGCTGATTATGAAATTTTTTACAAATGTAAATTTAATGTAAACAGAGCCCATGGGCTCCCTTCCACCCTATCCAGGGTAATCTACATTACTAAATTGGGCATGAGTATAATAACCTGGACCACTGCAAGGAAACCAAACAACTTAGCAGCCTCGTTTGCTGATTTTAGAGCTAGGATTGACTGAAGGGTAGCTCCGTTATTAAACTGGAATGAAGCACTACTCTCTTCACTAATGAGGTTAAAAAATGGCTTTAAGTCTCCACGTTAGGGGCACTTAGCAAGCACTCTGCTTGGCAAAGACCCACGGCAGATCGAAGCCATGGACTAATCACACAGGCTGGAATCAAATGGACTGGAAGAATTCGGAGACTTGTGGCTCCGAGGAATGTAATTCATGCAGAAAAGCGTTGTCAGAGCAAGGCCAGGGAACCTCGTGGGAAGAAAGCAAAATAAACAGTTCAACAAAGAAAACAAAGAAGGGCCAATCGCCTTTTCTAAAGCTTGAGTACACTGAGACTTCAGTGGGTGCCTGGGACAAAGACCTCATCAAAGAACACCCTTGCAAAGCAAACAGACCAAGGATGTTTCCCTCCAATACACTTGGGGGAGGGGGTGGACTCTACTTCTCATTCCTTCCAATTCATTTTCCACTACTAACAACTCCCTTCTCCCAACAAACATGGGGACAATCAAGCAACAAAAAATGTAAATAACTAACAAGGCCTATGTTTGCTGAGTTAAAAGATGGGAGAAGGTGAGGAGGTTAACACAAGTTACACAGAGTGCAATGCACATTTTGACTTCTTCTGATGGCTCCTGGAAGGGCCTGAACCATCTAAGTCACAGCCTTACAACCTGCTCCCCACAGTTCAGAGGGAAGAGATGCAAAATGCGCAGGGACTTACAGTTTAGGAAACTCTCACGAACGGTCTATGATAGCCACTACAATTCAACTGCAGGGGGTCCCTCCTTGGGCCTCAGTGCAACCTTTCACAAGTTGTATCTCTGCTTTTAGCCCCAGTACCACAACAGCCTTATTTGTAGCTGAATCTTGATTTGGACTCTTCTTTCCTCAATCCTATGACTACAATTATTGCTGCAGTCCTCAAATCCAGTCTGGGGTGAAGAGGTTTTGATCATTAAAATAAGATTCCAATCTTTTAGGAAGACCATTCTTGCCCTCTGGACAGTTTCCATTACAATGGAAGACCATGGTGCTGGCTTTCAGTGTAGCAGGTAAAGCTGCCGCCTGTGATGCTGGCATCTCATGTGGGCATCGGTTCAAGTCCTGGCCACTGTACTTTTGATCCAGCTACCTGGTAATGGCCTGGGAAAGCAGCAGAAGGTGGCCCAATGCCTTGGGCCCCTAGCCACATAGGAGACACGGAAGAAGCTCCTTGCTCCTGGCTTCAGTCTGGCCTAGCCATAGCATTACAGCCATTTGGGGAGTGAACCAGTGGATAGAAGATCTCTCTGTCTGAAACTGTGCCCTTCAAATAAAAAAAAAAAAAAAATGCAACCCAAGGCAGTCTTCCATTGACTGATCCCAGGACAGGAGGTTACTGCAGGGAGAAGGGTCTGCAGCAAACACTGTGTGTGTACATAAGGAAGCCATGAAACCACATACTTTAAATAAATAAATCATGCAGGTCATACAAATGTTAATGTACTCCAACGTAACTCTGATATTAATCTGTTATATCCTTGGTAAACAAGAAAAATCAGATTACCCTTATTGGTCTGATTGTCTTTGATACTGATTTGCAATTTTTTTTTTTTGGCAGGCAGAGTTAGACAGTTGTTTCACTCCCCAAATGGCTGCCACGGCCAGCACTGTGCCGATCTGAAGCCAGGAGCCGGGTGCTTCCTCCTGGTCTCCCATGCGGGTGCAGGGCCCAAGCACCTGGGCCATCCTCCACTGCCCTCCCGGGTCACAGCAGAGAGCTGGAGTGGAAGAGGAGCAACCGGGACAGAATCCAGCGCCCCAACAGGGATTAAAACCAGGGGTGCCGGCGCTACAGGTGGAGGATTAGCCTAGTGAGCCGCGGCGCCGGCTTGCAATTTTTAATATGTTGCTAAAAGCGTTCACTGGTGTGTGTAATACAAGTGTTGAAAACAAGGTGGGCTAGGAACATGGGGATTTTGTCCAATAGCCAGGGGTTGGGGAGGGAGACAGAGGCAAGAAGCAGTTGAGTGAACTGGGAATGGTTTTTGTAGAGGCTGTCTTAAAATGTAAATCATATTCACAGGGCCGGCGCTGTGGCTCACTTGGTCAGTCCTCCACCTGTGATGCCAGAATCCATATGGGTGCCAGGTTCTAGTCCCGGTTGCTCCTCTTCCAGTCCAGCTCTCTGCTGTGGCCCAGGAGGGCAGTGGAGGATGACCCAAGTGCTTGGGCCCTGCACCTGCATGAAAGACCAGGAGGAAGCACCTGGCTCCTGGCAGCCATTTGGGGAGTGAACCAATGGAAGGAAGACCTTTCTCTGTCTCTCTCTCTCACTGTCTATAACTCTACCTGTCAAATAAAAAAAATGTAAAACATATTCTAGCAACATCGTTTGGTGATTTGTTTTGCAAATGAGGCCAAATCATTCAAAACTACTACTGCCTCCATCTCCAGTATCTCCATACCACCACCACCACCATTCAACAGAGATGCTACAAAATTCGGATTCCATCTGAATGTATTCAGAAGAGTATCAGTGGTCCCCCTTTAGTGTGCAACTCATTCCCAGGTAGTGAGGGACCACATTAACCTTGTCAGGCCTGGGAGCAGCGTTTAATGGGGAGTTAACCTAATTCCCTTAGGTGGGCACACGTGGCACAGGAGCATTTGATTCAAGAATGAACACCATCAGGTCCTTAGGAACAGTTAATAGGGTCTTCCCAGCAGTGGGGGACTTTTCACAGGTGAACTTTTAAAAGAATGCCTTAAAACATAAAAAGAGAATGACTTCAACTGCTACTGTACACACAGCTCATTTGATATGAGTTCTTATTTTTAGAAGGGGCTAATTGTCAATGGAGAACTTCCTTTTAACGACTCTGTAACCTCAGCTATTGCATAGGAAAGTTTTAAATATCTGCCATTTATAAATATGTGACTTTTTGCATAACCCAGAACATTAGGTGATGGGATTTTAAGAAACTTATGGTATTAGGTTACAGACCCTCATTTATTTTCTTTACTAAAAAAAAAAAA
Source organism: Oryctolagus cuniculus (assembly GCF_051225735.1). Taxonomy (NCBI): domain Eukaryota; kingdom Metazoa; phylum Chordata; class Mammalia; order Lagomorpha; family Leporidae; genus Oryctolagus; species Oryctolagus cuniculus. The sequence continues at coordinate 68,520,481 of NC_142882.1, forward strand.
TGCATTCTCATAGTCTAGGGCAGTTTTGACATGCAGTCCTTTCTCATTCTGTGTGTGTGTGTGTATGTGTGTGTGTGTGTGAGAGAGAGAGAGAGAGAAACCATAGAATTTATATCTAGCACTGCACTTCATGCTGTTCAACACCACAGTTATAAAACTTGATGCAGTGGCACTAATTCAGCTAGGTCATCAGCCCAAGAGGTAAACATGAGTTCAAAAAGCCATTTAGCATACTTTTTAACCAAACTGCAGTATGATGTTACCCACTGCTATCCTAGTATGTATACTTTCACAAAAATCTAAAACTAAAACTGGCCACACTCTACTTATTTTTCTTTCAGTTGAGTTACCAAATTTTCTGCGAAGACATCCTACTATACATCAGCCCTGGGGGTGTGAGTTTAAGAACCAACCCCTCTCCTGCTGTTTCCTGCTGGTGTGCTTAGCTTCCTGGATCATCGAAGATGGAAAAAGCTAGCTAATTTGTTCCCTGGTATTCAGAAAGTTAGCAGGCAGGTTCCTGGAAACATATCTGCTAACATTTTACTTTTTGGTGGATGAATTTCCCTGGGGACAGTGTTGGGAGGCAACAATAATAAGAATGAATGACAGGCAGCCCTGTGTCATTGGCCTTTGTTCTCCTGGGGAAAGATCTGAAATGAACTCAGCTTGCCTTGTGCTATAGGAAACGGCATGTCTTTGTTTAGGTGAAGAAAGTGGGCTCGGCTCCTTGAGTGAAGGGGAGATGACCACATAGGCAGAGCTGCGAGCAGCTTCAGTTCAGGCAGCGTTCGTCCCAGAAAACAAACCTCCTGGTGTCTTCCCAGTGAGGAGGACAAACTCTGTTAAAGTTCAATTTTCTCAAACATATTTTTGCAAAATAAATACAACGATGGCAGTAAATTTCTGTTTTCTTTGAAGACAGGTTTCACATGAGTGGAAGCATTGTACTCAAAGAAAAAAAAAAAGTCTGTTAGAGTCCAGTACCTCCCCGGCCCCCGCAACAGGTTTGACAGCAGCCTCTATAGAGTTGGCGGCTTCCGGTTCAATGAGCGTGAATGCCTCAGTCAATATCTGCTCCTGGACCGTGCTGCTGAGCGCAGCACAAAGAGCACAGGAATTCCATCCAAGAAACCGGCGCTCACACTCTGAATATGCACTATAATTAGGACCTGCTTTCTCTGCAGCTGAGGGCCGAATTCAATATTGCAGTCATTAGAAAATACTGAAAAAAAAAAAAAACCAGAAAGAAGCACTGTGCCACTTGAGTACGATGTGCTCGTTTCGTGTTTGTTTCTTAATCCAATGCAAAGGGTGTACCGGTTGATCTGGATTCATGCCGCCAGCTCATCAAATGTTTAAAAGGTGAGGACTTGCGACTCTGCCTCGTTTTCACACTTACCAGAAAGGAACCATGTATGTAGGTAATCTAAGACAGTTCTTGAAAACCAGGCAGGCTTTAATTGTTTTATGTTAATCATGAGAAGGATAGCCAAATGTAAAGACTTCTCTTTTCATTTTTGAATTGATTTGATGGGTAGTGAAAACTGTTGGAAATACTAGTTAAAAAAAATATGATGCAGGGCATTGCTTATAAAGAAAGAAGAAAGATAAAGCAAAGAATGAGGCCAAAGAGGGGTGTTGTTTTGAATCAAAAGTTGCCAAGTTTTATCTTTTTTTTGGCTTTTCAGGTCTTAAGTTCTCTGCCAGTTACTCAGCTTTGCCCTTACTTCATTAAAGCTGCTCCAGACAATAGTAAACAACAGATGTCATTGTGTTCCGATAAAACTTTATTGACAAAAATAGGCCTTGGGCCAAATTTCACCCATAGGCCATAGTTCACCAATCCCTGTGGTTGTTCAAGTGAGGGGGCAGCCATGGGTATCCAGAGAAAGAATGTTCCAGGCAGATACACTTAGCATTTAGTCCAACTTGTTTCCACTATTGGGTATATCACTGTCATCACTAACCATTATTTACCTATGTTTTAATCTTGCCTTCTCAAATGTGATTGCTAAGTGTTGCTCAACATTTCACAGAGTTGATGAACCATAATTCCATAATTTACCTAACCACTCCTGTGGTTGAAACCTAGTTGTTCAGTTGTTTAATGCCATAAATACAATAGCAACAAGCACTGGTATGTGCCTTTTTTGTTTGTTTTTGCCACAGTCTTATTAGGAGAAAAGCTCTGACTATGTCTGTAGGGCTGTTCTCCACACTGCCAGATTTCTAGTCCAGGAACCTGCAGAAGATAATGACAGCCAATGTCACTGAAAATCGCCGATCATGTGTTGTCTGAATTAGCTGTGCTCATCCAGTAAATAAAAACCAGAGCAGTAAAGCCTGTAGTGTTCATTTCTCCTAGAAGAGCAAGGGGTGCAGAGTATGACACCTGTGTTAAAACAACGGCACTACCTACCCCCATGATGTGTGATTTCTTTATGCCAAGGTTTTCTTCCCTTTAAAATGAGACTAGTAGCCGGCGCCGCGGCTCACTAGGCTAATCCTCCGCCTAGCGGCGCCGGCACACCGGGTTCTAGTCCCGGTCGGGGCGCCGGATTCTGTCCCGGTTGCCCCTCTTCCAGGCCAGCCCTCTGCTGTGGCCAGGGAGTGCAGTGGAGGATGGCCCAGGTGCTTGGGCCCTGCACCCCATGGGAGACCAGGAAAAGCACCTGGCTCCTGGCTCCTGCCATCGGATCAGCGCGGTGTGCCGGCCGCAGCGCGCCGGCCGCGGCGGCCATTGGAGGGTGAACCAACGGCAAAGGAGGACCTTTCTCTCTGTCTCTCTCTCTCACTGTCCACTCTGCCTGTCAAAAAAATAAAAATAAAAAATAAAATAAAATGAGACTAGTAATACTAACTCTATCATAGGGTTATCATAGGGTCTTACAGTAGATAATTATGTAATGTCTTTAAAGTTGTGCTTACCCTAGAGTAAGTACTTAAAAATGCTAGCTATAGGGGCCAGCACTGTTGTGCAGTAGGCTAAGCCTCTGCCCGTGGTGCCAGCATCCCATATGGGCACCATTTCGTGTCCCAGCTACTCCTCTTCTGATCCAGCTCTCTGCTTATGGCCTGAGAAAGCAGTAGAAGATGGCCCAAATGCTTGGACCCCTGTAATCGTGTGAGAAGAAGCTCCTGGCTTCGGATCAGCCCAGCTCCAGTTGTTGCAGCCATTTGGGGAGTGAACCAGTGTATGGAAGCTCTCTCTCTCTGTCTCTCCCTCTCTATATCTGTAACTGTACCTCTTAAATAAATAAATCTTTTAAAAAATTTAAAAATTAAAAAATTTAAAATGTTTGTTATGGTCATTATAAGATACATTTAATGTGAATTGTCTATTCATTGCTGTTTTTTATTTTCTTAAATTGACCATTTAAAATATTTATTTATGTATTTTATTTGAAAGGGAGAGATAGAGATAGAGATGGATAGATAGATAGACAGATAGATAATCTTTTCCCGTCTACTAGTTCATCTCCCAAGTGCTACAACAACCAGGGTTGGGCCAGGCTGGTCTCAGTCTAGATCTTCCACATGCATGGTAGGGACCTAACTATTTGAGTCATCGCCTGATGTCTCCCACATTGTGCTTTATCAGGAAGTTGGAATGGAGAGCAGAGCCTGGATTCAAATCTAAACATTCTAGTGTGTCAAATGGGTGTCAGAATTGTAGCTTAACCTCTATGCCAAATTCCCACCCCCATTTAAGATGTTAATTTCCTTAATTTTCACTTTTGAGAAGCAGCAATAGACATACATTAAGCAGTATACAGTCATGTGAGATGGCTACAGATCTCTATACTAACTCATTTAATATCAGAGCCTCAGCTTGGCATTGGGACAGCCTCTCACATTGCAACAAGCACTTTTAATTAATTGACCTTTCTCTTTTGAGTCAGAAGTATGCTAGCATTGTTGGCATCAGCTGATGTACTCTAAGAAAAGTACACAATGGCCCATTATCATTAAAAATAATATTTTTTTAGGAGCTACTTCACATAAGCAAGGACTCAGCCCAGCAAATACAAAGAAATATACAGTGTTGGTCTGGGGAGAGGTAATTACAACCTGGTTCATCTTTGTTGTGTTTGTTTTGTTTTTGGAATATGTGTAAGGAGCAGTGTTAGCCTTGGCAACAGCATCTGACATGATCTATGATGTCATTATACTTTACCTGTCTCAATAATGTTTACAGAAGGGCACAAATTCTTGGGGGTAGGGAGGACTTTCCTGTGTTCATTTTAAAATGTGTTCCAAATTTAAAATACGTTCCAAACTAGTTATGCCCCCAAATACAATTACAAGCTTTTGCGAAATCTCCTCGTTTCACTGAAAGCTTCCAGTAGAATGGAATCACTGTTGTGCCTGTGAGTTCACTAGAGTGTAAGTTACCCAAGTGGCTGCCCTGAAGGTTGCTTTGGAGATTTCATGGGAGCTCTCAGCACAACACCAGCACAAGCAGCAGGCTGAATTCAAGAAGGAAGGGGCGGGGAGAAAGGAGGGAAATTCAGTAGTAGCTCTGGTCACCTACCTACTATTTCATTCTGCAAGCTTTTACTATGACGCTATGTCTTAGAGTACTCTCTCTCTCTCTCTGGGAAGAAATGTATTCATTCATATTCTAAAGTTGCTACTTCTCTCCCTGCTATCATCCTAAACGGCAGTCATAAGTGGAGGTAGAAGCCTCACTTAACTCCAGTGCACTGTGTTTCACAGCTAATACAACAATACATCAAAAACGTTGTGCAAAATGGATTAGAAGTTAACGTTATTTTGCTGCCAAAAACTTGAAATCCATGCACAGGAGGTATCTTCAAAACATATCCATGAACATGCATATTATGAAAAAATCACACATGGATTTCAAAAAATTTGGGGCGCCAACGTAAACTTATCTTGAATTTCAGTTTTTCACAAACTTTGTGAAGTGCCCTTATATGAATGATCTACTGTGCAGAGTGCTTTCTCCAAGGCACGGGAAGGGGTCTTCTTGTTTGGGTGGAGTGATCCCAGTGAGCCAGGCAGCCTTGGAACAAGCCACACAGACTCGGCGGACAGAAAAAGGGCTGCCGGTAGAACAGAAGGTGAGTGCTCATTTCCCCCAGGACGGAAAGGAAGAAGCTGGCTTTCCAAAAGGAATTAGTGCAGTGGGTGGTGAAACAGCCTCTGTACGGGCTGCTTAGGGCGCAGGACTGTTCAGAGCCGGGCAGCTCTCAGCTCAAGTGGCGAGAAGATCTGTGGGGCGTGAATGATTGCAATGGATTAGTAACCAGGGCCCCTGCTTCGGGAAATGAATGGCAGATCTCAGTATTAAGAAAAAGGATAGTTCAAAATTCAATTCATCTTGGTGCAAACATGAGAAAACTTTGGCTCAGAAAATGTGTATGTAAAGACCAGTCTTTCCCCACCAAATGAAAATCCAGAATGAATGAAAACAAATTAGAATATAAAGTGACTTTATAATTTGGCTTTCTAGAAATACACGATTGCTTTTTTTTTTTTTTTTTTTTTTGACAGGCAGACTGGACAGTGGACAGTGAGAGAGAGACAGAGAGAAAGGTCTTCCTTTTGCCATTGGTTCACCCTCCAATGGCCGCCCCGGCCGGCGCACCGCAGCCGGCGCACCGCACTGATCCGAAGGCAGGAGCCAGGTGCTTATCCTGGTCTCCCATGGGGTGCAGGGCCCAAGCACTTGGGCCATCCTCCACTGCACTCCCAGGCCACAGCAGAGAGCTGGCCTGGAAGAGGGGCAACCGGGACAGAATCCGGCGCCCCAACCGGGACTAGAACCCGGTGTACTGGCGCCGCAAGGCAGAGGATTAGCCTATTGAGCCACGGCGCCAGCCTATGATTGCTTTTTTAAAAATGAAGTATGTTTAATGAGCTCTTAACACTAAAAAAAAAAAGGGCATACATGCAAAATGTGGAAAGTAGTCACTTGAAGATACTTCTGACCCTGGGGTAAGACGATGCAATGTTCCAGTGGTCTAAATGTGCAAGCGGAATTGTAAAACTAACAGTAATTTTCAGCCCACAGGGCATCATTCAAGCTAGGATACGGCCCTGATGTAAACAACGCAAGGCAGGAAATACAGAGGAGACCCAGTGAAAATAAACACTTACATGGCTGCCTCAACTCTGTGTAAACTATTTCAGGTTTTGTCCTTAATGTTCCAAACAATCTCAGTAATATTATAAATTAGACCCACTCTGGTATTTTTTTTTCCTAAAGCACTGTATTTTTTGCATAAATGTGAACATATATAATCTGTGGCCACAGCAAATTATTTGAGACAGAGAGAGGAGAGTCCTCGTGTCTATCAGGCATAAGTCCTGAGAAATTCTATAGCAAATGACATTCCTAAGAAAAAGGAAGATTCCTCACATGCAGAGTTTCTTAATTTTCAAACTACTATAATTAAAAAAAGGCAATGTGGGAACCACACATCTTATAAACTTCCATGTGACAACTCAGGGAAAGATGATAACTGCATTTCATGTCTTACTTAGAAGTTCTGAATCTAAATTCATGATTTTGAATTCAAGGAAATACTAAGAAATTTTAACACTATTTCCAGTACTGTATTTGACCAACTTAAGTTTCTAAGCTCTATCTACTCTGCCCATCCATGGATTGTGGATAATGCTGTAAGCGTCTGTATGGAAAGCTAACGGCATTTCATTTAACAAACTGGGTGCTTTAACACAAACTGATGTATTTCCACACATATTTATAAGGCTCACTGCTGATTATTAGGCTGTAATTGCAGTTGTTCTAACACCTAATAAGCCATGGTAGGAAAAACAAAGGCAGGTTAATTTGTGATTTCCTCTACTCATTCAGAGGCAAATTAAGTGTCAAACAGCTAATACAGAACATATTTCATTTTATGAGATTTTAATTTAATTCTGCACCATATCATTGATGCCTTAATATACAGTGGTTTATCTAAAAAGAGGAGCAATTTATAAACCTCTTTCAATAGAATCTTTAATGATAGGATATGATAACAAAATTATCACAGTGCCTGCCATCCTACTCAACAGATCTGTCTGCGTTTCCATCAACACAAATCCTTGTTTTTGAGAGACTTATAATTTAATTTTGAAAGTTGGCAGCAGCAGAACAACTGTATATACAAAATAATGAGAATACCCTCAAATTTTGTCTTCTTACAATTAAAAATATGTATTCTAACAACCTGGAAACTTCACTTGATCTTATTTTCTAGCAGACAATAATTTGGCAAGCACTTTAGAATTCCGGTTCTAGATGAAATCGTTCAGTTTTTCAGACTACTGCTTCATACCTCAGCAAAGACAGGCTTTGAAGATTTCAGTAAACAGAGCTGTAGTCACCAAGGTTACCCTCCACTTCCAAGACAATGGCAGGCATGAATTCACCACACCTCACAGGGTGGCAGGGGATCCCAAGGACTCCACATGGAACCAAGCCAGAAAAGAAACTCCCGGTGATTTGCATGCCTGCAGTTGCATCAAATGCTAACACTCACAGCATCTGTGTAGCGCCCTGTGCTTTTCAGAGCGCTTTCATGAACAATATTTCATTGACCTCTTCCTGCCTTGAGAAGAACTGAATGAGGCAGAGAGCTTCATTTCTGTGTAATGTAACCAGAGTTTACAGCAAACATGAGTGGCAGTGCAAGAAAAGGAATTCAAGTTCAGAGGGCTCATCCACTGTGTCCCAGACTGGATCAACATGAGTGCCCACTGAGCACCTTTTACAAAGTGTCTGTCCAAGTGATGGGTGCTAACAGAGCACAGCAACTAAGCAAAATGAAAAGCACTACAATAAAGGTGTGTGCAAGGTACCATAAGACGAGCAACTGGGACAGCCAAGCAGGTTCCATTTAGGCCTTGAGGATGAAAAGAAGGAGGAGCTGGCATGCAGAGAGGAAAGGGCACTGAGGACAATGCCAAGGGAAAGGAATGTTATAAAAGCACAGAGGTGTGACTTGCCCAGCTTCTAAGAGCCAATTTCCTACATGCAGTGTCGACCTAGGGGCCAGCTAGGATGCATCAAAGTTGAGCAGTCCCTGGAGGCCATGACTACCAACTCACCATACTCTGTGCCTACAGCAGTGAGACTTCTCAGAAACCTCCAGGGCTTCTCCTTGGTGGCTCAGCATTATCTACCAACCTTGTATCACATACCTTTGACAACCATAGTACAGACTGCCACTGACTCACAATGGCTCAGCTCACCATGGTTCAACTAATGATTCTTTGGCTTCACCTTCAAAGTGTAGCCGGTATGACCATGGTGCTTTTCACTTCAGTGTTGTATTCAATAAATTACATGAGATATTCAGCACTTTAGGTAAAATAAACTTTGTGTTAAGATGATTCTGCCCAACCACAGGCTATCTAATCTAAGTGTTGCAAGCTTGTCTAAGGTAGGCTAGGAGGCTAAGCTGTGATGTTTCAGGGATCAAGTGCAATAAAAGCATTTTTGACTTACTAGTATTTTCAATTTCTGAGAGGGTCACTGGGATATAACCCCCACTGCACCTTAAGAAGCAACCAGACATTTAGGCTGCTAGAGTACAATTTAGTCAATTACTACTAAAGCATCCTAAAGTCTGGCTAAAAGACAGGAAGTACTAAAATCCATAGAATCCCGGATCCACGGTCACACCCAAAATATAACCTCCTCCTGCCCCCAGGATGTTCCAGCGCTGACCTTCCTTGTCTTGTGGTGGTATCACAAGCCCCGGCAGGTACAGTACACAGGGCCTAGGCACACAGCAGGGGCCCTGTGCAAGTTCCCTGTTGTTATATTCTGCCAAAGACTTGAGATTTTTAGTGATAAATGCATACCTGGATTTAATTACAAGGCAAACTATAATGAATCCAGAGGAAACAGTTCAGTCCATCATACAAAGTCGTTTTTAAAATTGTCTCGAGAATGTGACTTTTGAAACAGTAAAGAAGTCCAAAATTCCATAGAAAATCTGACTTAAATTACGACATCACAGAGATGCAAGTCTGGGAGGTATTAGCCATCCAGGACTCCAAGGCCTATCCAGCCCTCACACGCTCTGTACCACGGGGCAGATCCGCATCTGAGATCCGTGTGGTCCCATCTGTACCATAAAACCTCTGTATAATGGGGTGAAATTGCGTGTCATGTTCCAGACTGAATTTGGAATTTCCTTCACTTTGTAAAGGGGGTTTTCAACTGGCCTCTTCATTTTATTTGAGTATATTTTTAGCAGGCTTCAAAATCCTGTAAATACTTACTTGTGTTCCAGTGAAAAGTCAAGAATCAGTCACAAGTTTCTACATTCTCTCTATAAATACCCACTTCTCCTTTAATGCTTACAGAAGTCTGCAACACAGATTTATTACTTCCCTTCAGGCAAATCTGCTCTGAAATTACTATTCAGTAATGGGAGATGGATCCAAAAAACTGTTGGTAAAATATTATATGTGTACTTGGGCATGTAGTTAGGATTGTTAATATCAATTAATTCTGTTCACAGAGGAGGACTTGTTTTAAAACAACTTCATTTTTCTTTGGCATAATATGTAATTACACAGCCATAACTAATAGCCAGGGAGATGCAATCTACCATCTAAATAACCAGCATTATTCTTCAAAGTACTATTTGTGCTTTTCTAACTTTACTGTCTTGGAATGAAGGGTGATTATTACATATGACTAAATGTATATATCAAGGCTGTGAGCAAGGGACAGCCCCTCCCACAGAGTGGCTCCACATATTATACTCTATGGCAGTTTTCTGGACTGTACTACAAAAGAATACGGACTGTTTTAGTTTGCAAGACCACTAGTCTTTGTTTCCCCAAACCAAGAAAGATGGTATTTATTTCCATGAGATTTTCTTTTTCCCTTTTCTAATGCATGTTATCACCACCATTCTTTCCTTTTATCTTTGTGTAAACCATGTGCTCCATCACATTTGCCATTTTGTTTGGGTGACATTCCCATCAATCAAGTGACTGTTGGTGTACGTACCACGGGGACTATGAAAATATACCATAAAAATTTCATTACAATTCACTGTGATCCCCAGGACAGAACTTTCATGTAACAGAAATTTTAGCAAGAAAACTTCAGACCTAATCTCAACCAAATACATAGTATGAGCAGTAACCTTCCATTAGGCTTTTACTTTTTAATTTTGTGTTTATAGCCCACAGAACACACGTCAGCAAAATATATGGGAAATACCTGCCAGCTCCCTAGTGTGACAGGCGTTCCTCAGGAGGTAGCAGGGATTTGCTCCGGTGGATCCAGGAACAGATAGGCTCGCAGTATTTCAAAAGGCAATCTTACACTTCTATCACATCCTCAAAGCGCAGCCGATGTGCCATTAACAAACAGTCCTGAGACAGTAAGAGCCGTCATCTTGTTCCATTTCAAATAGGCAAAGTTTTAATACTTACACGTGCAATGGAGGAATAGGAGACGGATCATAATGGTAACGGCCCTCATGATGTCTTGCATCGATTGGAACAGGAGGATGGAAGGCAGGAAAAAGATGAGGAGGATCTGCAAAAGAACCAAGTCCCAATCCATGTGAAACGTGCACTTGGATGCAGCCTTCCCTGTCCTATCGTCACTGACTCTATAGGGCAGTTTACATGGAATGTTAGCAAGGAGCCTACGTGAGGCAGTGCAGAAGCATGAATGCATAAATAATACCCACCTGCACCTGAGGAAGCAGCACCCATGAGGGCGGCAACATCCTAGACAGGAAAGCGAGAGAGAGGGAATGGCACAGGCTGGAAGGAAGGCAGCCACAAAACCAAGAGGGACAGATGACAACACGTTTACTTGACAAGACAGTTATATTGGCAAGTAAGTTTTAGGCACAGACATGGCAATAAAATATTAGCTTCATTTTTCCCATGACAATAAAATATTAGTTTCACTTTTCCCATCCCATGATGCCTTTAAGGATATCCTTTCCAAAGCACCTGCTAGAATTCAAGGCTAATACACACACACACACACACACACACACAAGTGTATCAAAAAAAACATATGTCATGAAAAACTGATGCATGGGTTGGGTTTCAAAATTTTTCTCAAAATAAGTAGTTTTTTCCAAAAAAAAACCCTTTTAATTAAATAATTTTTTAAGTTTAAAAATAAACTTTTAAATAAATATTTAATTTTTCACAAATGTTTTGAAGTACCCTTATATATGTATGTATGGAGGTACATAAATACACACATTTTAATTTTTAAATTATTATTTATTTGGTAGGCAGAGAGACAGAGAGAGAGAAAGTGACAGAGACAAAGTTTCCATTCCTTGGTTCATTCCCCAAATGCTTGCAACAGTCAGAGCTGGATGGGAACCAGAGCCAGGAACCTGAATGCATTCCAGGTCTTGCACATGGGAGGCAAGAGCTCAGTTATTGGAGTCATCACTACTGCTTCCCAGGGTCTGCATTACTGGGAAACAGAGCCAGGAGCCAGAGCAAGAAATCGAAACTACGCACTCCAACGAGAGATTCTGGTGTCTTAACCACTAGGCTAATTTCTTGCTCCTTTTTGAGAATTTACAGCTATGTTCCCTTCATTCTCAGCCTGGGTTACACAACACTAGGGCAGTAAATCTCTATACTGGGCAGAGAAAGAATGCACTTCTGGCTGGAAGAGACGAGTTGACCCCCTCAGCTTCACAGTGAGAGATGTGGAGCCAAACTCCCTGGATTCCTGCTGGTACAACCCTCACATTCACCTTGGACCCACACCACTGAGACTCTTGCACCTACCCCGGCATATTACTCAGTGGTTCCTGTGCCTGTGTGAACCTGCTTAACCAAACTCCTCTAGCTCCATTTACTCCTAGTAACTTACACTTGCTACCTGAAAATAAGCTTTTAATTTGGCTAGTGCTTCCCCATTAAAAGTAAAGTGAATTTTAATCTATTTCCTGATTAGAGGTATGATTGATAGCCTGTGGCTATACTCAACTTTTTCCCAATTTCACAAAGTAAACCAAAGGATTCTAAAGCCTGGAGGTTTGACCCCATGGCCATGAGACTGAAATGAGAGCAAATAAGCAGAACTCATTCTTCAGGTGCACACATCCACAGGGGTCACCATGTGAGCCTGTCTGAAAACAGACACCCAACATACCCCAGAAAGACTTCGAGGGACTTCTGAAAGTCTGCAGGTTCTGAGGCACCCCTAGAAGGTGGCTGCTTGGGTGTGGAAGGCTGTGCCAGACACACAGACACTAGCATGTGAACTGTACTCTCCCATGTAGCAACAAGGTACCTGCACAGTGAACGTCCTCTGGTGGAAGAGAATGACTGTGAGGTGTGTGCATGCTGGATTCGAGTGGCTGCTTCTTTCCTATACATTTTTCTATTTTCCAAACTTTCTGCAACATGCAGCCTTTAGAATGTAAGTAGAAAAAAACATTTTTTAAAAGTCAGAATACAGGATTTCCCTTGTTTTGAGCTTTGTTCTCACTGCTGTTCTTTCAGAATCCAAGACTATGGTGGTGGAGGAAAAACTAAAGAAAGAGTGAATTAGAATGGCTTTGATAGAAGCTGCCTCAATACCAGGGAGGGACCCAAAGCTGTAATCCTACCTCTTTACCACAAGATCTAGAATTCCAAAAGGATGATTGTGCTGAAAAATGCCCATTACTCACTGCATTTTGTGCCTGTTTTAAGATTCAGTAGAGGCCGGCACCACGGCTCAATAGGCTAATCCTCCGCCTTGCGGCGCCAGCACACCGGGTTCTAGTCCGGTCAGGGCGCCGGATTCTGTCCCGGTTGCCCCTCTTCCAGGCCAGCTCTCTGCTGTGGCCAGGGAGTGCAGTGGAGGATGGCCCAAGTGCTTGGGTCCTGCACCCCATGGGAGACCAGGAGAAGCACCTGGCTCCTGCCTTTGGATCAGCGCGGTGCGCCGGCCGCAGCGCGCTGGCCGCGGCGGCCATTGGAGGGTGAACCAACGGCAAAAGGAAGACCTTTCTCTCTGTCTCTCTCTCTCACTGTCCACTCTGCCTGTCAAAAGAAGAAAAAAAAAAAAAAAGATTCAGCAGAGAGGGATCGGGTGGGAAAGAAAGCAGGAGGGAACGCTTCTATCTATACTATCTCTGTCACTGTGATATCACCAGGTACAGCAGTGCTGGAAATTCAACAGGTGAGCAACATACTAACCACCTCAGCATTTTTCACACTTGATACATTGTATAACATCCATATGAAAATAAAGCAACTATATAAACTTGGTACTTATGACCTAATCTTAAAGGCTTCAAGAATTGTTCTTTCATAATGCAAAATATTGACAGCTGATTTGTTGAGTTTGAAAGTTTAAGCTGAAAGGTTTTCCAGCAACGGTGGCCAGTTCAATGCTGCACATAACTAGGAACAAAGTATTCTATTTTATTTAACCATTGTGGATGAAAATTTTCCTTTCTTAGAACAAAATATTGAGGGGAGTCATCTTTGTCAATAGTTTGAAAGTCAGACACATATTCTGTGACTACTTCCTGATTTCAAATTTTTTTTAAAGATTCTATTTATTTATTTGAGAGGTAGAGTTACAGACAGTGAGAGGAAGAGACAGAGAGAAAGGTCTTCCTTCCGTTGGTTCACTCCCCAAATGTGCGCAATGGCCGGAGCTGCACCGATCCAGAGCCAGGAGCCAGGAGCCAAGAGCCAGGAGCTTCTTCCTGCTCTCCCCGACGGGTGCAGGGGCCCAAGGACTTGGGCCATCTTCTACTGCTTTCCCAGGCCACAGCAGAAAGCTGGATTGGAAGAGGAGCAGCTGGGATGAGAACTGGTGCCTATATGGGATGCTGGTGCCATAAGCAGAGGATTAATCTACTGTACTGTGATGCCAGCCTCTCAAATTTTGAAACCAGCACAAATCAATGAGATTCAAATCCTGAGTAAGGTGGTGGCTACCAGCTATGGGATGGGGGTGCTCATCTTTCTCCTTTTCTCCTTTGAGTTACAGCTGCTAACACAAACATATCTGCCTCCTGTGGTCTTCTCACTTAACACACATCATCCGCTCTTGGAAATCAGAGACATAAACTTACTAGAACTGTGTGTAAATTAGCCATTCATAATGTCTGACCTACTTCCCGAGGCCTCTCACATACACCATTTTATATGGCTGTTTCGAGGGACACTGTGACAACTATGGCAGAGTCAGAAGCTACACAGATTTACTTCTTTACTTTTTGGCTCTTGGCTGTGTTCTGTGTGATTAAATTCTCTCCAGCAGATAAGTGGGTGTTAACTGTGTCTGGTTTTCTCTATGTGGGTACAATGATGAATTGTGATGAAGTACAAACTCCCATTTTTACTGAGGGCTAAGATGTGTGAAGTTGTTCCACACGTTCTACATTCCTTACACATCCAGGAGATAACAGCCATCATCTTTTATATGAGTATTGTTAACGAAGTTGCAGTGATTATGTGCACAGAAGGGAAAAGCGACCAGTTAATGCCATAAAATCACAAGAGTGTACCAAACATACAAAACCTTCCCCAAGGATGACCCACAGTGCTGTCACTGATACTGAGAACACATCACCATCTTTTCATGATTCTTACAGGATTTAAATTCACTCTGTCACTTTCTCCGTCGAAAATGAACGAGGAAGGAAAATATACAGAATATTACTAAGTCACTTAATGTTCATTTCTCCACTGCTGAGTTCAGTCTGCTTGGTGAGTGTGAAAGTTAATTCTAACCAAAAGCATGTTATGCATTTTGTAACACTGCTTGCACAAAGTGTTTATTTATGTCCCAAGGAAATTTATGAATTCTGCATTCTGGAATTAGGTTTAAATAAAGAACAGAAAATTAATGGGTATGATCTGATCTGACCAAAGACATCTGGTTTTAGTTTCAGCATTTCACTGTTTCTATGCTTCCCTCTTGATTAAATTTAAAATAACTTTTCCTGGATTGCTGAAGTCGATGCGAACACTGCACCTTGTGTTGGTTACTAGTGGAAATCACACCTCGTAAGCCACTTTCTGGGAAAGTGCAATGGAACTCCCCTCTTCCAATACGAGATGTGCTTGACAGTGGTTTAACGTGATAAACAAAGCATCCAAAGCAAGGCGAGAATGTCCTCTGACACACAGGGCATCACAGGACGTCGACCCTAACATTTCTGGAAAAATACTCCTGAATCCTCAACGCCGGCTCTCGCCTCGCATCTCGTTTTGCCATTTCTACGGGGATCAGCAGCCTATTCCATCACGGGTCTGGAAAGCTGTCCAAGAAAACCCACATGACAAGAAGAGGCCCCTGTCGCCAGCAGCCACCGTAATTATCCACCTCACGGTTTATTATTTACACATGAGCAGCACAGCTGTGGCGCATCATAACTCAAGTGTATGTGTAATAAGTTACCACACCGCAGCCATCTCCTGCCCTGGCCCTTGACAAAACACCACATGATGACTTCTCCAAAGTCAGGCGAAAACTGCTGAAGCAGAAGGAAGTGCCACGAAACCTGGCTACCTCCTATTTATCATACAATTTCCTGACTGATGGTTCCACAAACCAGCTGCTAAGTGCTGTGTACTCTACTGTCAGCAAACTAACGGGCTAAATGGAAGACAGGGAGAATAATGTGTAGAACTGGTGGAATCAATTTTACTGAGGGAATTAAAATTCTACCAGGTTGGGGAGGTGGCTGGGTGGGGGGAGGCTGCAGAGCAGTGGTAAGCAGTCAGCTGTACACGCTTATGGTTGCAAAGATGATTTATTGCAGACTTGCAAGAGATTTGACTATTGTACCAGAGTCCTCTCACGCTAAACAGAGCTTTGAAGAGTGTGTACTATCCGAAGCTTGAGTGGAATAGTCTTTAAACCCTATAAATATGTAATTGGCTTGACACATGTTTAAATTGAAATGCATAGTACAAATATTTGTGCCAGGTAGAGTTGTCAGTATTCAATTTCACACTGGCTGTCATCATGCTGAGCATTAAGGGGCTCATTAGGAATGAGAGGCATTGATTTTTAGGTCTCTTCACAACAGCCTGGGCTGATCATAAAACCTGTAGCCAGAGAATAACCGAGAAAGACACTGGGAGATTTATCTTCAGTTGCATCCTTCTCCCAAGAAATAGTTTTAATATCCTCAGGCTAGAAGATCTCTTGGATGCCATCCGGGGAAACTGACTTTTAAGGTTTGAAATTTACATACAAAAATTACAGATTGAAAAAGAGAGATCAAAGTGGGCTCAGGCAGTGCCCTAAAGGAGTAATTCACCAACTGTTACTTGAGTAGCCTGAAAGTGCCCGGCAAACAGCGCAAGAGGCATCCACGGGAATAAACTGCCGGGTACAGGAGACCTCTTGTTTATTAAATGCTGAAGTCTGCACAGTGGCCTGGGAAGTTTTCCCACCGTTAGGGTCAGCCCAGCGTGTAGGAATGGCTGGTCCCCCAAGGCTCATTCAATCAGCTGCCATCAGTTAGAAGTATCATTGAAATCACATGCGGGTTCCTGAGTGCCACAGTCACTATGCCAAAACCAGAATTGTCATCCAGCTTCTCTTACACAAGAGGCCTCAAGTGAAGACAGAGGACAGAGACAGACCCATTGCCAAGGAACCCACCCCAGGAGATAGATGGTGGATGGGCAACCCAGGCCTTGTCACCACCTTTTCTGACCTTGGAGCACCTCCAGTCATCACGCTGGTGCCTGCAGGACTGATTCTAAGGCCCAGTAGCCTGCAGAAGAACTGCCATTTGGACTGACTTCAAGGTCTCACTCAGACCCCCTTGCTATCCTGCCCATGAGAGACATCGCATCAGAAAGGAGTTGATATCCCCTGCTGAGGACATTCTAGGGACACCTGAGGAGGAGGGCCTAGAGCAGTAAGCCTTGAGCAAGGCCATCTGTGGCCCTCTGAGGTTGGCTGAGAGGGAGAGAAGCAGCCAACCTCATGCCCCCTGATGCATCATCCCCAAAGGGCATGACACAGAACATCAGGGCTCTTCCTTCTGGTCTTGCATGCATGTAGCATGAGGTGGAAACTTCGTAAGAGTCCCCCTGTTTATATGGCCTCCTCCACAATGTAATACAAATATTAGGAACTGGTGGTTCCAATATACCCTCAAAGCCTCGTAGAAGTCCTGAATTGGCCAGCGCTGTGGCTCACTAGGCTAATCCTCCACCTGTGGCGCTGGTATTCTGGGTTCTAGTCCCTGTTGGGGCGCCGGTTCTGTCCTGGTTGCTCCTCTTCCAGTCCAGCTCTCTGCTGTGGCCCGGGAAGGCAGTGGAGGATGGCCCAAGTGCTTGGGCCCTGCACCTGCACCTTCCTCCTGGGAGACCAGGAGGAAGCGCCTGGCTCTTGGCTTCAGATCGGTGCAGCGCTGGCCGTAGCGGCCATTTGAGGAGTGAACCAACAGAAGGAAGACCTTTCTCTCTCTCTCTCTCTCTCTCTCTCTCTCTCTCTCTCACTGTCTAACTCTGCCTGTCCAAAAAAAAAAAAAAAGTCCTGAATTAAAAAACAAAACAAGACAAAATCTATGATCTATTGCTTTGTCACTTTATACCACTGCCAAAGTCTTAACTTGGAGAATATGTGCCATAAGCAGGCTCTGCCAACTACTGTACACCAGCCAGTTTTTTTGGCTTTATTGGAATACCACTATGCTCATTTGTTTACATATTGCCTATGGCTGCTTTCACACAACAGCGGCAGAGCTGACTCAAGACAGAGGACAGTTGGCCTTCTCAGCCTAACATATCTACTATGTGGTCCCCTGCAGAAAAAGCTGTGCCATAAAAGTAATTTCTTCAAATTTTTATATTTCAGAAAAATCTCAAACTAACTTTTCTTTGTGAATATCTCTGTATCTATGTAAAATTTTGAAATATCAAATTTCCTTATATGTCAACTTGTATGACTGAAAAAATCTTTTACTATAAAACATTCATATTAATAATCAGTAGAGACCTTTACATCTGATTTTAGCAAACCTATAAGTAGATAAATTCTAAAACAAGACAGATAAAGGATAAAATTATCATAAATCTAGCAAATAAGGGCAACAACCACTTGACAGTTGCAAATTCAATTATTTTATAAGTAAAGCAACACACACAAATTAAATAATTTCACATCAAAAACCGTGCTATTTCTAAAACCTAAAAATTTTTGTTTCTGACAACTATTTTATAGCCTTGACTTCTCTGTATAAATTTCCCTAGACAGACATTCTCTGGTGCTCAAAGAGTGAACTATCTTTCTTCTGTGCAATCATGTATTCAATTAATATTTCAGTACTAAATGCTACCCACTACTATGATCACATCACAATTCATTCTTGTTATAGCTGTCAGACGCATATTACGCTCTCTCTTCTTTCTAGAAACTTCTAACTTCTTTGGGTAGCAAGTTTGCACATACCTCAGCTAAAGATCACTTTCTTTGAATGCCCAATTAGCAGAAACAGAATCACATCCACCTACTGGCTGACCAATCAAATATTTCCATTCATTGTCCCTGGGATGTTTCTTGCCTATGATCTCGTATATATGCATCCATGACATTTTTGCTGTTTCTAGCTTTCTTGCCAACATGAGTGAAAAATAGCCGGTAAAGAAAAGCAGTAAAAAGAAATAGGGGAAAGTTTACAGTCACTGTATCTGAACTGCAGATCTCTCCAAGGTGGATCACATGAAAACACAGAAAGAACCACTACCCTAGAAAGTGACAAATCATGTACTTTAAAATATGCTAATGGGGGCCCACACTGTGGTGCAGTGGGTTAATCCTCCGCCTGTGGTGGAGTTACACAGAAAGAGGAGAGGCAGAGCGAGGGAGAGAAGTCTTCCATCCGGTTCACTCCCCAACTAGCTGCAATGTCCAGAGCTGTGCTGATCTGAAGCCAGGAGCCAGGAGCTTCCTCCAGGTCTCCCATGTGGGTGCAGGGCCCAAGCACTTGGGCCATCCTCCACTGCTATCCCAGGCCACAGCAGAGAGCCGGATTGGAAGTGGAGCAGCCAGGTCTCGAACCAGCGCCCATACAGGATGCCAGTGCTTCAGGCCAGGGCATTAACCCACCACGCCACAGCACCAGCCCCAAACGGTGTATTTTCAATAACAACAAATATGCTTGGAAATTAAAACATGGAAATGGTTACTAGTGACAAATTCTTTTATCAGTGACCACAGATTTTGCTCAGCATAATGCATAAGTGGAATTTTATAGTTCCAAAACTACTTACACTTAACAGTTATTAGATGAAAGCAGACAATGAAATATTTCCTTGAAAACTGTGTCTCAGATCTAGCCACAGAAGCCTTGCCACGGATGAACTCAGAAGTTGCCTGGTTTAGTGAGCAAACAATCAGAAAAGGTGAGGTCTGAAAGCTGTACTCTATCAAAAATAAATCAACTCAAAAAGGGCCTTTGAAATGTTTTTTTTCAGTGTTGCAAAATGAGGAGAACCAGGTAGTAAAATATGAAGGCAGAGTAATACAGTAGTTTATATTTTCTAAGACTTATGTTCTATTTTCTCTAGGAATCCACTTGGCAACCATACAATCAGCATTTTTAAAGCTTTATTATTATTATTCCTCTAAGTCTTATTTCTCTTTATTTCCTTTTACCAAGAAAATCATTAGAACTCAGAATGGGGAAATTCCATTACCTGATCAACAAGTTAAATGATCTACTCAAAGTCACATCAACGACTCCAACCTGCACATGGCACTGCACACAGGGTCTCTGTTAAAGGGGGCAGAAGGCAGGCCCCACTGTGGAGACCCAGCTGCATTCTCAATTCTGCTGCTGACACTGGAGCACTGAGGAAGGAGCTCTCAGGCGGGCAACACAAGCCAGGCCTCCTGGCCACGCACGGGAGGAGACGGCGCACAGGGCAATCACCTGTGTGCTCACACTCACACAGACGAGCGTACCACCACCAAAGTCAGCCATGCATCACTACCACTTCCAGAAATACTGACAAGCTATGGAGTCCCCGCGGTGCCTTCACATACTCCTTCAGATCCAAGCCAGACAGGAAGATTTTAAAGAGGGGATCACTGACTTTCTCTCTCTCTTTCTCTCTCCCTATAATCTCCACCATCCACCTCTTCCTGTGCAGGAACAACCACAGACCTTCAAAGGGTTGCCCCTGTAATAGTAACTTACAAGAACATCGAGAAACCATCATGAATGTAAGCACAATTTGCTGGGAACCTTAATATGTGACACGCACACAGCCTTCTGGGTTCATTACCTTGTTTTGAGTTTTCTCTATGGCCTGACCCCAGAAGCAGTACCACGAGGCTGCCCTTTCTTATGGATAAGGAACCCAGTTAAGGACCTGGTCTAGGATCACGTGGGCAGAGACTGGCAGAAGCCAGTGCTCTCAGACTCTCACCTTGCTCAGGCTTTCCCTTACCCCGTATGACAACTACACTGCACAGACTTACCCCTAACACACAGATGGGACCATGTGGCTCCCTTCTCCCCAGACCTGCTGTGCAGCCCCAATTCTGTACAATGACATTCTGGCCCCCAACAACCCAGCACCATCTGGGACACTCCTGCCTAAGCTTCACATCCCTCCAGCAGCCTCCAAGTTCAGGACTAAAGCTGTCCCCTCAGTGGAGAACAGCCTGCCTCTTGTCCAAGGTTTACTTTCTCTTCAAGACTCAGTTCCGGGAGTGGGTGTCTGACCCGGTAGTTAAAGCACAGGTTGAGCTATCTGCTTCCTGTAACAGAATCCCAGCTGCAGCTCCTGTCTCCAGCTTCTTGACCATGCAGACCCCGGGAGTTCCCGGCTTGAACCCAACCCAGTCTTGGCCACCGTGAGCCTTTGGGGAGTGAACCAGCGGGTGGGAGCTCCAGCTCTGTCTCAGTCTCTTTCAATCACGTTCTTAATAAACGTTCAATGCGAATGGGAGCTCCCCAGGAGAGCTTCCCAGAGCTACAAATGCCACTGCACCTGCTTATACCCTTAACACACAGACCTGCCCCGCCCAGAGCAGCTTCCAGTCTAGCATTCCCAGAGGTCCTGTATGAGGCTGCATGCCCCTTCCTTCCTTCTCCATCATTCAGGCTGGCCAGGACCACACGGACCCTAGGCCCCCTGAGGGCCCTGTGTTTATTCTGGAGTACTATTGAGGGCGTCCCGCACTGCTGTTCCAGTGATCTCCCAGGGCCCCTGTGTCTACGCTGCAGCACTCTTCCAGAAGCCTTTGGAGTATTCTCCCAAAGGCCCTTATGCTGGGAAGTCCATCCGCACACAAACGCTTGCTTGCTGAACACTGAGCTGTGAGCTCAGCCATGGGGCTGAGCACACCACACGCCGGTCGCTGGATCCTACTATCCTGCAGCCACGTGACAGGTCTCGTCCTGGCACACTCACTGTCAGACCAGAGCAGTCGAGCTTCCCTCCCAGGCGGTCTGGCAAGCGGGTCACAAGAGGTCCCCTTACTCTTGTCTACCCAGGAGGCGCTCAGGAAGTGCTTCCTGTAGCAAAGGTGCAGGAGGGGAGGCACAACAAAGCAAGGAAGCTGAGGCCACACAGTCCTCCCTCCTGGGAACTGCAGGGTGTTGCATCCAGCCCAGGGGCTTCCAGCAACAGGGGAAGGAGGGAGCCCACGAGAAAGGCCCACCTTCTGTTTGGGATCCATGCGGGGCTCCAGGCCCTCCTTTAGGGCTCCTGCCCAGCAATACCTGCCCATCCTGAGCTGAAAGCAAGGACTCGGAAGTCCACCTGCTGGACTTGCTGGGCTGCCTGCTTCCTGCTGGGCAGCCCACGGCTCCACGTGGGCCCTCACTACCCCACTCTACCCCGCTGCCCCAGACCAGGGCAGACAATGGTGGGCACTCAGCAATAGCATCCCCCATTAAGACTCTTCCAAGACTCTGAAAGTGCTTTCCCACCAAGGCAATGTGGATACTCTAGGGCATTCAGGACCCTTGTGCCGGCTGCTAACACCCATATGGAAAAAGCTCTTTGACACTAAAGGCCAGAGGTCGAAAGTTTAAAAGCTCGTGACAGAAATGACAGGGGCCCCTCTGCCCCCACCCCCTCTTTTTTTGTCAATAACATCAAAGGCCCTGGCCTGTTCTTAATGCTATTATTGTTACGCCTTTGGAATCCATTGAAATTCCAGCATGTTTATTGCACACTGGGAGCATTAAAAGGCTCCACTTTCTTGTCCCTTAAACTCTGAACTCTCACTGTCTATGAAGCATCATTGTTTGCAGGAACACACAAAGCTTTTAAGCAAAGAGTTGATTTTAAGTGCTTCTTTCAGCAGGATTGTAAAATAATAAAGCACACGAAGTCATTCCTTTGCAAGGAGGAGCAGGGAAATGAGAAAGGGGGAAGAGAATCCCCCACTCCTTAGGGAAAAAACAAGGCTTCTCCCACCCCCCACATTTCTTGGCTCAGGAGGACACAAGTACAAAAACATTCCCCATCTTTGTTACACTTCTCCTTTCCCTGGGGTCCTATTCTAGACAAGTCATTGGCCATGTGAGTGCGCATCACCTGAGGGATTCTAAAATATCCTGCTTTAGAGCCGTGCCTCAAGCCTTCATCAGCCTGGGCTGCCCTTAACGTGGGAACACAAAGCTCCCAGCTGCCTGTCTTCTAGTTTGGAGGACTCCAGGCTCCACGCCCCTGGGTCACATTTGTGACTTCCTCTCCTGCTGGCAGCTTGCCCTGTCTTCACCATCTCATCTGGCTTCCCGTCTTGATTCTTAGCGTAATTCTATTTAGAAGGCTGAGTAAGTTTTAGGTCATCTCTTCCCTGCTGCCCTTGTAGCCACCTGCCTCCCTGACAATGCCCTGGAGTCTCCAACCTCTTCTGCAGGCAAGAGGCCCTTCCTCCTGGGCCCCCAAGCCTGCACTGCCCCTAGAGGACAGAGGGCACATACTTCATTCATCCTACAGTCCAGGCAAGCCACAATGCCCACAGACATCCCAGAGGAATTCAAATCCCCAGGGTTGTGCTCTGGGATGGGAGAGATGCCAGCGGTCAAACATCCCTCTAGTCTATTTAGCTAAGCAGCATCAGCAACTCTCCTGCTGTCACTGGGTGGAGGTTTTTGGGTTGTCCATTGCCTGTGCTACCCTGAGGTATCAAGCCTTCCTGCTACTTCTACTGCTGTCTCAGGCGGTGGCCTCACTGCCGGCTCCTCCATCAAGACCCCACAAGATGCTCACCTTCTCCAAGCTGGCCCAGGCTCTACATGGGCTCAATGTGATCTCCAGCTGGGGCTTCTCCTCCCTCTCCCCAGCGTGAGCCCATTTTCCAGACCAACTGCAGGGGCTCAATTCTTATGAGCTATAATTGGCAGGTGTCTAAACTCAATGAATGTCCAGTTGCTCCCAGCAGCCCCTAAGGAGAGAACATGGTCTACTTCTCGAGTCTATGTCTGCACCTGATACACCTGGGTGCACATCCACAGCCCTGGGAACACCAGTTGCAACACATGGACAATGCCCACAGTAACGGTGCACCCATCCCCACAAAAATGACCCCATTCTGCATCTGCTCAGTGAGCATCTACTTGCCAGAGTGCAAAGTCTATATTCATCTGTAGCGACCAAGACTGCTTCCCACACTGCTTTGTCATTTACAAGTGTTACTAAAGACTCAAACAGGAATAATATGAGATCCTCACTGCATATAAATCTAAGCATAGGTCTAATAACCGATATCGGGTAAGAGACCAAACTGATGGTGACCTACTGGCCATGTTGGCATCAATATATACAAATACCTGTACAAAATTTATCATCTTCTCAGTATGAATCTTTAGAAAAGCCACTTTTTCTTCTCAGTATCCCCTTATCCAAAATAATAATAAATCCTAAAATTCAACACACAGAGCAACGCACACATCACCTGCCCAGCGTGCCCGCTTTTCCATGGAAAGCTCCCCATTTTCAATGCTACCAGACAGATTTCTGATAAACAAATTATAATAACTATAATAATAATTCAGATTTTAAATAATTTGGATTGCTTTTAATCCAAAAATAAGATTGAGGCCTATCTCTTCCACAAAGTTGTTCAAGTTACCACGAAGCATACAGGTGAAAGTCATTCATAAATCCTAAAGTATTCGCATTTTCATTTTATTGATTTGAGAGGCAGAGAGACAGGGAGCTCCCACCCACGGCTTCACTTCCCAACTGCCCACAGCCACCGTAGCTGGGCCAGGACCAGAGCTGGCATCCAGGAACCCAGTCACTGGAGACATCACTGCTTTCTCCCAGAGTCTGCACTAGAGGGGAACTGGGCAGGATCAATAACCAAGAATTGAGCCCAAGTACTGCGTCGATATGGTAGTCGGCTAAACACCCAGACCTGAAATACTCACACTTCAGGAGTTACTGCATAGTGGAGCTTGGTCACCATGTTGACAATCAAAATAGTTTTCAACACAGTCTTCCCACTTGCCTCTTAGTACCTTACCAGCCCCACATGCTGTGCAGCCGGTCCTGCCTACAAGCACACTTTTCTGACACGACAGCCACTTCCTGCTTCTCTGCTACACCGAAGGCTAGAAGCACATTAAAGGTGCCATCCATGCACCCCATCATCATTCGTATCCTGCCTTTCCCTGGGACCCAACAGAGGCCCCACCTCAGCCTTGCAGGCCTGGGCCCAGATGCCTTCCCCAGGAACCCAGGAGCCCACTCTGCAGGCAATGGGCTCTGGCAGGGCGGTCGGGTCAGGACACAGCCCTGGACCCCAGATGACATCCTCTTGCTGCTAGTGGGGCCCCCTCCATTGCTAACAGTTGCCCTGCCATCCGCCTGCCATCCTGAGGGCTAATTGGGCTTGTTTTAATCAAGATTGAATGAAGGAGAAGTCCCTCCACACATAAATAAATCACAATTACTAACCGCAAGAATTGAGCAGCTCTCTCCTCCCCTCGTGGCCACTGCTGAGGAATTCCCAGGCCGGCCAGGGCGAGCACAAAAGCCCCAGACTGGGCTGTAGCAATATCCGCTGGCTGGGCTCGGTTTATTATTTAAACAGTTCCTTAACGACTCTTCCCGGAGGTGAGGGAGGCCAAACTATTTTCCTTCCCTTCACAAAGCAGATATGCATGGCTT
The DNA here is from genome assembly GCF_051225735.1 of Oryctolagus cuniculus. NCBI lineage: Eukaryota > Metazoa > Chordata > Mammalia > Lagomorpha > Leporidae > Oryctolagus > Oryctolagus cuniculus. The sequence goes on from NC_142882.1 coordinate 68,545,588, forward strand.
ATTTGAATGTCTCCAACGTTTACTTTAGTCCCTGCTTAAATACCTTCCACCACAGAGTCAAACAAACAGTTCACTTCATTAGGAAGGCAAACAGTTTAGCAAGAGAATACCACCGGCACTTGACGGGAACCAAGCTGGGCCGAGAAACCCTCTGCCCCGGGTAGCAGGGCCAGCACTGCAGCCCAGGCGGCAGCGCGTGGAGCTCCCTTCAAAAGCCTTTTCACAAATACTTCACACATTCACTGGTAATTAACAGATAACCCCGAAGAGATTATCTGCCCCACAGCCAAGGGCCCTAGAGGATTATCCACACCACCCGCCAGGGAGAAGGCAGAGCTGAGGCAGAGCCCAAGAGCACACCTTTTTTTCTAGAAGGGCAAGTGGATAAAGTCGGCTGAGAAAACCCCAAGGTGAAGAGCAACCCTCCGCCCAGCCTCTCTACCCTCCTCCTGCCATTAACAGTAAGCAACATCGCATTGAAATAATCTTCATGTTAGCAACAGCTGCAGGTTGTGCCTTGGAAAACCAAAGAGGCCCAAAGCAGCAGGTGGAGGTCAGGATGGAAAGTTCAAGACCGGGATGGGGACAAGGGTGTGAAATTCATAATGTGCTCTGAGGATTCTAGCTCAAGAGTGAGAGATGATTCTTCTCCCAGTTAAGACACAGGGCACATTGAAAACACCGGGTGTGAGCAGGTTAGAGTCCAACCTTCTCTTTGCAAATGATCCACTAAAGCACTGACTGTCCAGCTGGGCACTGCACTGGCCTCAGAAGCCCCTTGCAGATGAAGGCAGAACCCCAGCCTTGGCACAGCTTCCACCATGATGCCATCTCAGGGCCACATGGAGATCCAGGAGGGCCAGCTCCTCAGGTGACCAGTAAATGCTGAGTCAGACCTAACTATTGAGGGCACAAGAAACCATTTGGAGCTCTTATTTTAAAAACCAACGTCATGTTCTTTACTACTCAAGAACACACAACATATACCAACCACCGTGGCTCCACACATAGCACAATATGGACAGTAACATCAAACAAAAACTAGATGGGTAGTGCAGCTGTCCGTATTCAAGTTGAATTTCGGGTTACACCCATGCTGTGGCTATGCTGGCCAGGGTCAAATTCAGAAATTTTGTTACTCATGGCTCTTTAGAATTTGGTAAGCCTCAAATGCCAAATGCGATAAATCATACAAGTCTCTATTAAAACTATAAATCACTCATTTAATTTAATACTGTCATGAAGAGTAATTAAATGGTAATGTAATAAATCTACAAGAGAAAAACACACACAGACAATAGGGAATCTGAAGAGCAAAAGAATCTCCTGTGTGGGGACTTTAAGGCAGATCTGTGTCCCAAAAGATGAATCTTCGTTTTCTTATCCCAAGCCAGCTCTGCGCAGGAGCAGAGATCATGGAAGGCCACAATCCAACTAAACTCAGGACCAAGCCCCAAAGACTTTAACTCCTTCATGGCAGACAAACAGCACCAGAAATTCACTTTCATTCCAAGTTACACTCTTACAGATTTTTTTAAAAGATTTATTTATTTACTTGAAAGTCAGAGTTACATAGAGAGAAGGGGAGGCAGAGAGAGAGAGAGAGAGAGAGAATGAAAGAGAGAGAGAGAGAGGTCTTCCATTTGCTGGTTCACTCCCAAGATGGCCACAATGCTGGAGCTGTGCCGATCCAAAGCCAGGAGCCAGGAGCTTTTTCCGGGTCTCCTATGCCGTTGCAGGCACCCAAGGACTTGGGCCATCTTCTACTGCTTTTCCAGGCCACAGCAGAGAGCTGGATTGGAAGTGGAGCAGCCAGGACTAGAACCGGCACCTGTACGGGATGCCGGCACTGCAGGCAGCAGCTTTACCTGCTACGCCACAGCATCGGCCCCCTGAATTACAGTCTTAATGAAAATGAAGAGGACAGTGGAGAAGCCCAGGAGACATCCATGGGGGCTTCACGAAGATGAAGTCACAGTAGGTCCCACGTTCCGCTCCACTTGCACTGCCTTCCAACTATCAGCTCTTCAACTACTCTGAGTCTTATTTAGCAAGCATGAGAAGCAGCAATTGTTCTCCAGGCTGCTTCAGTTCTAATGCCACAGGAATCAGTGTCCGGTTATTAAATACATGAGTAAAACCGAGTTCAACCTACAGAGCTCAGCAGTACACCCAGTCCAAGGTGCTGAACAACCAGCAGACCTGCCCTGGAGCCCCAGAGGGAAGAGGAGCATACAGAACCACCAATCACACATCACAAAGGAGCACAGCAGCTGGGACAGAGGCCTGGGGCCAGAGAGACCTCCTCTCTATGCGGAAAGGCCATGCCCACCAAGAGAACGGGAAGGCAAGGACAGGATACTGCAGACCGTGGCTGCGGCCTGCCCAGAGGTGAGAGGCATGCTCACGGCCCGTGCACAGGCCAGGCGAGTGGCACCTGAACTTCCAAAGCGTTCACATCACCTGAACTTGTTAAAAAGCTCCAACTCAGTAGGCCCAGGGTGGCCTGAGAATCAGCATTCCCAGAAATCCCCAGGCGACACCGGCGCTGCTGATGCAGGGCCCACACCTGGAGAAGCGCTTCTGCAGAAGAGCCAGTGTGGAAGAAAACAGGCCCAGCCATGGACGGGCCCACACACCATGCCAGAGAGCTGGGAAGGTTCACAGTGGGGACCAGCATCACCACGCATGCCATTCGGAAACACTACTCTGGTGGGGATGAGAAAATGGGGGGGAGTGAGCAGGAGAGGTAAGGCTCAAGACCCCAGGCAGGGCAGTAGGGGTGGAGGCAGTGCTGAAGGTGAAGAGGAAAGAAGGTGAGACTCCCCGGGGTCGGGCTAGGTGGGTGGCAGCGGTAGTCTAGGAAGAAGGCAGGACACAGAGAAGGCAGCAGGCAAGAATGGGTCCAGTCTGGGATGTGTTGCGGGGTGAGAAGACCATGGCATCTAGGCTCCTGGTAGTGTCTGGAGAGAGGCAGATCCAGGTCTGTAACTCTGGAGAGCCAAACCTGGCCTGGGGACCAATGTGGAAGATGCAATCCGGGAGCCCATGGAGAATGACCTGAGGATGCCTGGAGGGAGGCCCACAGTCAAGAGGTAAGCGGAGGAAGCAAAGTTGTGTGAGAACTCACAGGGGCCAAGGGAGGAAGCACTTGCAAGGAAAATGCACAGAGGCCACTGAGGCAGCACCAGCTTTGGGGACCAGAGGTGGGTGGAGAGAGGACTGATACCCTCGGGGACAGGCTGGCCACCCACAGACAGAGATCAGGGGGCAAGAGAAGGCCCGAAGAGAGGATGCTTCCTGGGGGTTTCTGCTTTGATGTGGGGAAAGCAGCTGAGCACGTATGAAGTGCAGTGCCGGCGTCAGTCACAGCCAGGGCCTGAACACAGAATGAGAGGAGGGTGCGGGCAGGCTCAGAGTCCTGAGAACCCTGGAAGGATGCAGGGCAGCCGGGGCTCACTGGCCCGGAACTAGGGGGAATGGGGAGCACAGACGTGCAGGTTTTGAGAAGGGGCAAATGACCTGAATGGCAGGATCACGGCATGGCATGGCTGGGTGAGAGGTGGCTCCTTTAACACTGAGGCCACTGTTTAAAAAAAAAAAAATGAAGTGGTGTGCACAGGGCATTCCTCCTGGGGGTTCCACCTGCAGGGGGCACACAGAATGCTCACCCCCTTGCCCACCTCCCACTGCCCAGGAGAACGGGTGAGGTCTGCTAGAGCCTGAGCTCCCGGGTCCCTCCTGACCTTGACCCTAACCCTCCACCATGCCTGCTTTCAGTCTGCGATTCTCTGTCTAGAAAGATTCCACAAGCCTGGAAAGAGCCAAGAGAACCAGCAGGAAGAGGGCAGAGAAGACTACAGTGGAAATCAACCATGAAACCAAACTCCAACCAAGAGGCAGCCCGAGAGCAGGGTGCCACCGAGGGGAGCCCGTCTCAAAAGACTGCTGCCTACCACGTCGGGTGTGCACACCCACACCGGAGGGCTTGGGCTTAGGCTGGGCTCGGGTTGCACCCCAGGGCCAGGAGGCAGCGGCAGGTGGGGTGCGCGGGGGCCGCTGCAGTGACCAGGCAGGCGGTTTTACGAGGTCGCAGCAGCTGCAGCTGCTCTAAGGCCAGCTGAAGGGATGTTTAATAAAAGCTGTGGCCTATTTCGCCCCCTCGCATCCCTGTATTCACTCATTATTTACGGCTGGGGACTTGGCACGCTGTAGGAGCCGAGAGGAGTGGGGAAGGGAGCAGGAAGGGAGGCAGACAGAGCCAGAAAGAGTTAACAGACAACAGCTTTTAAAGGGTAAAGTGTTTCAGAAACAGGGAGTTCACTGGCATTCCCTGCTGCTTTTATTGCTTTCGCTCAACAGCTGGAGAAAATGTTTGATCAAAATATTTGTATTATTGTGTTTAAGTGAAATGACATATGACAGCTCATTATCCCAAACTCAGAATTCCCACAGCATCTGTCACAGCCACCCTATTAGAGACAGTCGCTCCCCCTGGAAGATTGGAAGGCCCCGGGGTGGGAGACGTGAGACGGAAGCAGCAGACATCAGACCTCAGACGATGCTGGCTTCCCAGGCCCTTGCCGGCCGGGTTAACAGGGAGGTGTTGCTGGGAGGAGAGGCAGGTGATGCCAGAGCCTACTGCAGGGGGGACGCCTCCTGCCCCTCACTGGCCAGGGCTGCAGATCCAGAGAAATGGCCAGAACCTCCCCTCTCACACACAATCTTGTAAGCTGTACTAGTATTTCTTGATCTACATGTGAATGGTTCTAGGTAGATCTGAAACAGGAAACAGCCGTGATGAGATACTCTCTACATGAGATGTGCAAAGGAAGGAAAAATCACCTGTGCACACCTGGAGAGCTTTGCTGACCTTCTCCACATCCCACGGCCATCCTCGCAAGGCACGCGGTGTTAGCTCCTCTCTACAGGTCTGGAAGCCCCAGTCTCGCAGCTGCTAAGTGGAAGAGGAAGGAACTCAACCCCCAAGCCTGGAGCTCTAAAGCACCTATGAGGGTACTTTGAAAAGTTCTTGGAAAATTGAATTAAAAGGAAAGCTTATTAGGGTGCAAAAGTAAGATCCATGCACACCTTTTTCATCACATTTATTTCCCATAGATTTTCTGAAGATCCCATGTATGTATGAATTTCAAAACTTTTTCCACCACAGTAATGCACCAATTCCATTTTCTATGAACTCACTCTCACATAGACAAATGATACGTGAAAAGGTTTGCTGAGTGGCTACAAGAAAACCGGAATAGACGGGAATGTAGTGGATATAGCTGCAGGTTCCCTCTTCATGAGACTTTTAACAAAATCCAAGTTCATGGACCCACAAAAGCATACACATATGCACACTCACACAGAGCAGTCTCTGCACTCACACACACACACACACAAACACACACACAGGGGTCTGTGCACACACACACACACACACACACAGGGGCCTCTGCACACGTGCACACACACATACACACGGTTCTGCACACTGATGGAAAAAGCAGCTCTATGTTTTGGCCAATTACCTGATCAGACTTCTGGAGCGTTCCCTCGTGAGATTCCTGACTCTGGACTTCCTCACCTACAGAGTGAAGGGAATGACAAGTTCCTGCTTCTCGAAGTACTGATATGATGCTGTGTGCAGCAAAGAACCCGTGAAGAGGTTTCCAGGAAGACCTTATAGAGATGATTCCACACCCCTGAGCATCCCCTTTCTCAGTTGTAAATCCCTCTACACTCTGCTATTTCCCCCCACAGGTCATTTCAGAAATCTAAAATGAAGCCACATTTATAGAAAGTGCTCTATAAACTGGAAAAGTGCTCTGTCACTTTAGGATATCGTCCACCCTGTTATTTGGAACCATCCAGATGCCTCATTTTTAGCAGTGCTTTTTACTCAAATTTAAAATGTCCAAGAGCCAGGACTGTGGTGTAGCAGGTAAAGCTACTGCAGTACCAGCATCCCAAACAGGTGCTGGTTTGAGTCCTGGTTGTTCTACTTCCAATCCAGCTCTCTGCTATGGTCTGAGAAAGCAGTGGAGGATGGCTCAAGTCCTTGGGCCCCTGCACCAGCATGGGAGACCTGGAGGAGGCTCCTGGCTCCTGGCTTTGGATTGGGCCAGCTCTGGGCATTGTAGCCACTTGAGGAATGAACCAGAAGATGGAAGGTTTCTCTCTCCCTCTCTGCTTCTGATTCTCTGTAACTCTTTCAAATAAATAAATCTTTTTTAAAAATGTCCCTAATGGGTCAATCCCAAGAAAAATACAAAATTAACACTGTGCATATGACAGAACCAGTACAGGGCATTCTACTCTGCTTGGCTAGAGAAGAGGATAAAACCTAATTGCTGCAACCCAATGCCTATTAGGGGTGGGTGGCTAGAAGGGGAGACACCCATGGGCAATCCTAGAACTCTGTAACTGGGACATTCACAGAAAGGACAAGCTGTTGTCATTTACCCAGAGGCACATTTACCTCTGAGGTGGCCAAATCCCCTGACTCCCCTGTGTCAAGAACAGTACTGACACCAAGGGGCAACTGAGCTCTGCCCAGAGACTTCAGGCTCTGCCTGCTTCCCTACCATCCACACAAGGAGCCCAGGACCTGTCATTTTCAGAAGAACCAGTTGTATCAATGCTAACTGGACATATTTGATGAGCTTAAGGCTCAAAATTAGAGTTTAGCAAATACAAATACTTGTACAAGCCAATGTTTCACGCTCTCTCCCACCTTTGAGTGATTGCTTCCTTTGAATTGAATGCCATCTCCCATGCTGCTTTCTAACAGAAAATCAATACATGAAATAGGACACAGTAAAGATTTTTAAGTTAATAGTAACCATATTTGTTATTTATTAGATTTGTTTTCCTCCATAACTTTAATTTTTGTACAATGAACACACATTTTAGAATTTAAAACAAGCCACACTTTCAAACAGCATCGGACAATCTAGAAGCTTCTGCAAAAGCATGCTAGAAAGAGTATTTTTTTCCCCAGGAGCATGATACCTCCTTTAGCGCTAATCCGCTTCCTTCCTTTGCAACCAGCATCAGCATGTCTTTGCATGGAAAAACTTCTCATCAGATGATGTGTTTACGTCTGTGTCATCCTCATCAAGTCTAAACACAGGCACTTTTCTAAAAGCAAGTGAATAGTTAGCCTGCCAAGTCAATCAAAACCAGCAGGCCCCTCAAGTATTTTCTCACACAGCAAAAGGCAGAGCTTTGGGAACCATCCAGTGTAGCCAAAGCACAAATAAAGGCACTTGACAATTGTGAAAAACCAGCAGCAGGTGCAAAGAGGATGGCACAGTCACCTCGGAAAGTGGGTTGCACTGTGCCCCCTGAAAGAGTATGTCAAAACCTAACCTCTTGTATGTGTCAATGTTGCAAAGAGTGTCTTTGCAAAAATAACCAGGTTAGATGAGGTTATTAGGATGGACCCAAAACCAATAATCTGTGTTTTTATAACAAGATGGGATTTTGGACACACACACACACACACACACACACACAGAGGAAGGATAGGAAAGGACAAGGGCAGAGAATGAAACGATGCTATCCCAAGCAAGGAACACCCGCAGTTTCCAGAAGCTACAAGAGGCAAAGGAAGGACATTCCTCTAGAAGCTTGAGGAGGATCAGCCCTGCTGATAGGTACTGGACCTGCAACCTTCAGAACTGTGAGTTTCAATTTCTGTGGTTTCAATCCTCTGGTTTTTGGTCCTTCAAAATAGTAGTCATAGCAAATGCATCTACATGGGCTTCCTCACCATCTTGTGTTAGGAAGGCCTTTGTACACAAGCAACTTTTTGGAGAGCAGTCAGAATTCTCTTCTCTTGGGAGTAGGATGAGTTTACAAGAAACAAAGGCCATAAAAATTCTCGGAAAATCCAAGAAAAGTATGTGCAGGAGGCCCTTGGTTATTTTTCTGGCTGTGACGTGTCCACCCCTTATTCCCACAGAACTCTGATTTCCTTTGCGGAATTACTTCTCTGCTGTGTTCAGGCTCTATAGGCAGGTAAATGAAAAAGCTATGAGCCCCACAGCCCGCAACAGCCAAACACCTGGCTCTGACAGCCCAGGCTTCTCTTGAGAACCTGAGTTCTCAGTGTGGAGGGATGGCAGTGGGGGGTAGAGAACCCATTGGCGCTCAATCCCTAGGGAGACTGTCACTCCCGTGCACCCCTCTGCAGCCACCCACTTCTCCATTTCTGACAGTTTCCAGCCCCTGATGCCCTCCCAGTAACTCCTGCTGGTGCAAGAGCTGGAATCAGCTTCTGCTGCTTGTATCTCGAAGGCCCTAGCTGACTCGAGAGGTGCACATAGCACCTGCTGGGACGAATCACTTCACCTCCTGAACTGCAAGGCCTTCTTGGGACACTGAGGCCAAGTTCTCTTCCTAGGCCTAGGTCAGAATGTCTGCAAGGTTAACGCTGCTTAGAAAGCAGCTCACAAATGGTGAGCTGAACTGCAGATGGATCAGGATTCTATACTGGCTTACCCTGAAGTCATGCAAGGGTCTTTGAAACGTTCACCTTTAAAAACATCTGAGGGTAGGCATTTGGTGTAGCAGTTAAGACACCACTAGGTACGCCTGCACATCAAATCGAAGCTCCTGGGTTTGAGTCCTGACTCCACTTTTTGTTTTATTTTCCTGCTGATGGGCGCCCAAATAGTTGAGCTCCTGCCACTCACATTGGAGACCTGGATTGAGTTTCTGGTTTCTGGCTTTGGACTGGTCCAACCCTAGCTACTCTCTGCATCTGGGAAGTAAACCAACAGATGGGATTTCTCTCTCTCTCCTCATTCTTTTCTCTCTCTCAAATAAAATAAACACATCTATATATATATATATATATATTTTTTATTTGACAGGTAGAGTCATAGACAGAGAGAGAGACAGAAAGTTCTTCCTTCAGTTGGTTCACTCCCTAAATGGCCGCTACGGCCAGCACTGTGCCGATCCAAAGCCAGCAACCGGGTGCTTCCTCCTGGTCTCCCATGCAGGTGCAGGGGCACAAGCACTTGGGCCATCCTCCACTGCCCTCCCGGGCCACGGCAGAGAGCTGGACTTGAAGAGGAACAACCGGGACTAGAACCCGGGGCCCATATGGGATTCTGGTGCTGCAGGTGGAGGATTAACCAAGTGAGCCACAGCACCGGCCCCACATCAATATTTTTTCAGAATGCCTGAATGCATGTGTTCTGGGTGTCATCTCAGTTAATCAGTCACATTGGCACAGCAATGCCTAACTTACATATATTATATAATGTAGATCAAATTAAAAACTTAAAATTCCTTTCTGCACATAGAGACTGCATTATTTACAAATTTTCTCACATGTAACAGCCTAAAGCGACAAACATTGATTAGCTCAGTTTCTGTGCATCAGGAACCTGGGAGCAGCTCGGCTGGGTGGTTCCAGCTCAAGATCTCTCATGAGGTTGCTGTCACCCAGACTGAAAAAGTAAAGATGTACTTCCCTGTTCAGATCCCCACCACGTGACAGCTTGTGGACAAGCTGCCTGAGTATCCTCCAGGCAGGGTCACTGTCTATCCCCACGAGGAGCAATTCAAGAGGAGGACAAGAGAGCAATCCTCTTGTGACAATGTTAGAAATGACATTCCATCTCTTCCGCAGTATCCCATAGGTAGAAGTAAGTCATTAAGTGCAGCCCACACTTAAGGGAAGAGGAATTAAGTTCTACCTCTGGAGGGCAGGAGTATCAAAAACCTATAGACATGTCCTTAGGCCCCCAACGGCACCATAAATAGCTGAACTCCTTATCTAATCTCCAATTTATCCAGTGAAATGACTCACAGATCAGATACATCCTATTAAAGTGGAAGCAGGGATAGGAGCCACAAGACTGTGGCTTTGATCCGATTTTAGAAGTGACACCCTGATAGCATCTCAATATGGTAATTGGGGGACTAAGATAATTGGTTCCCCCAGATAACTGAGGAACCTTTCCACTTTTTCTGTCTAGTGCCCTCTGGCCAAGTGCTGTGCTCCACAGCCAGGTCTTTTTCACATTCTAATGATAACTATGTTTCAATCCTCTTTTCTCAGTGGTGGACACTGACACACAGAAGGCTAACCAACTTATCCCAGGTCACCTAGTGGTCAGGTCAGGACCCTCAATCTGCCTGTTGAGTATCAGAGATAGAATGAGAGGCAAAGAGATTCAGAAAAGAATGAAAGTAAAAAGTCTCATAGTTTAATAAGGCTTGACTATTAACCATAAATAACAGCAGAGTTAAGCAAGGGTCTTTGACAGCTACAATGTCAGTGCTGACGACAGAGGTGCACGTGTCATGTGAGCAGCTGGCTAACTTTCCAGTACTTACAAGCACTGTGCATCTCTTCTCTGTCCCCCACTATGGTATCTACGAGGACTGTGTGTTTTGTTTGCTGTCCTGGACATCTAGTATATGAGTGCTATGATTATGGTTCCCAACTCATATAGATGTTTAATCCCCAAAGTCATAACTGATGGCACTAAAAGTGTGGAAATTTAATTCAATCATGGTGTTAAGGACATGGGCCTAGTGGGAAGTCCTAAGGTCATGGAGGGCAGACCCTTGGACACTGATTCTTGAGCAGGGTTCTTTCTGAGTGTTGAGCCAGCTATTCTCTGATTCCCGGCCCTCCACACAATGCTTGCTCTGCACTGTTTGCCATTGCATCCTGGGACCTCCCCGGACAGATGGCCAAATGATGGGACACTGATCTTCCACTGTGAATTTCCAGAACCATAAGCCAACATAAACCTCCTTCCTTCATAAGTAGTTTATCTTAGGTGTTTCATTATGGTAATGAAAAGTTGACTAATAAAATGAGAATACTCACTGCCTCCACTTTAAGGAGATAAAAGGAGGCCAGCACCGCAGCTCAATAGGCTAATCCTCTGTCTTGTGGCACCGGCACACCGGGTTCTAGTCCCGGTCGGGGCGCCGGATTCTATCCTGGTTGCCCCTCTTCCAGGCCATCTCTCTGCTGTGGCCCGGTAGTGCAGTGGAGGATGGTCCAAGTGCTTGGGCCCTGCACCCCATGGGAGACCAGGAGAAGCACCTGGCTCCTGGCTTTGGATCAGCGCAGAGCGCCGGCCGCGGTGGCCATTGGAGGGTGAACCAACAGCAAAAAAAGGAAGACCTTTCTCTCTGTCTCTCTCTCTCACTGTCCATTCTGCCTGTCAAAAAAAAAAATTAAATAAAATAAAGATTTTTAAAAAAAGGAGATAAAAGGAGAGCACAGTAAATGGGTGCCTGATGGTCAAGCCATGAGTTAAGACTCGATTATTCTCAGGAAGTTGTTAAACTTCTGTGAGAGTGGACACTACGTTCAAATTGAACATTGACATCAGAAATGACAACAATGCATCACATAAAATCTACCCGAACATACTTAGTGCCCAACATCCTCTAACACTAACATGAATGTCCCCTCCCCTTTGAGGCTTTCCCCAACAGCTCCACCCTATACCCTTAATCTCACATCAATCCTAACACTTCCCACTTCCCAGGTTTACTAAGGGTAATAAACAGGGCAGAAAAAAATGTCTCACTGACCTTTGAATCCCCAAAATAAGGAATCCAGTATATGCTATGCATTTCCAAATATTTACTGAGTTAATGAACCACTCCTCTAATTACCATGTGTAATGAGTATGAAATTATGAAACTATCATTTAGTAAACACAAACTTCTAAGGATCTAACCTCTGGCTTTCAAATGTTTAAAGATTAATAGTTTCAGAGACCAACTGAGATGTTTGCATCTCATATGGGAGTGCCTGGCCATGAGTCCCTGCACCACACTGTTTTCCACCTGATTGATAACCGTCAAGTATTTGAGTCCCTGACAACCACAGGGGATACCCAGTTTGAGTTCTGGCTTCAGCTTGGTCCAGCCCTGGCTGTTGCAGGATTTTTGGGAGTAAACCAGCAGATGGAAGATCTCTGGTTGTCTTTCTTTTTATGTCTGCCTTTCAAATAAATTGAAAAAAAAAATCGAAAATCCTTAAAGTTTCGAGATTGTTGTGTACCCCCAAAATTCACAGGTTGACACCCCATCTCCTATGTGATGGTGTTTGGAGGTGGAGGCTCTAGAGGTGATTCGGTTATGGGAGAGGGGCCCTCGTGAAAGAAGCTCCTTTTAAGAGATCCCAGGGATCGCACCGGCCCTTCCACCGAGAGGAGACACAGCGAGCCAACACCCATCCATGAACCAGTAGACACACCCTCAATAGACACCAAATCGGCCCACACGCTGGCCTTGGACTTCTCAGCTTGTAGAACTGTGATAAATGATTTTTTATTGCTTACAAGGCACTCAGTTTATGGTATTTTCTACAGCAGACCAAAAAGACTTAAGACAAAGACAGTGTCAGGAACTTTAACAGATTATCCAAGAAAAACTTAGAGATTCTGTCTTCACTAAATTTCAGGTAAGAAACAGGTTCTGATAGGATAAACAACCTGCCCTGGGTCTTTCAGGGCAGGCCTCATGTTAAGTGTTAACACCTACTCTAGCACATTTCTGCCATCTGTATACCCTGAATCCAGGCGGCCAAATTCAGGAGGGAGCAGTGATCCACCTCCATATGAACTGATAATCATGTTCTATGTGGTTGTTTCTTTTCTCTCCTTGTATTTACTTCTAGACATGAAACTGAGTTACATATTTATCCTCACCTTATTTTTTGAGAAATAATCTTGTTTCTGAGAAACTTTAGTTTATCACTTTAAATGAAAGAAAAACTGCAAGAATAAAATGTGTTGGCAGGAAAGTGAGAGGTGAAAAGGAACAGGAAGAAAAGGAAAGGGGCCCCATTGTGCCCAAGTGGGTTAAGCCGCCACCTGTGACACCAGCATCCCACATGGACATCAGCTCAAGCCCTGGCTGAAGCTCCCTGCTAATGCACCTGGGTAAAGCAGCAGGAAAAGCCCAAGTGTCTGGGGCCCTATCACCCACATGGGAGACCCGAATGAAGCTCCTGGCTCCTGTCTATGGCCTGACCCTGCCCTGACTGTTGTGGCCATCTAAGGAGAGAACAAACAGATGGAAGATTCTCTCTCTCTCTCTCTCTCTCTCTCTCTCTCTCTCTGCCTTCAAAATAAACAAATAAATCTTTAAAAAAAAAAAAAAGGAAAGGGAGATATAACAAGGTAATAAGGTAATAGGGAGGGAGAAAGGAAATTTGAAATATTTTAAAAGAAGACAATATGTATCTGGGTAAACTACAGAAGACAGAAAATCTTCAGGAAATGTATGAGGTAGGGCAGGTGTTTGGTATAGCAGTTGTCATGGTTTGAGATACCTGTATCCAATATAGGAGTGTCGGTTCCAGTTCCAATTCTTCTGCTTCTGATCCAGTTTCCTGATAATAATGTGCTCCTTGGAGGCAACAGGTGATAACTCAAGTCCTTGGGTTCCTACCACCCTTGTGGGAGACTGGACTGGGTTCTGGGCTCTTAGAGGCCGTGGCCCGGCCCAGGCCTGAATGTTGCGGGCATCTGGGGAGTGAACTAGCAAGTGGAAGATCTCTTTCTCATTGATCTGTCGTCCCACCACCCCAGCTCCCACCATCTCTCTGTCTTTCAAAAAAAGAAAGAAAATAACATTTTTAAAAGGAAATGTATGAAGGTATTTGAAATCCTTATAGAAAAAGAAATTAAAGGTATGTTGGTCTCAAACATTTTGAAACCTATGCATAGTCTTCTCGCCATACTCATTTGCCATGAACTTTTTGACATATTCTCCTACATCTGAATTTAAAAGTGGCATTGCTTCAATCCTCTTCAGCAAACAAACAGTAGAACTGGCCAGGTGTGGATCCTTCTACTCAGTGTTGGCGCGTAATAAACTGTGTGTGTCCAGGACTAGCCTCAGGAATACCTGGCCCTCACTACACATCTGTGGAATGGAAATGAATTTTCCTCAAGCAGACAGACAGGCAGCTCTGCTCCCTGGGATATGAGTTCTCCTGTGTCTGCAGTCCCAGAGGACTGATTTTAATGAGCAAAGTGTGAGGCCATGCCTAAGGTGCACCTGCTTGTCCAAGGGGTTCAGACACCCCAATAAGAAATCAAATTCTTGGTACAAATCTCAATGCCTCCCTTTTAGCCCCTCAAAATTTCTCTTATCTGTTTTACATTCAGTTTTCAGTCAAGTAGGCTGAAAGGTTTAAAAGCCAGATGGGGCAGCACTGAGGAGCAGCCGGACAGGCAGGCAGAAGCGTGTGTGTTTCTGGCTCCCATCCTCCCAGCCATTCCTGCACGACCTGCAGTGAAGCAGGCCCACTTCACTGTGCAACAGCACCCTCCTCCTACAGGCTGCAGTCTGCACACCGCCAACCTCCATCGTTTCTTGTCTGCTCTTTCTGAGTCAGAAGATGACAATAGTACCTGTGAAGGTGCTCAGCACCGGAGCCCAGCTGGGCTGTTCCCCATCCAGAGTGTCCAATCCTCCACTTCACCTGTTCTGCCAAAAATCTACACTGGGTGGTGTCCTACATCCCTGCGTTCCTGAAGCTGCCTCCTCTGGGGTCACAGCAGCTGGAACAATAGGACCTCTGATTCTAACAGGTTTCAGGGTCACAGGGCAGGGGCAGGTGGCTTGCCAAGGTCAAGGTGGCTTCTTGTCCAGGTTAATGTGGGCTTCCCTGGTGGCTCTCTGTTTTGCTGCTGCAAGGAGGAGTTAATTCTTTTGGAATCATTTGCAGCCATGGCCTCAAAATACTGGTTAGAAACCTTAAGTTATGTTGGTGAATACACGCAAAATCAGAAAAGTGAGGATTCGAAGTGGTGAGTATGTCATACAATTAAAGCTATTCACCTTAAAAGGATGTATTCTGCTCAATAATTTGAACTGCCTCCCTTTTGGTGTAAAAATAGCCCTTCTGTTGGAATTGACAGTAATGGCACAACCCACCCTAGCCCCCATGTCCTTATTTGGACAAATAAGTTTTTGGGTTTGACACAGTACTTAAGATACTGCTTGGGACACCTACAGCTCAAATTGGAGTGACAGGGTTCTAGTCCCAGCTCTGCTTCCAATCCAGTTTCCTGCCAATGCACACCCTGGGAAGCAGCAGACAAGAGCTCAAGTACTTGGGTCCCTGCCATCCACATGAGAGACCTGGATTGAGTTCTAGGCTCCCAGCTCTGTCTGGCCTTGCTCCAGCTGTTGCAGGTATTTGAGAACTGAACCAATGGATGGGAGAGCCTCTGTCTGTTTGTCTCTCTGTCTCATTTTCTCTCTCTCTGCCATTCAAGTAAATGAGAATAAATTTAAAAAAAAAAGTATTTGGCATTTCTATATGGGTATCCCCCACAGTATTTATGTTGTATGGTTTGGCTTTAAATCTTACTGCCAAAAATCTGAGAACTACTGATTTGTACTGATCAAGAACAGAGTTCTGAAGGGAGATGACAGACAGAAGTCTCAGGGACACTAAAAGGAAATGGTGCCAACTCCTGAGTGACCTTATACAGAAGTGCAGGGTTGTTTGGATGCAGGACACAGAGGCTGCGTGGGCAAACAACACAGGTTGTGGCACAGCCATCACAGCAGTGAGGCAGAAGGTGGAGGGAAGCGGGGATCCTCACTTGCTGCTGCCGAGGCTGGGAAGCCAGGGAAGGCGGGGCAGAAGGGGCCACAGAATGGACTGGAGCTGGCAGTGGAGGAGAGTGGAGAGAAGGCGGGTCTCCCCCAGGCTTTCTGTGAATGGATGAGTGTGGAGTGATTCTTCCGCATTCCAGAGGGAGGGAGCAAGTCACCAAGCTGTCTGTGGAGAATGCCCTAAGTAACCTGTGTCTGGAGACACGGCACCAATGCAGGCAGCCTTCACACCTCTGAATGCCTCTCTACTGCAACCGAAGGCATGTTTTGTTTCCGTTTTGTTTATTGCTGTTATTCTTTTAAAAAATAAAGTCTTGCCTGTGGTGCAGTGCATTCTTTAATGTGCTTTTGCACACCTGCACAGTCATCAAGTTCAGTCGGAATAAGCCTGAAGTCTCATGTGCAGCAGATTCCTAATCTCACACACTCTTCCTCCAGACCCACTACCTGTAAGGATTTAGGGTGAAGGGAAAAGACAAAAGGAGTCTCCTGGGCCCAGCGAAGACTGCACAAGACTCAGACCCACAGGGTTCCAAGTGTCCAAAGTGAAAACTTCCCTCTAGATGCTTCCATGGACCTGAGTGCGTGCTAAGTCAGCAAACACCTCTGAGTGCTCAGTGGAATTTGGCAGTGGTTAGGGGCAGTGGTTAGTGCTGTGTGGGCACAAGCCACTCACAAACTCACAGGAGTTAACTTTGTCAACCCCAACAAGCCAAGAATGCAATGTGATGCCTCCATCCAGAGTCATGACGCGTACCTCCTGGTAGACTGTAAACACATCTATTCTAAAAGACTGGAAACCAAGCTTCCTTGGAGAGACCCACCCTTTCTGACATTTCTGCAAATGAGAAAGATGGGGCCTTCCTCTGGGTAGACACACAGCTTGGCAAGCAGCATGTGTGCTCAAATTGAGCCCTCCTAGTTGGGTCCTTTCTGCAGTGAATAGCCTGCACAATGGTGTGCTGAGGGGCTGCCTCCTTCTACAGTGTCCTAACCCAACTCAACTAGGAGGGCTACTGACCATCTTCCGGGCAAAGGGACAGAAAATGGCCCATGAGAAGACGTTAGGGGAAGCCACAACAAGAATCCACAACTTCTGCAGAAATAAGGAAGGAAAGGAGGGAGGGAATGAGGGAAGGAGGAAAAAGGAAGGAAGAGCGGAGAGGAGAGGAGAGGAGAGGAGAGGAGAGGAGAGGAGGAGAGGAGGAGAGGAGGAGAGGAGAGAAGAAGAGAAAGAAAAGAAGAGAAGAGAAGAGAAGAGAAGAGAAGAGAAGAGAAGAGAAGAGAAGAGAAGAGAAGAGAAGAGAAGAGAAGAGAAAAGAAAAGAAAAGAAAAGAAAAGAAAAGAAAAGAAAAGAAAAGAAAAGAAAAGAAAAGAAAAGGAGAAAGAAGTGAAAATTATCCTCAAGTGGCTTGCCTCAGTAAAATGAAGCCATGGCATTTCTGAGCTGCAAGGCTGAAAGGCAGCTTAATAGAGATCTAGTGGCCAGCGCCGTGGCTCACTAGGCTAATCCTCCGCCTTGCGGCACCGGCACACCGGGTTCTAGTCCCAGTCGGGGCACCGGATTCTGTCCCGGTTGCTCCTCTTCCAGGCCAGCTCTCTGCTGTGGCCAGGGAAGTGCAGTGGAGGCAGTGGAGGACAGCCCAAGTCCTTGGGCCCTGCACCCCATGGGAGACCAGGATAAGTACCTGGCTCCTGCCATCGGATCAGTGCGGTGTGCCGGCCGCGGCAGCCATTGGAGGGTGAACCAACGGCAAAGGAAGATCTTTCTCTCTGTCCACTCTGTCAAAAAAAAAAAAAAAAAGGAGGGATCTATTTATCCACTGCAACTCTGCCTTGCAAGAATTCCTTGCACTGTGTCCTGATCCCTCTCTCACCCCGACCGTCAGTCATCTCCCCTAAATCGGAACCCCCACCCCAGTCCCTGAGAACTCAAGGTCTGAAAAACCACACACTCCCCTTTCACCTTGCTCTATGCACCAGAAATTCTGTCCCCTCTACACCATCAGTGTATCTTAGCTCTGTATTCTGAAGCCACCTACATGAAGTATAATCACTTTTCTATGCAAGGGCTCTTTAAGCATTTGAAGATGCCTAACCAGGGCATCCCTAAATCTTCCGTTCTCCAAGCTAAGTAAAAGCTCCTCGCTTTAATCCAACCTGACTTGCAAAAGTAAGGTAAGTGATAACATCCAGAGGTAACCTGCAGTTCATCACAGTAACTACAGAGCCGCCAGGAGTCGGGTGAAGAACGACCTTACTTCCACCGAGAGGCAATCCCACGGTTTGGAAAGTGGAATTCCTGGAAATCTGGCACCTCAGGAAATTTAAGGAACACACAAATGCTGTGGGCTGCAATAAGATACTGCTGATGTTCTGGCTGATATACGCCACGAGAGGAACGCAGCCCGGAGACTAATGAATAACAACAGCATAACGCAGGCCACTGGAAGCGCACAACCAGAAACTGATACGGCTGCAGAGAGGCAACCGGGCGCTGGCTCTTCCAGGGGCGCATTCGGAGCTGACAGTGAAAATAATGGGCAAAACCCAGCATGGGGAAATGGGCTTCACCCAGAAAACCTTGTTTCCTGGAGCTGAAGCTAAGTGTTGGACAAAAGGCTTCAGAACAATGAAGAATCCACAGATAAGATGCTGCCTTCTGATCAGTCCACAAAGTCCCCGGCCTGGAGCGGGAGGTCTTATTGGTGAGAAGGACTTGTGCCTGAAACGAGCAGAGTCAGCAGTAATTATGAGCAGTGGCTTTTCCACTTGCAGAAGAGAGAGTTTCACCTCACTCTGGCATGCAAGGAGCTCTGACCAGGAAAACAATAAGCAACGGATCCCTCTGGTGCAGGACACCGGCTATTCCTATTCTGCATACCTTATTACGGAATACCAAGTATCACTTTTCTGGTGATGGTGTTAAGCGTGCAGAATATGCATATTTTCCTTATATAAGGAGATCTAGCCTATAATAGCAAGAGTCACTTCTGATGCCTCAGGGTGGCCACTTATATTGCCAAGAAACAGTAACGTGGTAGTGGAAGAACCTCAGAAAATATATATGCAACAGAAGTAGGAGACAGCCTCTGTCTTAATCTTTTCTTCAAACATTTCCAAAAGCTTCTCCGCATAATTACATTTTCAGTTTTCATAGTATCATTCAAGAGGAAAATATTCCTTTTACAACTAACTTCTCTATCCATCCAGCATGGATCCCTGGATAAAGGCCACCCTCACTCATTCAAGCATTCATCCATTTACTCAACCTTCAACAAATACTGAATGGACACCTACTATGTGCAAGGCCTGTGCCAGGCACTCAAGCAGCAGTGTCAGCAACAAATGTGGCCTCTGCCCTTGTGCAGTTACTAGCAAGATGAGGGGAACAGGCATCAGTTAATTATGGGAAGTCCAAGGAAGAAAAGACTAGGGAAGAGAAAGTCAGAGTAAGCCAAGCAACACAAACGAAATGCAGGTCAAAAATGAAATCGAAACAGTTAACCCTTGGCAGCCCTGCAGATCACTGTGGCACTGTATTACTGGTTAGGAAGAAGAGCAAGAAGAAAAAGCCTACATGGGTTCATTTTTTGTTTGGATTTTTTTTTTAGTAGTTTCAATTTTGTTTGGTTGAACCCTTGGAGGTGCAAGACTGACTGTACTTGATTTGCAAACACCACAGTGTCATCAATTACTGCAAAATGTGTTTCTAACTACTATCAAAGTAAAATAATTTCAAATCAAAGGCAAGAAGGCCATATGCCAATGTTCAATGATGAGAAGATGGGAGGGACTTGCAGTGAAATGAAGAAGTCATGGCACAGAGATAGGCTTTGTTTCTCCTAATCAGTGTGTTTCTAAAAAGAACATCCATTTAGCCATCCAGGCTAACAAAAAGTCAGCAAAACGGATTCCAGTCCCTGTGGGCAGCAAATGAGCCTCTGGTGGAGCAGGAAGGGAAAGGGAGTCTGGAACAGCACAGGTTTTGGGCACCACTCAGACATGGGTTCGAATCTCAACTCTACTACTAATTTCATAAACTTTGGAAGGTTGTTCTTCTCCACATCTCCATTTTCCTCTATAATTCCCATCAGTCTCAGTAAGAGAGGGAGTATTAAAGACTCTAAAGGACCTGGCAGAAATACACAACGACTAAGAAATAACTTTAGTGGTCTAATAACTATTATCCAAGTACACCTGTGCAGGAGAGGTTCCTGGGAGGAATAAACCTGAAACAAGGGGTAGGGGGTCCACACAAAGCACAAGGATCAGCGAGCATTCCAAGGAGGACAGAACTAAAGCACAAGGCCTAATTAGCATAGGGGTAGCTGAACACTTGGGTTAATTAAAGCAGAGGGTCCTCACAGGTACCAGGTTGCAGGGAAGCTGACAGAGCAAGGGTCTGGACGACACTTGCTGCAGGAGAGCAATCTCAGCGGCATTCTACGATTAACAAATAGCAACATGAGGACAGACTGGAGGCCATTACAGTCATGCAAGCATGAACACATAGGAATGGAACGGGTAGACTGATGAAAGATATGGTACCATTACCTCTGGGCAGAGGGCAGGAGAGGAAGGCTAAGTAAAAAACGTTTGGAACGGCAAGTGTCAGGTGCATGAGACACAGAGACAAGAAACACTGTTCTGGAGCCCCTAAGAGTCTGTGAAGTTTAACAACACTTCTCCTGGGCCAGTTTCCCCAGCGCTGCTCTTCTCTCAGCTCACTCTCTTTCTTTTTTTTTTTTTTTTCTTTTTGACAGGCAGAGTGGACAGTGAGAGAGACAGACAGAGAGAAGGTCTTCCTTTTGCTGTTGGTTCACCCTCCAATGGCTGCCGCGGCTGGCGCGCTGCGGCCAGCGCACCGTGCTGATCCAAAGGCAGGAGCCAGGTGCTTCTCCTGGTCTCCCATGGGGTGCAGGGCCCAAGGACTTGGGCCATCCTCCACTGCACTCCCGGGCCACAGCAGAGAGCTGGACTGGAAGAGGGGCAACCGGGACAGAATCCGGCGCCCTGACCAGGACTAGAAACCAGGGTGCCGGTGCCGCAGGCAGAGGATTAGCCTAGTGAGCCATGGCGCTGGCCTCACTCTCTTTCATACAAGAAAATGAGCAAAGAGAGCAGCTGACACAGGTTTCCGGTTTACACTCCATCTATCAGGTACCGTGTGCAGGGTACTGTGCAGACTAGGGTAAACTAGCAAGGCTGTGTCTGGATGACCCCAAAGTGCTCTGCACCAGGAAGGGAAGTGCTGTGGGAAAAGCCAGGGCATGGCCACCCTAGCACCTAGCTCCAGAGTCTGGTGCCTTGGAGATCCAAGACATTAGACTTGAGAGGGAACAATGAGAAAGCGTCCCCAGGTACAACCTCAGAGCCTGGGAAGGAGAAGTGCATGTCCTGGATGATGAAGATCCCCATGAACAATGGCTGGGGAGGCTTTGCTCCACCTCCGAATGTCTAACTGTAATTTCTTCCCGGGTCTCGGGAGGTATCATGGCTATTTCCTGGAAATGAAGCCATTTTTCCTCCACGTGGCTTAGGCTTCATGGTGTCTATCCAGGCAGTACTGGTAGAGGAAGAAAGCTAGTAAGATAACTTTAGCTGTTGAGGGACAAAAATTGGGCTCAATTCCCTCATGATCATCTTAGCTTTATTTCATTTTATGACCACAGAATATATTTCTAATCCTAACTGTCTAACACCCTCTTAACTAACAATGATAATATTAGTGATACTTGAGATTTGTTAAATGCTATAAGTGTCTAAGGACCAGAGAGGTGTGAGCCCAGTGAACAAGGTATTGTCATCACCCCCATTTCACAGATGAGGTCGCTAAGATCATTCATGCCCTCTTGTCCCAGAGAGAAGAGAACCAGTCGAAAATACATGAAAGCCTGAGGAAGGATGCAGGCCGGCGGCGGGCTGTCTGCATCTCTGGTGAGTGAGAGAGACAGAAGTGCTTTCCTACTAGCAGGTGTTTGTGCAGGAGCTGGCTGCTGGGGTAAAGAGACCTGAGGAAGAACGTGTCCCGCAGCTACTTCAAGACACACTCGTATCACATGGTGAAGGTTCAGGAACCCTGAGGTCATGTCTGAGCCAGGAGCCCTGCCTGGACACATCTGCATGAACTCTTGGAAGAATCTACTGGTGTATGTATGAGTCTGCTGGGGAGCAGCATGATTTTCAGAAAGCCAGTAGTGGAGTAATCGCAAAAATGAGGAAACAGAGAAAAGAAGAAGGGACCAAAAAGGCAGGAGACCCAGAAGTGAACCCCTCTTCCCAAGTGGGCCCCAAATCATCATTGTGGCAATCTGCCAACCTTCCCACATTTTCACTCCTCCAATGGAATGCTGTGCAAATCCTCCCTCTTGGTTGCAGTGCAGGTCATGTGGATGCTGTACTGACTCCCTCGGGCATCTGGGCTGTGAGAAGCACTGTGACACCCAGGCTCTCTATCCACCTTCCTACCAGGGACAGCTTTCGTCCCCCAAGGACCCAGATCTGCAAACAACAGCTGAAGAGCAGGAGGCAGTTAGTACCCTGGGAAAGAGAAATCCAATTTTTCCTCCAAGGGAGGTCACCGAATGGTGCTCCCAGCTATACATAATAAGTTTCAGGCCCTGGTTGATTTCTTATCCCACCTGAGAGTGGGAAGCAACTGGCACAGACATTTTTATTTTCACAGCACATTATATAATGTGGGGTTGGTGGTACGTGCTAACAACTGTCATACCTACCCACGACTACACTGAAAATAGGACTGAAATAGAGATTTTTGTAGGCTGTCTGGGGGTTTCCCTCAAAAGTCCTGAGCAGGAAAATACTGCACATGAACACTGAGGACAATCTTCAAATAGCAAAGGAGCCCCAGAAACAGAAATCTTTCTAGCAATAAGGTGGAAACATCAAAAAGCCTTTCTATTTAACCCAAGAGAAGGGAAGGGAGGGGAGGGTGAACAACTTGCAATCTACCCTATTCTAAGTCATTCTGTGCCTTTGAAATTGGGTGAATATGCTAAATCAACCCAAAATCTATAGTAATTTCCAGAGGATGTGGTCCAGATTCTAGATCTGCAAAGAACTGAGTTACAATGAAACTTTCTATCTCCTTTCTAAATATGTGGACATTTTTTCCAACCCATTCATAAAATTTATCCATTTGCTTTCTTGTTAAATGAACAATTTTAAAAGCATCACATCATCTCTTTGGTGGGTAAGGAGGGAAGGTGACGTTGATTTGGTCAAAGCACTCTCCAAATAAAATTAGTTCCTTTGTCTCAGTTATAGCAGTCATCTTGCTATGTTTTTTTTTTTCCAGGAATATTAACACAAAATATATCAAAACACTAACAGAATGACAGGTAAAGCTCATCAATTCCAACATTCCATAAATTTGTAAGACCTAAGGCCATGGTCATATAATACTGAACTGAGCATTCTGAAGTCCACTCTATCTCTGCAACTAAGAGCAGTTCTTATCAGTCCTCAAAGCTAACTAACTCCTCACTTTTATCAATGTTCAGCCAACTACAATATCATTTCTGCACTAAAAAGTAACTTTCCTCTAGAGTTGCAAAGGCTGCAGCATGCACACTTTAAACTGTGGATACATGCCCAGCCTTCCAACAAAGTTCCTATCTGGGGTGAGTCCTAATTCTTTGATTCAATTCCAATTTTCAGTATTGGCTTTTAAGAAGTACCATGTCACAGATTACGGAGTACGGAGATTTCACTCAATGTAAAGGGTCTGCAAAGACATCACCAAAATTCATATTATGACAAAAACTATGCATGGATGTCAATGTTTTACATCAAAATAAATTTATCTTTTAATTCCACTTCCCGAGAACTTGCTGACGCCCTCCTCTTGCCCATGCTGGTCAGAAGGACAGAAGAGAGGAGAGAGGAGGGGGCTCTCCTCTCACTGCTGCCATTTCGAGCAATTCTTTCTTTCATTCCCGCCACCGACGTGCACATTCTTATACAGCTCCAGTCCTCTGCAGCTCCTCTCTGACGGTAGCTTTACACGTGACAGTGCTGAGCACGCCTTCCAGTAAAAGTTCTGAGAATGACAAGTTACGCAGACACTAACTGCCGTAACTCAATTTTAAGGAAAATGACAACTGAGTATTCCGAACAGGGAAGACTTCTCATCTGACAGGTGCAACCTGACTCCAGGAAGTGGGTGCAGAAGAGGACCCCTGGGAAACTCAAGCTTTCACAATGACCAGGACTCATGCAGGAAAACAGTTTTGAGATGCCTGATGCCTGCTCTTGCTGGCGAATGGAATGGATGATGTCCCGGGCTGGGGCTGCAGGGCTCTAGGGAAGTCCGTCTGGGAAAGTGCACAACCTCAGAAACCGTTCTCGTTCATTTACAGTAGAGTTTGGATTAAAGTGATGATCGTGGATCTGCTGTACATGTAAATTGCATTTTCAAAGGAACCCAGCTGGGGCCTTCCTGTCCACTGTAACACTGTGCATTCCAGGGCCTGGGAGATGCTGCCCTAGGAGTAGTGGCTGCAGTCTCCATAGCAGGACGACACTGTAGCTAATTAAACGTCCACTCTAGTGGCCAAGTTCATTATCTCACCTTGCAACTGCAGTATCAGAATAGACTCCATGACAGCCAGACTTCATGACAGCCAGAACTGTCAGAAGGTCTGTCAAACACGTAACAGAAGAAACAATAAGATGTATTTGCCTATAATACAGGCATTAAAAGAAAAACAAAAACAGGAACTCAAAACACCAACCTCAGGTTTGCAAATATTCTCACTCCCTCTAAAGCTTAATAACCTTCATGAGACACATTCAGGGGTGCTTTTCAACAATTGTCTTAGTTCTAAATGCCTGTATCAGCTGGAACATAGTTTCAGTATTGAGCTCATGGAGTCCCCACCTAGGGGCCAGGACGTTTTTGTATATACTGACAATGCACATACCTCAATTTCCAGGTGATGAATGTGAAGTTTAAAGGGAAAAAAAATGAAGCGACTGTCTGAAGTCATGGAGCTTGGTAGGAGCAGAATCATCACCCAAAGGCGGGCCTTCCACTAGCTATGTGGCACAGCTGCTAAGCCGCTCCTTGGGATGCCTACCTCCCATACTGCAGTGCCTGGCTTGAGTCCCAGCTACTCTGTGCTTCCGAGCCAGCGGCCGAGCGTCCTGCTAATGTGCACCTTGCGAGGCAGCAGATGATGGTTCCAGCACTGGGGTCCCTGCCACCCACATGGAGACCCAGATTGAGTCCCAGATTCCCAGCTTTGGTCTGGCCCAGCCTCTGGCTGTTGTGGGCATTTGGGGAGTGAACCAGAAGGTGGGAGAAATGTCTCTCTCTGTATCTCTTTCTCTCTTTTTAAACTCTTTTCTGTCTCTCAAATCAATAAACTATTTTAAAATTAAAAAAGGGTGGCCATTCTAGTCTGAAACCATAGACGCTGCCTGGACCTCCACAGACCTCACTCTACCCCTCCAGGCGCATCCTGGGGTCCCAGGAGCCCTCCGGTTTCCACTCTTCGATTCCCACCAGCTAAACTTGCTCACTTGACATTGTAATTGTGGACTGACTGACAGACTGTCACAGCTTTTCAAGGGATCTCATAGCAAATGGAATGGACAAGGTTCCCAACCAAACTGAAGATGGTCTTCAGAAAAACAGAAAAAGCGAAACCAGCATTCTGGAAGCACCATGGAACTCTGAAAGGAAGAAGACCACCATTGGCTGAGTCCTTTCACAGGTGCACAAGGGTCCTTCAATCCAATCCCACGTACAAAGCTCTCCAGAGCACATGAGGAGGGCGGGACTGCTATGAACTTCCCTCTCAGGGGACACGGCAATAGTTTGTGGGAAAATACAACTGAAACATATCCTTATTTTGGTGTAAAAGAATTTGAAATCCGTGAATGGCTGCTTCAGAACACACATTTCCGTGCGCTTTCTGCAGACCTCATAGTACTAGTAACAAGTTCATCCAAGAGAAAGGGGGTTTGAGACCTGGGTCTTCCGACTCTCATGGGGTATTCTTTCCTCTATGCTTTTATTGGGGAGAGAGAGGAGCCATGTTCTCCAATTTGTCCTCAGCTTGGAACTCTCCGTACACAAAACAAGAATGCCAAAAAGAGTATTGAGGGAGTCAAGAGGAGGCCACTCTCAGAACGTGTTTCTCAGACAGGCTTTTCATTCAGGTGGGAAATCGCAGAGTTTCCCTGGGATCAGTGGCCTGTAGCTTCTGTTCACAAAAGTAGAATTCGAAAGGCTTAACCATCCCAGCCGTCCTTCGTGTCCCTGTTTCACCACCAGGCTCAGCAGGTCAGTCCGCTGGATCCAGCCCGCAGTGAGGCCACCAGCCCTTTCGTAACACGAATGCTCTTCTTGACATCAGAGCTGGGCTTTCCGGGGTGCTCAACAAGGGCGCTGAGGTCCAGGAGCGTCTGTGTTGGCTGGCTCCCTGCACTAGTCCTGCAAGTGGACTGAATGGAGACTGACCCAACTTCAGCAGTGCAGGATCTCCCACCTAAAAATGCAGTGTTTCTCTGAAAATGCCACGGGGGTGGTGGCCTGGCATGAGCCTCTCCTGTCATCGGCAGAAACGTCCGAAAGCGCTCCAGAAAGGTCCATTCTAAACAACATTCCACAGCAACACAGGGGCCTGACTTTGATAGCTGAGTAATTTGACTAGGAGCAAGTCAAGTCACAACAACATTAAGTGCAATAACTTTCCACCCTTTTTTGGTTCCCAAAGTGAAATTTGCCGAAATAAAACTTGACAGCCCAAAGCTCCCCGGGATGTGTTCCAGATGAATGGGGTCATCCACACGCACTCACAGACACACTCAGACGCACGCACCGCGCTCTGAACGCTCACCCGGACAGACGGAGCTGTTTCCATGTGTATTTCACAACCCAGTGCCGTCGGTCTTGAAGCCCAGGACTGCTTATGACGGCAACTTTAAATTTAATTTGGGGGGATGCTAATTGTGGAGCGATGGGAAAATACTGGCAACATTCTGACTTCAGCAGCCCCACTGCCCTGATTAAAAAAATATCAGTTTTCCATCTGCAAGACATTTCTAAGGTAGACTCCTTACAAATTGTTAAGGTGCAATTTGTGCACAGTTAGTTCTTTGTTTAATCGAGAAATCTGCCCGAACTCTGATTGGGCTGATTTCCCTAAGGCCGGGAGTGAAGGTTATTTCCTTATGCCTGTTGGGAGCAGCAATCTCTCTAATACGTTTCTGAATTATTCCAGACCGTGCTGAGGCTGAGCACGAGAACAAAGCCCTGGTTCCGCAGCAGAAAGACTAACCAAACTCCCAGCTGGGAAGGTTTAGGCAGAGATTTATAAGTACAAACACTGAAGAAATTTGCAAGTAATTGCATGTATTTACTTTCCGTTGTGGGATGCAGTAAACCAGTATTTATTAAAATACATCAGCAAGGTGCTGTTTATTACGCCATCTCCTTGATGCCTTTGGAGGGGAATAAAGTCTTGGGCTCTTTTCATTTCTTTAAATTAAGAGCCCAAAACAGTATTTCAAAGAATGTAAGGAAAAGGCTGAAATTGAACACACACTCTGAATGGCTATGGCCTATTACTTGGAAATGAAGCACCCAACATGGCTCTCCGTCTGTTACTCTGATTTAATCTTGCAAAGCTTAACTTTTCCACAAAGATTCCTAAGTTTCTGTGAATCCATTCTTTGGGGATTGACAATTACCATACTCTCCTGTGGAATTCTGTTCTGTTCTTGCACTGCGGTCTGCATATCCGAGTGTTAAATGGGCATGTGTTCAAAGGATGTAGAATGACAGGCTCACGGGCACAGCCCGCTGCTGCTGGGGACACTCACATCCTATATCGTAGTGCCAGTTCCAGACCCAATTACTCTGCTTCTAATCCAGCTTCTTGCTAATGTGTCTGGGAAGACAGCAAATGGTGGCTCAAGTACTTGGTTCCCTGCCACCCACAGGGGAGCCCTGGAAATAGTTCTGAGTTCCTGGCTTTGTTTTGGCCCAGTCTCAGCAGCTACAGGCATTTGGAGAATGAACCAGCAAACGGAAGATCTCTCCCTCTCTGTAACTCTGCCTTTCAAGTAAATAAATACATCACTTTTTAAAAACATGGCCTTTTTATTTGTAAGTACGGTAACAGCAGATGATGCTATTCAATATTGTTTTGTTTCCCAGCATCCCACACATCTCAGACCCCGAGTCCTTATTTGGACAGGTATCTGGTGTTGATGCAGTAGTTAAGAAGCCACCTGAGTTGCCCACATCCCTTACTGGAGTACCAGCTGCTCTGCTTCCCACCTAATCCCCTGCTAATGCATCCCGGGAGGCAGTGATGGCTGAAGTGTTTGGACCCCTGTGACCCACAGGGGAGACCCAGATGGAGCTCTAGGCTCCTGACTTCAGCCTGTGCCAGCCCTGGCTCTGGTAGGCACTTAGGCAGTGAACCAGTAGAGAGACAAATGTATTTTTCCATAAATCACTCTTCTGAGTAGATCAAACAAATATAGAAACACTAAAAGTAAATAATAATAAACAGTAATAATTACATAAGTTAACAAGAGTGCGCCTTAACAACAGGGAGAGTGTGTTCACTGGCTCTCTTGTCTGAACGGCTGTGTTATGCGTTCCTTTGGGTTTTAATTTGGCAGTGAGAGGAGGTCAGAAGCAGACAGACAGGAGCCCTCTTTCCCCCTCCTGACTCCAGCAACAGCTCTACACCTGCTTCAGGGTTCACATTTTAATGACAAACCCAATCATTCCACGAGGTGCTCCTACTCTGAGGGCCTCAATCATTAATTGCATCCACCCTACCTAAACAGCCCCCGACTGTTGAGTCTCAGGCCCACAATGTCTGATTCAGTAGGGGTGGGACAGGCCCCAGAATTTGCATTGCTAACAAGTTCCCTGGGGACATAGATGCTTTGGGTCCTGGGATCACACTTTGAGAAAGGCTGGTCCAGCAGGGAGATGGGCAAAGGTTCCAGGCCATAAAGGTAAGGGGTACAAAATACCTAGAATATTGCAGATCTGCAAATAATGACAAACAGCAGGCACCCCATCCTCTTTCCTCACAAGGAACTGAAATAACAACGCAATGAATGCCAACTGCCACCCTCTTAAACCCGAGGTTGAAAACATCACCTCCACGGAGGGTTCCCATGCCCCTCCTGCCTCTGTCACAGTGATCCCTGCACTACCTTCTCTTCTGTCTGCCACACCCCTGGGTCTGCACAGGAGCACAGAACAGTGGAGTGAGGGCTTCCGGTCTGTACCTTTGCTCTTCTCAGGAGTGCAGGACCTCACATGCCCACTTCCTGCTTCTTCATCAACAGGGTGCCCGCAACAACTAGGCGTGAGGATTACAAACCAGGCACCCAGCACCACACCTGGAAGCAGCAGCTGCTCACTGAACACTGGCTGCTATTGTTTGGAAATGATAATGCTGAGGGCAAATCTGAGCACAATAATGAAGCTGGTGCTTGTTCCTGGAAGCTGAAGACCAAGCACAGAGACTCTGATTATCTGAATTCTAGTATTTGTAATTAGTAAGTCCCAAATCTTGAAACAGAAAGACCTGAGTAGTCCATCGAATGGGAGGTGTTGAGATGGGCAACGGGGATGGCAGCCAATCCCTGCTCCCTTCCACCTGAGGACGCATACTTCCCCCGCATCTTGAAAGCAGAGAACACACAAGCAAGTTATCTCCCAATGTCTGTGACATGAAGACAAATGAATGAGTGATCATAGAGGAATATGGAAATAAAAACGCTATCAGATAAAAAGCAGCCAGGCAAGAAAATCAGATAGCATGCTAGCTTTTTTTTTTTTAGCCTAAAATATAAAAAAAAAGTCTTTGCTTTTTCCAGAGCTTTTCCAATTATAAAATTATGTCCTAATTACACAAAATCAGATTTTTTAAGTTTTGGGTTTTTTTTACACAAGAACCACAAGATCTGTATGCATCAATCACAAATTGAAAGTTACACTGTGAGGACAGAAAACTACATTGCTCTGTGCCCTGAGTACTCTAACTTAAACCACTTAACAGCGGTAAGTGCTTCACATGACTTGCACTCTCACAGGCAGGCGCCCGTTGTGTGCAACACCTGGGCCAGGTGCTTTACACACCTCCCCTATTTCCACAGCAAGCCTCTGAAGTAGGTACTCAGAATGTGTAAGGAAACGGAGATGCCGAATGACCGAAGAAGGTATCGCAGCCAGCACGTGGGGGAGTAGCATCTTGTTCTTTCAGATCCCAAGTCACACTTGATTTCCCTCCAAGCAACCACATCAGCAGCATCTGTCTTTTCTTTATTAAAAGCATAAAACAGTTTTATTTTCAAAGATAATCGGCTATTAAGGCTGACAGAGGAAACCCAGCCTTGCTATAAACCCCAGTGTTCCCAGTGGTGAATCAGAAAAGACACCTCACTTTTTGAAGATGAGATTTTCCCAGAACCTGCAACAGGGTGAACAATGGCAGTGTGTGGAATGTTGTTACTAGAGTGCGTGGAGTGTATTTTAGACATGACAAACAAAATGAATAAATTTGGTTATTAAATACTAAAGCTGCCCAAACTCATTACAATATTCCACACTTCTACCATTTTGTTAGCACTCATAGCAAGGAAAAAAAAATCAATAATTGGCATTTATTTCAAGCATGCATATTTAAAGTATGTGTTCCTTGTCTCTAAAGCTAACAGCTTCCACTTTGGCATTGGACAGACCAGGCTAGACCCTTCTTCACCAGTACAGCCTGTTTTTTCACTTTTTTGGAGAGAATCAAGCTCACCCAACATTTCTACATCCTAAATTTACAAATCTCAGCATTAGGACCTTGCTTTCAAACACACACACACACACAATCTTGGCCAAAAAAATAGCAGTGATAAAAAATAGTAATTCATAAATCTATTGGTTATTTTTGGGGGCCGCTGCTGTGGCATAGCAGGTAAAGCCCCTGCCTGCAGTGCCGGCATCCCATGTGGGCGTGGGTTCGAGTCCCAACTGCTCCACTCCGATCCAGCTCTCTGCTAAGGCCTGGGAAAGCAGCAGAAGATGGCCCAAGTCCTTGGGCCCTTGCACCCACGTGGGAGACCTAGAAGAAGCTCCTGGTTCCTGGCTTTGAATCAGCACAGCCCCAACCATTGCAGCCAATTGGGAGTGAACCATCGGATGGAAGACCTCTCTTTCTGCCTCTCCTCTCTCTGTAACTCTCACTTTCAAATAAATAAATAAATCTTAAAAAAAAGTGGTTATTTTAGAAAGTAACATCACTGTCGTTCTTAGTAATGTCTGTGTTTTTGTTGGTAACACAGATCAAAATACACATTCATTATAATGCACACACAGGCGTACACAGTAAGTCCTTCCTTGTTCATTGTTTCAGGTACTCGGCATCAATTGCAGAAAGGTCCAGAAATAAACAATTCCAAGTTTAAACTGCATGCTGTTCTGAGTAGTGCAATGAAATCTACAGCCATCCTGCTTGAGGGAACACCTGGGGACGTGAACCATGCCTTTGTCCAGCTGAATAAGCTAACTGCCTGCTAGTCACGGAGTAGCCATCAGGCTTATGAGAACAACCATCACAGCATCACAGAGCTGTGTGCACACAACCCTTCGTTTACTTATGAGTGAAGGCCGAGGGGAAGGCATCTGGCCCACAAGTTGAGATGCCCGCATCCCACACTGGAGTACCTGGGTGTGATGCCAGGCTCCAGCTCACAATTCCAGTCTCCTTCCAATGCAGACCCTGGCTGGTAGCAGGTGAGGCTGACATACCACGGTCTCTGCCACCTACATGGGAAATCTGGCTTGAGTTCCGAGCTCTTGGCTTCAGCTCAACCCAGTCCTGGCTGCTGTGGGCAACTGGGGAGTGAACCAGTAAATGGGAGTTGTGTCTGTCTCTTGAATTAAAAAAAAAAAAAAAAACAGAGTAGTGATGCTGGTGATCGATTGATCAATTCAGACAGCCAAAGAGAAGTTGTAAGCTTCCTTTAAATGAAAATATTAAAGTTCTCAACTTAATAAGGGCAAAACTCAAATGCTGAGACTGCTAAGATTTATGGTAAATTATTGTTAATCTCTTACTATGCCTAATTTAGATGTTAAACTTTATCTGTGGTGAACGTGTGTCAGGAAAATCATAATATTCACAGATTAGTTTCAGGCATCCATTGGGGATCTTGGTACATATACCCCACAGAGAAAGGGGGATTACTGTACTTATATTTCCTAAACAGAAATTCAGATATATAAAAATATAACTATGTACATTATCCTTACCACCTGTTGTTAATTCAGCTTAGGTACAATAGTTAGGAAATAATACATAAAAATTCTCTGTAGCTTCAATTACTTTATATCAAACCTCTTAATCTATTAGGGAAAGTAAACCGATGTCATCATAAATATTCAAATTTACATTTAAGTAATCATCAGAAGTGTTATTCAAAAAAGGATCTGATGTGTGCAATATGCAGGTAAGCAAATTTACAGGGTTTCTGTAGATAGAAAACGTAAGTGCTTTTCCACTGGGAGTTGAAAACACTTGAGATTGACATCTGACCTTTAAAAGCAGTGGTTCAGATACACTATGCTATAAAACCTTGTTAAAAAACACAGAATCCCAGATTTCGTTCCCAGAAATTCTGTTTCGGGAAGTCTGCAGTAGAGTCCAAGATATGGTCACACAAGCACCCAGGCTGGTTCTGACAGGATGGTCTCCCGCTGGGGCAGGAACCCAGAAGGCCTCTAGGTCATAATTCTGCTGTCTCACACACTTATGGGCAGAATTCCCCACCCCCAGAAAAACACCACCAGAGGATGATGTCCCTTTCTATAATCAATATAAACACAGAGCAAAATGCTCCATTCCAGAAGTCTAAAGTCAAGCTGTGCTGATGTCTGTCTGTCAGGGTGACATCATTTGACTGCATCCTTTCCTCCACTAAATCTACTGCAGGAGCTCAGCCTGCTTCTGTGGCACAGTGGATTAAGCCAAAGGCTGCAGTGCTTCTATCCCGTATGGATGCTGGTTCAAGTCCTGGCTGCTCCACTTCCTATCCAGCTCCCTATTAATGTGCCTGGAAAGATAGTGGAGGATGGCTCAAGTCCTCAGGCCCCTGCATGCACGTGGGAGACCCAGAGGAAGCTCCTGGCTCCTGGCTTCAGTCTGTCCCAGCCCCAACCATTGCAGCCAATTGGGGAGTGAATTAGCAGATGGAAGATCTCTGTCTCTCCTCTCTCTGTGTAACTCTTTCAAATAAATAATATTTTTAAAATATTAATAATTAGGGGCTGGCGCTATGGCATAGTAGGCTAAGGCTCTGTCTGCAGTGCTGGTATCCCATATGGGCACCGGTTCATGTCCCGGCTGCTCCGCTTCTAATTCAACTCTCTACTGTGACCTGGAAAAGCAGTAGAAGATGGCCCAAGCACTTGGGCCCCTATGCTCACATGGGAGACCTGGAAGAAGCTCCTGGATCCTGGCTTTGGATTGGCCAGCTTCAGCCATTGCAGCCATCTGGGGAGTGAGCCAGCAGATGGAAGACTTCTCTCTGTCTCTCTCTCTCTCTCTCTTGCTTGCTCTCTCTGTAACTCTACCTTTCAAATATATAAATAAAATTTTTAAAAAATAAAAAAAATTATTTGAAAATTGAAAAGTTTGACCTGTACAAAATGAAGAAATGGACAACATTTATTGTGAGATGGATAAGCAGTTACAGTATTGCTGTATATTTAAAGTGCTCTTCTTTCTTTAAACAAAAATTATTCATTTACTTATTTGAAAGGCAGATTTACAGAGAGAGAAGGAGATACAGAGAGACCTTTTGTTTGTTGGTTCACTCCCCAGTTGGCTGCGATGGTCAGAGCTGAGCCAGGCCAAGGTCAAGAGGCTGGAACTCCATTCAGGTACGTAGCCCACATGGGTGGCAGGGACCCAGGTACTCAGGCTTCTGCTGCTACTTTCCCAGGCACATTTGCAGGGAGCTGGATTGAAAGTGACCAAGCGCTCTTCTTTCTTAACAAGAAGACTAACTCCCAGAGCTGAGCCAGGGCAGTCTGTGGGATGCTAACTGATTCCATTTTGGACACCAACAACAGGTCTCATCAGTGATTCCCAGGAACATACCTGTCCCCAAGAACAGTAAGATAACTGAGCTATCATGGAGGCAAGTGCCAAAGCAAGTCACCCAAAGCCCCCATGTGCCCAGCTCTATGTGCCACATAAGCATCTTTAAATAACAGGGAAATGCTTTGTGCAGCCAAAAACTCCCAATGCCAGGACACAGTTTATTTCTGAAATTCAGGAGATAGTTTTGCTTCCGGTATAGCAATGGCCATGGTCACTGCTGCCACTGCTGCTGTTGTGTGTGTGGCGAATGATGAGGAAGAAGGCCTGCCGTGTTTCTTTTTCTAGCTAATGGTATTTAAAAAAGCAAGTCTGATGAAATTGAGCAGTTTGGTTCGCTCATGAAAAGAGTGCATTTTTAAAATCAAGTGTTCCAGAGGCCGGCACAGTGGCTCACTTGGCTAATCCTCCGCCTGCAGCACTGGCATCCCATATGGGCGCCGGGTTCTAGTCCCAGTCGCTCTTCTTCCAGTCCAGCTCTCTGCTGTGGCCCAGGAAGGCAGTGGAGGATGGCCCAAGTGCTTGAGCCCCTGCACTCGCATGGGAGAACGGGAGACTGGGAGGAAGCACCCAGTTCCTGGCTTTGGATCGGCGCAGCGCCGGCTGTAGCAGCCATTTGGGGGTTGAACCAATGGAAGTAAGACCTTTCTCTCTGTCTCTCTCTCTCTCTCTCGCTGCCTAACTCTATCTGTTAAAAAAAAAAAAAAAAAAAAAAGTGTTCCAAATCCACAATTTAGACAAATAGTCACTTTGTATGGGATCTCAGTAAGAGTTAACAGGTGCAAAGAACACAACAACCCATTCTAGGGCCACAGCATCAGAACTGCTTTCTCGAGTGAGAGTAGACAGACAGCAGGTGCTCTGTGGATCTGAGAGGATCTTCAAGGGCAGGAGGGATGAGCAGGTAGAGGCCGATACTGCAGTCCTGATGGTATTCAGCATGCAACAACCGTAGAAAACGTTCAAGTGACAGCAAAGCCTCTTCAACAGCCAGAGAGGGGAGCCGAGCACACTGGATGTTTGCAGTTCTCGCTCTTTGAAATACCTTTCAATATCAACAACTTGGAGAGGGAAGCGGGAGAGCATGGACTACTGTGGTGTCTTGTACAGGTGGCACCAGGGTCTCTGGTTGAGCCTCTGGACAAAACCATCCCATGTAAACCTCAAAGAGGATTAATCCTCAAGGAGCCCTGTAATGAGACCTTAAAAGGCTGAACAACAGCAGCCGAGCACGAAGGAAGGCAGTCGCCCGCTCCCCAAAGTCTTGCTAGCAGAGTTACATCAAAGCAAACGGGTACCAGATAGCAGGCTTCCGCGGCAATCCCTTATCTCAGCTCCTGCGGACGCCGCGGCTGTGATTGTCTTGAACTGCCACCTGTCCCAGGCATCTTTGAAGGCAACGCTAAGCCTCTGATGGATCTGACCTCCTTGAGCTGAGATCCTTTTATGTCTTTCTTCATTTTCTGCCCCGCGACATTCTTCCCCTGCCATGCACACGACATGAAACAAAGGCAGTTCTCACTCCTGACTCACTGTCCCTAGCCATTTGAGAGCAAAGAAAAACAACGTTCAGGATTATACTCCGCCCGTAATATGGACCGCCCTCAGGAGACAAGCCTCTTATTTTTGAGAGTCTAACCAGACGGCGCTGACGGGGAGGCGCTTTTCAGTGGGGTTCAATGGAGCTGGGAGCTGAGATACGAAAGCTGCACATCGCCGATAACTTGAAGACACAGGGCTGGTCACACGGAACTCGATTAACAGTCACATGTTCCACCGAGGAGTACAAATATTAAAGTATTAATACAGGCTCACCGAAAAAGGGCAGGAACAAGCAAATGTCCCTAAAACCGGTTCAGTTTAAAAGGATTTTTTAAAAAAAGGTGATGGGGGAAAGCAATATTAAAACGCACATATACTGCAGGTGGGGAAAGTTGAAAACCTGAGATGGTGAAACAGTTCCCTGGGGGTCCATTCTCAGAAGCTGGGGGCAGCTGGCATTTCCACATCATAAGGGGAGGAGGGGCAGTGTCTGTCCTCCCCCGGAAAGGCCTGCCAGTTCAGGGGAGGGGGGGCACACTGTCACGTTCGTGCACTACAAGGTTCTCAACCATCTACCCAAGAAGCCACAAAGGTTTCATCTCCACAGATTCCTTCAACAGCATTCAGCTCTGTCCCTTTCTCACATCTAGTGAAATTCTAACACTCCTTGCCAACTAACTAGGAATGGTATTATTTTAATCCTTCACCTTAGTTAACTAAAGATTTCAGGTACCATACAAGAATTTGGAAGACAGAACGTGCTACTTAAAAAACAAACAAACAAACAAAAAAAACGGGCAGAGAACAATTTATCAGGGTGGGGATCTTTTGTTCTGCGGAGGGACACTGGGTATTTATAACATCATTCATGGGCTGTACTAACTATCCTGCTATAGATTTAATGACTTTCGAGTTCCATGTGCAATTGCCTTGGTAGGACCAGACCAAGTGATTTGGGCCTTAGACGGCCCACAGGCTGGATGTTCCCCACTCCCTGGTAGATAGCAAAAACCTAGAGAAAATTAAATAGAAACTATGGAAGCTACAGAGGCAACAGAGCTGGAACATCTGAGGAGCACATTTAAATCTGAGTTTCCTGGTAGCAAAAGGGAACAGGGAACTACAAATCCAGCTACATGATGATACGTCTCACACGACATCTTATATCCTAGTCTTCGGTTCTGTCTGATCATCTTAACCCTCAGGAAAGAGTACACCTCAGCTGAAGGCAGCCATTCCATAACCACCACCACAGCTCTGCTCTGCTCTGCTCGAGGTTCTGATCTCAGCCCCACACCCCTCTCCCTCAGAAGAGTCAGCCTAAGCAGCCGGGCAGCCACAGCCTTCTTGGTTCTAACTCCCAGTCCTGCCTCGAGCCCAGAACAGGGAAGACCTGACAGACAAACGCCAGAGCCAGCCCACAACCCACCCACATCTCCTTGCCCTCCCACACCCAGTGTGGCTTCATCAACTCTGGGCCGAAGCTCTTTGGACTCTGCATTTTTAGCTTTCCATTTTCTACCAGCGTTCACCCATAGAGCTTTCTCTCTGATCCACAGCCTTTCTTCCCACTTCCAACACAGCCCTCAACTGCAGGCAGCCCCTGGAGCAAGGAGCCCTTCCAGCTTGGGCAGGCGGGGCCGCGCAGTAGGTGGACAGCTGCTCTCTGTGGAGACCACCTGCCTTACGCTTTTCTGTCCAGGCTAAGGTAAAGATGTCCTACCTGGAACTACAGCTCAGTACACATTCCAGAAAAGGAGCACACTGATGCATATTTCATGGGAGGCAAAGAGCAGAGTTAGAATCCACCCCTACTCATCTCCCTCTTCTCCTTGAGACCTGACTGTAAAAGTGTGCGCAGACTGCAGTACTTCCCACACAGCGCCCTTGCATCCGCACATCTCACTCAGCCCGACTCTGAAACAAGCCAGCTTCTACAGAACAGCCTATTTTAATACAATGCTAACTTAAAATCTTTAAATCCTAATAATATTTGGGACAGGTGGAAAACACCTTTTGCAACTTAAAAGCAAGATAAATTCTATGTAATATGATCGGTTTCCCCAAGATCATGATTTTTTAACAGTGGTGTGGGTATGCAAAAAATGAAACAGGTTTAAAAAATGCAAAGCAAGGTGCACTGAGCAATTAAAGTCTTCCGTAATATACAACACAGAAATGAAAGCAAGGAAAACACACCTACATAAGAATACATATACAGATGTTCAGAGATGATAAACTTTTCTACACAGCAAGTCTACAAGAAATGGGCACTCAATTAAGATAGAAATCACAGGCTTCCTCATTCATGGTAGTTAACATACAGACACAGTATTAAAACACTTTTACCATTTTGTAAAAACAAAATAAAAAAGGAGGAAAGAAAAAAGAAATAGGGAAGGAGGGAGGGAGATGGGAAAGGAGAGAGGGAGGGAGGATAGGAAGTACCATTATATTCTCAGATTTGTACCTATGAACTATATTAAATCTGCTCTTTATATGAATAGACATATCACACTTGGATAACTGGAGGAATGGAGTGGATAAAAGATCTCAATTAATCTCTCCTTCTTTCTCTCTCTCTGCCTTTCAAATACATAAAATAAATAAATCAACACTTTTAAAAAATGCCTTCATCCCATATAAGGGTGCCTGAATTCAGTCTAGATTTCTTTGCAGTGTTCCAAACACAACACACTTAGCCTATCATTTCCAGTTCAAGATGGCAGGCTGGGCAAACACATTTTTCGCCTCTGAAGATCCTTCTGAAATAAAATTATGGAAGTAGGTTTATGCTACAGACTTCTAGCAGTCTTATTTATATTAAACCATTCAATCCTCAAGACAAGATTATGAATTAAGTACTACTATCAGTCCCATTGTATGGATGAGAAAAGAGTGGCTCAGAAGGGCTAAGTAATTTGCTCATAGTCCTACTATCAGTAGTGAGGCAGTCTGGCTCTCAAGTCCATACCACTACTTACAGTGCCCGGAATCAATCCCTTCCCACTCTGCCATGTGGAGGACCCCGCCCTATTCCCCTCAAGGAAATCCTGCCAATGCACACACATGGTCAGGAAGCTCTCGCTAAGGAAAGAGAAGTCTCCTTAGGCATGGGCCAATAAACCAGCACAGCCATCCTTCCCCATGGTTTCAATGATACCCAAGGGTCACCAGGCGTACGAGGGGATGCAGAACAGAATGATCAAAATCAACAAGAACAGCTAACCCTGGAAGACACTTCTGGAGAGTTTTCAGAAACTATTACATAGAAAAGACAAGAGCATGATGCTGAAAAAAGAGCCACAATACAAGAATTTCTGAGAGGCTCTTAGAAGTTAAAAATATGACTGCTGAATAAAAATATATTTGATATCACCAACAAATGAAATCAAGGAAGTTTCCCAGACCCAAGAACCAAAAGGAAGGGGATGAAAAAAGTGAAAGAAATGTAAGACAGAGAAAGACTAACATTCAAGTTGGCAGAGTCTGAGAAAGAACAGAGAAAACAAGGTTGGTTCAAGTATTAAAGAGGTAGTAGATTAGAAATCACCCCCAGAGATGAAGAAACCATCAAATTCGAATGGTGTACCAAATGATGGACAACAATGGATGAAAATCAAGTAAAACTTAAATTAAAAATATATCTAGGGGCCAGCGCCGCGGCTCACTAGGCTAATCCTCCGCCTTGCGGCGCCGGCACACCGGGTTCTAGTCCCGGTCGGGGTGCCGGATTCTGTCCCGGTTGCCCCTCTTCCAGGCCAGCTCTCTGCTGTGGCCAGGGAGTGCAGTGGAGGATGGCCCAGGTCGTTGGGCCCTGCACCCCATGGGAGACCAGGATAAGTACCTGGCTCCTGCCATCGTATCAGCACGGTGCGCCAGCCACAGCGCGCCACCCGCAGCGGCCATTGGAGAGTGAACCAATGGCAAAGGAAGACCTTTCTCTCTGTCTCTCTGTCTCTCTGTCTCTCTCTCACTGTCCACTCTGCCTGTCAAAAAAAAAATATATATATCTAGGGACATGTTTTTAAACAACTAAGGGTAAAAAAAAGATCCCCAAATTTCCAGAAAGGAAAAAGTAAGCCATCGACAAATCAAACAGGCATCACTTTTCATGTGCAACCTTGGACAGTAACAGAAATGCAGAAACACCTTCAAAGATCTCAGGGAGGAGAGGAGGGGAGCTTTTTAAATTAGAATTCCAGCTAAAATATCAAACAGAAACAAGAGGAAAATAAATGTTTTTTCATACATGGAAGGACTCAGAAAGTACGCCTCTCTGTTATTAGGAAATCGCTTGATATATGCCAGTAAAATAAAGGAAGAAGCTATGAATGACCATGTCATAAGAGCCTGGAAACAGTGGTTCCCAATGAGAAGATGAGGAAGCGATGACCAGAACACAGTGTCCCAGAGAATGAAGTGCCCATGCGAGATGGGTGCTCTCCACTCAGTGCAAAGGCTGTGGTGGGGAAGTAGCAGGAGCGGGAGAGAGGGTAAGGCTATTACCTTAGTCAGATAACAGAGGGAAATGTAAAGCAACTAGTAGAAGGTAATCACAGGCATGTAAAGTGATTATTAAAGCATAAGAGAAGACAGACCACGTGTTCCTAGTGCTGGACTCATCATCGCCATTGGGTGACTTAGGAATTTAGAACCCTGGACCCACAAAGAAGCCAAGGAGACTCCACTGGAGAATTCCCACAGCAACAATGCTGCAGACACTGCTCTCATGTTCAACTTTTAAAGTCAGCCTACTGACTATGATGGAAGATATCACAAAGATATTAGCAACCTTGACACTGTAGCAGGAAAGCTGGGCTCCAGACATAGGCTAGGGATGGCAGAGGGGAACCTCACATTATCTCTTTTGAAATGAAGTTAACTATGAAAAGTTGATGAACCAAAAACACAGGTGTTCAAGATAGCCTTTAAAGTTGTAAAAGTAGCCAATAACAAATAATCTTAATAATAATATTATTGAAAGAAGAAGAGGATACTGTATTTGAAACTTAAAAGTCAACTTTTATTATGGAGAGTCAATATACCAAAAAATAATATATTAAATATATTTAGGGCAAAAAATATCTAGAGTTGACAAGTCAGGAAATAAAGGCAGAAACACATTTTGGAGCTGTGATGGTTGTCTACCAAAAGAACCAAAACAGAAAGATGGCAAGTGTCCTT
Source organism: Oryctolagus cuniculus (assembly GCF_051225735.1). Lineage (NCBI taxonomy): Eukaryota > Metazoa > Chordata > Mammalia > Lagomorpha > Leporidae > Oryctolagus > Oryctolagus cuniculus. The sequence goes on from NC_142882.1 coordinate 68,586,108, forward strand.
GGGACAGGTTGGAGAAAGAAGAATACGGCCACTGTGACTTTCCATCCTAAGGTCTTCAGTACTTTATGATTTGTTGAAGTGAGTATGTGTTACTTATAATTATAATTTTAATAAAAATACAATGAAATGTTAAACTACAAAGACAGCCTCAAGCATTCTTTCTCTCTGGGTCTCTCCTTGGAGAAATAACAAATATTACAGAAAGCAAACACTCATTGTCTATGAAAAAAACATTGTCTATGGAAACCAAAAGTGAAGCTTATCCAAATCAGCTGCTACCTGACTTGACTTTATAGGTTTGGAATTATCACCCTTGGGGCGGAATCCTGGTAACATTCCTGAGGACCAGAGGCTCACAGCCTCCCAAATTTCATTCCATTCTGGTATCCTCAGAAAATCCAATCTGGTCATTCAATAAAATCTGACATCACAGGACAGAGAGAGCACCGCAAGAACAGGTTGCTTTAGTGAAGCATTTAGCACAGCATAATCCTGGGCAGCAGTAAGCCCAGACGAGACAGAGACCCTAAAAGGCCCTGCGACATAAACTAAGCTTTAGGGAACACGGAACACAAGTGAGCTTCGCTTACCACCCAACCAGACTCATCCATTTCGCCTCCCTGCATCTCCCCTTATTCCACTGATACTGACACAGTGCCCAAAACCTCACCTACAAGGCCCAAGCACCCAAAGGCCACCTTCAATAATTCTAGAAGAAATACATTTTGAGGACTAAAGATGGAATTTTTAAAATAAAAACAAAATGTACATAAAAACAGACTCCCTCCTATCATCAGTCTATTTCAGGGAAAAGAGAACAAAGCTTCCTTGACTCTTGGCAAAACCAGACCGGCATCCAAACGAATCCAGGGACTCTGGAATAAATGAGCAGGTTCCCTAGGTCTCACACATTATTAGCCAAATAAGGACAGGTAAGGATAGGGCACACTCCAGTGTTCGTGTTGCGACCCCCCCACATGGATGAACTTCCACAACTCAATCCGGGCAGCCTGCAGAGCTGCTCAGGGAGTCTGAACGTGGCCTCATTCCAACTGCACGGCATCCCCTCCATACCCGGGGGCACAGGGTTCACAGGACAGAGGGGCTGCATCCCTGTAGGATCTTGACTCTTCTCAGAAAAGGTGCCAGTCACCGCTTTTATATCTAGCTGTGCGAAAGGGCGCTTCTACTTGGGTCTTAATACTCTGGACAGAAAGCAGGAGGGAAAAACTACGTGCCTCAGAGTCACGCTCACCTGTGCCTTGATGAGAGACACTGGGGAAGTTCTCAAGATGACAGCAGGAACATGCCATCAAAGCCTCAAGTCTCCACCATTACCAGCAAAAAGGGGGGAAATAATGTTTTTTAAGAGCATCCTTTCCAAAGAAGAACTATAGGGGGAGTCTCTAAATTCTCTTCTGACAGGAATGGGGCAGGCAGTCCCAAGAGACCAGCACTTGCCTTGGCCGCCACAGGGCTACCCTGCAGCCGTCTGTCTGAGACCTGCGCTCCCCGACACAGAACACGTGGCCACTGATGTGAAATATTAACTCCCAATAACCAAGCATGAAAAGGACTCATGTGTCAGAAAAATCTAGTGCTGATGACCATAATTTGAACACTTCACTCTAGAATCAGCTCCTGGGTGCTGTGAACCACCCAAAGATGTAGAAGAGGGAAAAACATGTCTTCAGCAGCTTCTATGATAAACAAAAATGCTAAGGGAAACATGCATGCCTGCAAACCCCAGAAAACCCATTGCTTATGAGCTCATTAGAGTTCAGGGGCAGGAACAGCATGCTTCGCTAGACCCGCGGGGAATGCGCAGGTCTGAGAAACAGGTAAGAGGCAGCACTGATGGACATCACGCACCGCCCTCAGACTACGACAGCACGCACCAGCCACATCACAGAAAGGCCTTGACAGGTTTTTAGGGAGCAGTAAACTAACATGCTCGGCTGAAGTATTAGCCAAGGTCAGGACGAGCTAACGTGAAATGCACCCCCTAAAAGGCTAAAATTCTGGGGGAGCATTTCAGAATGCAGTTCCGAACTCCTCATAAATTAATGAAAGTCACACATTAAAGTTAATAACAGCTGGAACGGATCAAGCGGAAAGAAAACGCAGCATCGGCATATGTGCTATGTGGATTTCTCAGAGTCCATAAATTTGATATTTGGAAGGAAGAAGGGAAATGTTAATTAGGAGAAATTTCATACTGGATTTAAATTTGCCATGGAGTCAAAAGATCTATTGTAAAATCCCCCTTGGAATCAGAAAACCCCCTCAGCAGACCCATGTCCTGCCTTTCATCTTGCTATTTTATACTTGTTGATATGTGACTTAATTGTTTTCATGTGTTGTTTCATGCTTTCTCTCCTCAAAATATAAAACCAAGGGCCAGGCTCATACCTTTTATTCTACCTTGTGAGGAGCTCAATTAATGTTGGGGAAACCAACAGAAATGTGTAAGAAGCCATCTTCTGCATTCTCCAAAAGCCGTGTGTCAATTTCCCACAATTTCCAGACTATCCTAGTTAACAGGTGTCTCAGGGGATCACTCTTTTTTAAAGATTTATTTATTTGTTTGCAAGGCAGAGATACAGAGAGGAAGAGAGAGAGCGAGAGCAAGCACGAGAGAGAGGTCGATCCAAGGACCTGGGCCATCTTCTACTGCTTTCCCAGGCCACAACAGAGAGCCAGATTGGAAGTGGAGTAGCCGGGACTTGAACCGGTGCTCATAGGGGATGGCGGCACTGCAAGTAGAAGCTTTTCCAGCCATGACCCAGTGCCAGCACCCCCAGTCCCGCTTAAAGTCTCAACATCACCTTTTCTTATTTTCCATTACAGAGGGAGTTCTGCAACAATGCGTATCTCTAGTACACAGCCCCAGATTTATCTCTGGTCAAATCAAGTCCCCTGAGACATCACTTCATACAGATAGGGGCTGACATCTCCCATCTGTCTTCAAAGCCAGCATCAGTCCTCCTTGCAGGTCCCTGATACAAAGGGATTCCACTGGTCTTCTCCTTGGCTGCCTTCCTAGACTGTCCACTCTGGGCTCTTTGTGGGAGTCTCATTCAACGTTAGGATCCATTCATTTGAGTCCCTGCTTAACAGTAGCCATGGTTATCCTCAGCCTGCACTAGTCCTGCTATCTGTATTCAGCCCTTTCATCTTTCCTCCTGAAACATTCCTCCAGCTCCTTAATCACACTGAAGATCCTCTGAGTTTATCTCAGACACCAAAGCCAGGAGCTGATGCCCCGTGCACGTGCGTGGGACTGCTGGGCACCGAGATGTCTTAGTCCAGAAAAGGCTTTCTCTCTCTCTCTCTCTCTCTCTCTCTGCTGCCCGCTTCCTGCCTCTCTCCCTCATAAATATTCCAAGTGTATTTATAAATAACTGGGCTGCTCTCTTCCTGCCACTTCCTATCAATGGAGACGGGGAAGCTGTTGTCCTGTATACGGCCACCTAGAGGGACAGGTGAGGGACCCTGCAGTGGTCTCTGTGAAGCTGAGGCTGCTGGGCCCAGACAAGGCCAAGGGAAGATCCAATACTCTATTGTGTGTGTGTGTGTATGTGTGTGTGGAAACTCCAGTTACTTATACATGCTGTTCTATAGAACTGTGAGTTCACTTCATGAATTAAGATCTTTGATCCAGACAGACAGCTATGTTCCCAAGGCCACTACACCAGTGAGAGAAGCCGCCACGAGGGCAATCTGGGAACACGGTGGGCAAGACAAAGCTCAACAACCTGGGTGGAAAAGCTATGCTCATGGGGCCTCCTTCCCTCAGTCTTGAGACCGTGGCTTGGCGTTCAGGGTCGGGACCAAGGGCAGAGTTCATGATCTCTGTGCAGCTTAGTTCTGAGGTTTAGATGAAAACTCAATAAAATCATGGAATTATATTGTCAGCCCAGTGCCTGACACACAATGCAAACCCTTCACATGAGCCTGCTGTGATGGCTATAGCTTCTCAACACATGTGTCCCCCAAACAGAGGGACACAGAGAAGACTGGGCAGTCTCTCCTATTTAATTCTTTGGGAAAGTATCAATGAATGAGATACTGCTCATCCTCTCCTATGTAGCAATGCCTAGATCCTGGGACCCACAGAGGTATCAGTGACAGCATCTGCACTCCAAACCCATGCCTGGCGCCACTGGGAATGGTTCCAGAAGGGGTTTACTAGCAAGCCCCTTGCTGGGCTATGCTCAAACCACCGGCTGCACAGCCAGGCCCTTGCATAGACTTGGACTGTTACTTTGCAGTCCCCTCAGCTATGGGGCATGGATGACAGAGCTGAGCTCTGGAGCCAAATTATCTGGCTCCAAATTTTGTTTCAGTCACTTTCCAACCTTGTAATAAAGGAGGCAACCTCCTTAGCCTTCTTGGGCCTCTATCTCTTTGTATGTCAAAAGGGAACATCATGTCAGCCACTCACAAGGATGCTATGGGATGTTAATGAGTTCAAGAGAAAGCCCATGGCATAGGACATGGCACAGAGAAAGAGGGCTGAGGGCTCACACCCCACGTGGCCAGTGCAGCACCTGGGCCGAGTCCCCTCCTGAGTGCTCCTTCCACCCCGTCCTGAGAGTCACTGTATCAGCAGCCACAGTGACCATCCGGAAATGAAAACCAAATCCCATTGCTCTTCCCATCAGCTTTTTTGGGGGCCCACAAGACCTGCCCCCAACTCGTTGTGTGCCCTGGGATCCTCCCACCCACTAGCCCTGTCTCTGCCCCTGGATTCTGCAAAGCTCTTCAAGTGCAAGGCTCTCCCAGGGCTGGTTTCTTTCAGACATTCAGTATTAACTAAAGATACCTCCTGAGGGAGACTCCCAACACCCCCACTGCCCTGCAACCCACTCTTGGGCCCAGTCCCTTCCCCCTACCAGGTCACTGTCTTATCATCCTCACAGCACCACCTACTCTGTCTTGCTTCAGTTTCCACCCAGGTGTGTGGGCTGTGTCTCCCTAGACCCAATGTCAGCTTTGAGAGCAAGGATCTGATTTGTGTTGGCAAAGGCAGGCACCAAGGGACCTAGAATAGTGTCTGACTCACAGAGAGCTCTCAAATATGCATGGAGTTTTTAAATGAGAACAGACACCATGCACCATTTACCCCCTGTGGTGAGACTTGCAGCAGGTCACATTAGAGGTATGACCACAGGGCTGGGCCCCGAGGGGTGCTCAGGTGCGTCCAACAGTTCATTCATTGTCTGTCCACGTTGTCAATCTGTGGTAATGTGAGGGACGCACACAACATTTAAACCACCACTAAGGATGAAAGACAAGGCTATATAAAAATGCATGCGACTGAGACATGTACTTATGCACACATGCACCCACCCCCACCCACCCACCCCCACAGAGGATCTTCAAAAAGTTAGTGGAAACTGCATACTATGTAAAAACTCGACATGGGTTTGTTTCTTGCATCAAAACATTTTGTAATTCCATTTCCCCCACAAACTTTTTAAAGCACCCTCCAATATATATCACATATAGAATTAAAATGAAGGTCTGGCCAAAAGGGTGGATCTACTTGGTTAGGTTTCTGGAGCCAAGTGGGATATGGTGCACAGAGGCAGAGCCAGAGCAGGTCAGAGACCCTCTGGCTGGGAGGCAGACCTCAGGAAAGCTACCACATTGCGCTGCTCCCTCCTACCTCCTGCAGGGGGGCAGGAGGGAAAGGGAATTTGAAATCCTGCCCAATTTGAGAGCAGGCTTATTCCCCAAGAGGAAATCAAAAGAAGAGGTGGTATTTGTTAGCCCCTCCCCCTGCCCCCATGTGCTTCTCTGAATTACCTAGGAAACAGGCGCCTCATTTTCTGCACTCACAAGTCAGCAGCACAATCAGGATGCAGATGTGGGTCCCCCCAGTGGACGAGGTAAACACCCAGCTGCCTATAGTGGGCTCCATTGGACCTATACAATGTCCACTGATTAGGTCTGCAGCCCCCTGCAGAGGGGGCACGCGTGTGTCTCCTCCTCCAGGGTCCCCCATGGCTTCCAAGACTCTTTCAATGGGGCTGGGTTGCAGCCCACTCCACTAATGCAAGTCTTTGTTCTCACTCTCCCCTGGCGGTCTTAGCCACTGGATTTCCCAGCTGAATTTCACTTTGTTATTTCTGGCCCCCATCTTCAACCTCATCATGGTCCCACTGCTCAATTTCTCAAGCTTGACTGATGTGAGGGGATTTGGGAGCTTTCCAGCAAATTAAAACTGAGATTTTTTTTTCCTCATTGTGAACATTATATTTTGAAGTTCGAATGTGTCTGGACACAGGACACTCTGAATTCATCAGAAATAAGGTCATGTTTATTTCCTGTGTTGGGAATTTGCAGTGGTTGATCAAGAACTTGTAGTTGTTGGGACTACCTAACACACAAACACACAACAGCTCACAGCAGGAGAAGTAGACAGGGGTTTTCTTGTCTTCAAGGGAAAAGCTGACACCCCCTCTGCCACACACACACACACACACAAGAATGCAGCACCCACACAGGGAAGTCTAGGAGGGGTGCTAGCACCAGGAATCACACATTGGCACATCCACAGGCGGTGGTGAAACAAACTGCAACAGAGAAGCTCTGGGGATGAAATCAGTCTGGGAATCGCCTTGGACTCAAACCAGAAGAGGTGCAAACAGCTAGCTCTCCAAGGGCCTGCCTGCCTGCACCTGTCCAGCCCTGTCTCCCACCTGGCCCAGCAGGTGTCAGGTCTTCCTTTGGCCTCCAGGCCTCTGCACATGTTCCTTTTCACCTAGGTTACCCTTTTCTTCCCTCTTGGTCGCAAAGCTTAGTTCACATGTCCTCTTCCAGGAAGCCTTCTGGATTACCAAGTTTGGGTCAGGAAGGTAGGTCTCTCACCTGCTGTTTCTTCTTCCTTTTTTTTTTTTTTTTTAGATATGTTTATTTATTTGAGAATCAGAATTACAGGGGGAGAGAGAGAGAGACATCTTTCACCCACAGGTTCTCTCCCCCAGTGGCTGCAGTGGCCAGGATGGGGCCAAGGCAAAGCAAGGAGCCTGGAACTCCATCTGAGTCAGAAGTGGAGCAGCAGGGACTTGAACCAGTACCCTTATGGAATGCTGACGTTGCAGGCAGTGGCTTAACCCACTGCACCACAACACCGGCCCCTGTCTGCCTCTTCTGACGCCTCCTTTGCATTGCCCTTTTGCAGATTTACCTGTTTGTCTCACTAGCCCAAAGTTCCACACAAACTTGGACTTGTCCATTTTCATCAACACTGCTTAGTGCTTCAGGACACTCAATAGCACAGGTTCAATTAACAAACAGTTGACAGAAAAGATCAAAAAGAGGAATAGCTGCATGAATCCAAAGGTATATTTCTTTACTTTGTTCTAAGTAGAAGAAAATAATCAAAAACTGAAGTTAAGAAAAAGCCAAAGAGAAGGGAAGACACCAAGAAGATGAGAACAAGTCATTTTAGGACAGACCAAAGCAGATACTCAAACGTTTAAAGAATTGAGGAAGTTGAACATTTTTCAGAGTATGTGAGAATCCAAACTGCACCAGAAGACAGGGACAAACGAGCCATAAAACGCTAGATCGGTTACTCTACATCAACCCAACTGTGAAAGGCACCAAGAGAGAAAATCAAGGCCTTTCACTAAGAAGTAAGAAGACACAGCACAAATTTATAGGTACAAGATCAAGAAAGCTACAGCAGGACTGGAGATGCAGCCTTCAAGAAACATCAAAGGTTACATTCTTTAATTATACAAGAAAAAGGAGGAGGGCCAAGGATAATGCTGCCTCTGTTAGAAATCAGGAGGGAAAGCCGTTAGCAGACGGCTGGGAAATGGCAGGACGTGCCGTGCTGCTCATGTTGCACTCCAGAACAGGGGAAGGAAGGGGAAAGGGACGGGAGACAGAGAGGAAAGACAAATAAAACCAGCAAATAACGCTGTTTGGGTGTGTGCCCAATTAGAAAAGGAAGATAATTCTAGGGAATCTTTAAACAACTGGATTTACGATTCTAACTTGAGTTGTAGAAGGGGGTCCACATTTAACATGGATTGCATACACACTGCGACACAAACAAATTGGAAAGATGCTACCAAATTCATGAATTACAAAGACGGCCAGATAAATCACTCACTGAAATTTTGGAAAAGGGTAAGCAAGAATCGTGCTCCCCTTAACCATAGGAAGAATACTCAGCTACTCCACTGTGCATGTCACATGAGAAAGGTGGTCCTCCTGTGCTACTCTCACAGCATTTAAAAATCAGGGCTTGGGAGCAGGTGTTTGGCCTAATGGTTAAAATGTCAAGTTGGGACACCGTATGTTTATGAAAGTGCCTAGGTTCAAGGGTGGGCTCTTCTCCTGATTCCAGCTTCCTGATAATGTAGACAGAGGTGATGGCTCAAGTAGTTGGGTCCCTGCCACCCACGTGGGAGGCCTGGATTGAGTTTCTGGCTCCTTGCTACAGCCTGCTCCTGCCCTGACTATTGCATGCCTTCGGGGAATAAACTAATGGCTGGAAATCTCTTTCTTCCTCTCTCGCTCTCTCTGACCCACAAATAAAATTTAAAAAAAAAAATTTTTTAAAAATGAGGAAACAAAAGCACTCATTAAAGTCTATGAGTAAACTTCCCACCTATTGCAAAGAACCATGGGCCATCTCTTACAAGAACCCTGGCACCTTAAAAAGCACCATACATGTGTGGAAGCAAAGACTTTTGATAATTTCAAAGAGTACATTTTATAAATGCGTCAAAGTACCCAGAAACTTGGTACTCTCAGAATGGAGTGGATGGCTAGGGTCAGGTCAGAGGCTGTGTACAGTGAGTATCATGTCCTCCTTCACTGCCCTCTCACTGCCTCTGATGGGCAGGCTGCAGACCAAGGGGGAGCAGAACTTCATCTAGGGGTGTGGCTGTGGCCACATCTAAGAGCTCCTAACTTCTCTGCCCCATGGTAGCATGTGTGAGCCCCCCAGTGGCAGTAGGCATGAGCCCTCCCAGTCCCACCCTTGGAAAGTCTGGTGGACATAAAAGTTAAGTCCTGCCCTTGGACTAAATGCACTGTTCTGAAGGAGATCAAGCCACTGGTTATGGACAACACAAGAAGTGGCTGTGAGACGATGAAAGGTGAGAATGGAATGATCCTTTCGTGTCCAGGGCAGAAAATACCCTGGAAGGTGGCACTTAGAGACGACTTTCACCTTGAAAAAGAAGTAGGAACTTCATAAGGAAGACGGCAAAGAACTGGTCCAGGAGCACCAGGTCATGTGGGCGAGGTGACAAGGGCAGGCCAGCACCTGAGCCTGCAGTGGGTCCGTGAGAGCCGGATTTGCCCGCAGAAGAGGGAGGCAGCATGAGAGAGGGCAGGACCAGCTCCCGACAGGCTCAGTAAGCATTTCTCTCCAGAAGGCACAGCCTCCCCGGCCTCTTCAATCTCCTCCTCACTTGCATGGTCTTCAAGCTTCTCACAATCCCTTCTAAGAAGCCTGTTCCTAAAACTCCTGGGTGAAATCAATTTTTCCCAATGCTGCTTTTCTTACTGTTGGCTCCCGACTGCACTCAGAGTCTCCCAATATGGAGATACACAGAATCCCAGTCACACCGTGCACAAGAGTCGTCAGGACTCACAGGCAAGGGTCACCTCTGGAACCCTATGAATCATGCCCAAGTTTCTATCAAGTCATTCAAGGTTACCTGGCATTGTGGCTCCTTAACAGTGTAGGGAAATGGCTCATTTTTTTTTTTTATCTTACATTACCATTGTATGTTGAAAGAAAGGCAGGCTGTTTTACTGTATTTCTAAGAGAAAGACAAGCACAAGCTAGGAGCTACACTTCAGCTCACAAATAACAGTTTTGCAAAGGTTCATAGAGTTGTTGGGGTCTCCTCACTCCAGCTCCCCCTGCAAGCCAAAACTAATAGCCGAGGAAGCAAGACACCTAACAGAGCCCCTAGAATATGACCCAACATCAGTCTTGCTGGTGAAACAATCTAATTTTCAAGGGGAAAAAAATCCCATTCCTGATCAGTTCATCTGCTGTTCTCCAAAGAGGCACAAGACAGTCTTGATGAGAATGGAACTAAGTGTTCAGGGAACTGTCACTGCCTTTGCAGTTTGGTCAACACCAAACTGCTCGTTTGTGCCTTGTAGGCATTTTCATCTCTCACAGCCTCAAGTTGACACTCTGATGGGAAGAGAAATGTGAGCAGGTGCACCTATTAAATATGTAAAATCCATATCTTCTCTTCTACTCAGAAGATGTATTTCTAAGGGATGTGGGAAGTTGCCTAATATAAAGACAGACAGGTAAGGGAAAAGATCTTACATGCATTTTTTTTTTTTTTTAGCATGCAAGAATGTAAAAGTAGGCTCAGCACCAACAGCTTTCTGCCAAAAATAATGCAAGCCAATTAAAAATTCAGTTTCTTTTCGTGAAGCTAATTCATCAGGTTTTGCTAATTAGCAACTAATAGTTCTGTCCTGTGAGCTGGGGAGCAGAAGGAGGCATACCAGTGGTATGTTTTCAATCAAAGCATTTGCATGGAGGAATGAATCATATTTTCCATGAAGGATCACTGCTTGGGAGCTGTTGGGGGTAGAAGAAAAGCAGTCTTCACAGAACCATAAAACTGTAAAAGAGACCTGAACTTTTCAAAAAGGAGGTATTTTTCTGCGCCCTTTAACAAAGCCAGCAGGGGCCCTCTATGACATGACTAGTGAATCAAGAAACTTCGCACAAAGCTCCCTGCAGGAATGGGTAGAAAAGTAGAGTCCTCACAGTCACATGGTAGACAAGGAAACACATGTTTTCTGTAAAGGGGAAGAGAATAAAAGTTGAGTGTCCGTCGGGGTACAGGAATGCTTGAACTATTATGTCACTTACCTTTGCAAGTTTATAAAAGAATCAATGCATGGGAGTAAACAAAAGCAGGGGGTGATGGTAGTTTGAAATATTTGGTGATAGACGCAGCCACAGCAGAAAAAAATTGCTGAGAAATCTTTGGGTGGTGGGTGGGGGTGCCTACTCTGACCAGTACGAGATCAGGTCTCCAAATCCAGCCTCGCCCCGTCTCCCACATTCTAAAGTGCCAGTGATCCCGTAGCCGAGAAACTGTCAGCACCACACCGTGTCTGAGCCAGGCAGCTTGAACGTCTACTTTCTTGGCTTGATATACAGCCCTCGATGGCTACCCTCCGTGAGAGAATACCACCCCTCAGCCCCCTGTGAGGGTTTTATTCCAAACATATGTTGTGAATGTTTGAAGTTCCCGCTATCCCTGGGCTTTCTTTTTTCTTTTCTTTTCTTTTTTTTTTTAAAGTCAAACCCACAAAACCTAAACTACTTTGAATTCTGCCTAAGTACAATTTGTGAAGATGCAACATAGCATACTCAAGTATAATAAAATCTTGTGCAATAAAAATCTTACAGATGTCCTTCTGAAGGGAAAAAGAAATGATTTTCCCTTTTCCGGTCTTACAGGAAGCCTGCCCACACTTTAGAAATACAAACTTAGTATATATAGAAGCACAAATTAGGCATCTTGGGAAGGCTACATTTTCCAACCACAGAGAACTGCAGGGATTGCTGTGGAGGCTCACACTGCCAGCCACACTGGCTGCAGGAGGCTTTCCTCTCCGGCACCAGCAGAGCTGGCAGACAGCTCCAGAGAAAGAGGAATGGCCCAAAAAGACGGTTCTGGACTGCAGATCACCCAAGGGTACTGCACTTGTGTTACAGGCAGTGCCATGGACCTACGACTAGTTTTGACCGCAGGGTAAACAAATGTGATCACAATGTTATGTCTCATTTTAAAATGAGGGTACTTTTCTCCATACGCTAAAATGTTCTTAGAAAATTTATCACTCTTCTAGCTCACACTGGCTTTGCCTAGATAGTTAAATCTATGTGAGGTAGACAGATTTTGTTATAAAGCATCTAAGAAAAACTTGTGATTGCAGAAGATGAAGTAACGCAACAGCGTTCTAGAAAAAGTAAAGCCATTCTGTCTGACTCCAGGGTTTAAGTTAGAGTATCTTTAAATTATTTCATATGAATAAATAATACCACACCTTCTGCATGTATTGGTTTGTAGTTGTTCCATAAAACATTTTCTTCTAATAATTTAAAATGCTAAGCTTTCTCAGATTCTTGCAAAATTTCACAATTTCTTCACTTAGAAAATATATATTGAGGGGCCGGTGCTATGGCACAGTGGGTAAAGCCACAGCCTGCAGTGCTGGCATCCCATATGGGCATTGGTTTGAGTCTCGGCTGCTCCACTTCCGATCCAGCTCTCTGCTATGGCTTGGGAAGGGAACAGAAGATGGCCCAAGTGCTTGGTCCCTTGCACCCACTTGAGAGACCTGGAAGAAGCTCCTGGCTCCTGGCTTTGGACTGGTGCCGCTCCAGCTGTTGCAGCCATCTATGAAGTGAATAGGGGATGGAAGACCTCTCTCTCTGCCTCTGCCTCTCAAATAAATAAATAAATCCTTATTAAAAAAAGAAAACATTTATCAAGTCAGTGTGCTGAGGTTCAGAGAGAAAGGATTGTGTTCAGGATGCCACAGCAGAGAGTTCTGACCACGTGAAGCCCTTTTCAAAGGCTTACAGCTCATTCCATCCCCAATCTGTGCTTACAGAACACGCTGGTCTCACAAAGTCAGGTGACTGATCTGACAGAAAAAAAGCTGATCTTCACTGAACCAAACACAACTACACCACTAAGAAACAACTCAGCTTGGACAGCAAGCTCATCTCATGATGATGAGGAGGAGGGGGAGGAGGAGGAGGAGAAGGAAGAGGAGGAAGAGGAACAGAGGAGAAAAACTACCTTAACCATTTTGAGACACTATGTGCCAAGGGATTCTACTAAATGTTTTCTTTGCATTATTATATGTAACTCTCACAGGAACACCATGGAGCAGGCAGTCATCCCATGATTTGAAAATAAGAACATGATTCTTAGAGGGGTCAAAGCACTCAGGCACTGTCACAGGCAGATGTGCCAAAGCTAGAAATTGAACCCAAATTCCAGGAGTTCTGAACCAATCCACTAGGACTCCCTGTCTCCATTAACCATGTAATGATGTAATGTATTTATGACCAATGTAGGGATGGTAGGTCAAAATCATATCTGGTGTTTGGTTACAGCAAAGAGTTCACACAGTTTATAAGTGATCACATAATGTTAACATTGATTTGAATGATATAGTGAGGAAATATGAAGGTTTAACCAAATCTTCAAAACAGAGAAACAAGAATGAATCCAAATCCCAGTGAGAGCTCTCCAGTGCGCACTACTAGTTAATGTTACACTAGAGTCCAGGAGATGGGTCACGACAATCACGAAAGGGGACAAGGGTTCCAGGTGTGGAGAGCTCAGCCACTCCAGTGACCAGCAGAGGCTTCAATGGGGAAACCGTTAAAACAAGCGAAGCAAGAACAAGCTGCAAGCTGAATGGCACACAGAGAAAGCTAACGGTTATCGGCCCCACAGCCAAAAAAGAAGTACTCATCAGCTGTCCTGACTAATTAAATACCCCACTAATTAGTGGGCATCTGGAAAAGAAAACAAAACATAAATAGTCACATGAGATGGGAAAAGTTTGTGTTCACACACAAGGACCAAAACAATGCACACAGAGACAGCTGTGGCTCAGAATCTAGATGCAATGTTCTTAATAGGGTTAAGTGTTCCATCGGAGAATCTAAGGAACTTTAAAAAGTTGGAAAATGGAATTAAAAGATACATTTATTTTGGTGTAAACATTTTTGTAATTGCAGCTAGTTTTTTCATAATATGCATTTTCCATGAAATTTTCAGAACCCCTCACATGCATGGATTTCAAAATGTTTGCACCCAAGTAAACTTATCTTTTAATTCTACTTTTCCATGGGCTTTCTTTAGTACCTTTGTATAAATAAATCTAGGAAGGGCGTATGGACGATTCCTCAGGTTTTCTGCCTGGATGACGTCTAAAAGAGACTCACATATAAAATCACAATAGAGAAAACTCGGGGATGTGCTCAGACACGATTTCAACTTCCATTCCTCCAGGAAAAGAAAAACTAAACAAAAAATGAAAGCTTCGAATGGGGGAAAGGAAAGCAACCTGCCCAGTCGGTCTCTGCTCGTTTCTGTATGAATGGAAACAACGTCTACAGCACTATGGCTGATGAGCGCTCTTTGAGAAGTTGGAGCCTCTTTTAAAAAAAAAAAAAAACTTGGAAGAATTCATAAAACTTTTCCTTCCCTGCTTCTGATCACTTTATTTTTTAAAATGGTCTCTCCACTTAAAAACTAACGTGTCTTCCGTTTTGTCCAACAATATAATCTGGTTGGGGGGGAGCAGTGGCTGAGTCTGAGGCTGTGCGAGACCCTTTGATCTGATGAGTGAGCAAGCCAACTAATGAAGGGATGAAATTAGCTTTTATCCTGGGCACTTTCTTGAGCAAAAAAACATGCACTAATCAGCTGTCCTCGCTAATCAGTCATCTGGCTAATGACCTTTTGCCTTAAAACACTAAAATTTCTGAATGATGTGGAAAAAGGGAAACACAAACCAGTCCCCCTCTCTGGGGCTCAAGGGATCATCTGGAGCCAGAGCCTGGAAGGTTAGATGGCAAGTCTGAGTCCTGGCAAGGTGATAAATCTGTAATCAAGAGCTGCGAACTTCGGCACCTCAATATGAACTTCATTAGCCCACAACCAACATGCATTTCTTTCTTTCTTTCTTTCTTTTTTTAACTAGAAACAGGCCAGAAATAAACCCAACCCCTATATATTTTCCTTTAGACTCAGCCTTTGGAGAACAGCATTATACACTCATGTTCGGAGTTCTAGTTAATTTCTTAAACTTTACTAGTGCTGGAAAAGAGCGTCCAAGGTTTCTGGCATGCTGGTTAAAAAGAAATGTCGTGCGCACAGAAAACTCTCCCACATTAAAGAATTTAGCCCTGGTTTGTTTTAACAAAGCAGTAAACAGGGTACCAGGCAAAATCATTAAATCAGAAATCATTACAATGTGAATAGCTGCTATGAGGAATTCGTTAGAAAGCAGCCCCACTTTCATAATTCCCCACCATCAGCCAACCTTCCTCCTGCGGCGACTACTTGGATGAACAAATGTGGATTTAGGTCCTAGGAAAGGTCCAAGTGGACTCACCACAAGTGAACCCCATTCCTAGAGGCGGCCGGCCCCGCAGAGCCTGATGCTGCTTGCAGATGTAAGAAAATGTGTTTAAGAATCAACAAGAAGAAAAGTGGAAAGAAAAAATGAAACAGTTCTATCAATTACATGAGTAGATCATTCAACATGGTGTGTGCATACACACACACACACACACACACACACACATACAGCCTTCCCTGGGGCTCCAGGAACACGCGCCTACTGGCAGGAAGCACTTACGGTAGTGGGGCTCCATGTAGCCGTTCCTGGGGTCCATGGCGAACACTGTGCCGCGGTAAGGCACTGAGGGCTCTGCCAGGTGTGGTAGAGACCCATGGACCTCCTTCTTGATCAGCGAGGCCCTCTCCTCACTGGATGTCGAAGGCTCCTCACTGATTTTGCTGAGCCCTTGCACAGTCTGTGGCTGCATAGTGATTGCGTTTCTCCTCTCTCTGTGATAGGTCTGTCCAGGACTTTCATCCTCTAAAGAAGGAAGGGAAATGAAAGACTCAGTAAGCCACTTGCAGGAGCAATTAAAAAACAGTTGTCAATTAGGTCTCCCTCTCCATCCCTCCCAAACCAAGATCATGGCTACTTTGAAAGCGACACACCTGTGATGGGATATTTGCAAGACAAAACTGCCTATGAGTGGAGGTCCCACTTCCACAGAGAAGGACAGGAAGAAGGAGAGCAGGAATTGAGCCTGGTAAACTGAGACAGGGGCCAGCAAACGACCCTTGCCAGCCCACAGGTGAGTGCCAGGGAGCCTCTGCCTCACGGGCCTGCCAGTCTCCTGCAGGTTCTACGAAAAGTTCTGCACATACAGTGATGTGCAGCTGGTCTCTGTGTCTGGGGGAAGGCGGAGTCCAGCTGCTTAGGGAGGTTCAGGGCGGCTCCAGGGGCCATGGGTCTTTGGTCCTCAGAAGATGACCTACTAGAAAGTGTTCTAAAGCTTTTGGGGGCTTTATTTTTTCAAGTCAGATCTGTAAGCCATCAAGAAATTTAACAGAGAGCCGGCGCCGTGGCTCAATAGGCTAATCCTCTACCTTGCGGCGCCGGCACACCGGGTTCTAGACCCGGTGGGGGCGCCGGATTCTGTCCCGGTCGCCCCTCTTCCAGGCCAGCTCTCTGCTATGGCCAGGGAGTGCAGCGGAGGATGGCCCAGGTGCTTGGGCCCTGCACCCCATGGGAGACCAGGAAAAGCACCTGGCTCCTGGCTCCTGCCAGGATCAGCGCGGTGCGCCGGCTGCAGCGGCGGCCATTGGAGGGTGAACCAACGGCAAAGGAAGACCTTTCTCTCTCTGTCTCTCTCTCACTGTCCACTCTGCCTGTCAAAAAAAAAAAAAAAAAAAAAAAAAAAAAGAAATTTAACAGAGCCCAAAACGGAAGAGAAAACCCACTGGCGACAAGAGATAAAGGTGCCAATCACAGAAGCCTAAGGAGCCTCTTGTAGGACAGTTCCTGTTCTGTCACTATACAAACCTGGGACGTCAGCAGAAAACTGAGAGTGGAACGCAAGGGTGAGGGCTCTGTGGGTGAGGAAGAAGGTGTGAGTGCTGTTGGTGTCTATGAATGATCTATCGGGGGTCCATGCGTTATTCTAAACATGCACGAAACAGCTTGATGAAATTCCACGTATCCTTGGAATTCTAGCTCCCTAATACTTCAGTCCCCTTTGATCTATAGGGGACTATAGATCTATCCACCATAGTTCTCAGCAAATGTGATTGGCTGACCTTGCTATAGTAGCAGATCAAAGAACTGATGCATAAAATTAAACCAACTGGCTATCTGAACCCACAACAACTGGACTAATTCATCTGCTAGAATCTTGCACATAGCACACTATGCTCAGGGAGCTAAGTGGTGATGGAATCAAAGCTGTCTAGGTAGTGCTTAGCATCTAATTTAAAAACTCCATATTCCTTATCTTAAAAAAATAAAAACAGCATTTGGATATGGATCACAATGTCATTGTAAGATGGACAGATTTTTAACACATCCCAATATGCAAACTTATCTTCAAACTAATCCATAAAGCACACAAGCTGAGTCCCCAAAATTCAGAAAGAAACAGGCTGTGGCAGTTTCACGGCTCTTTGTTCAAATTCAGAGGAAGAGCTATAGAAGCAGACAAGAGGACAACTACAAACTAAAATGTTGACTAAGGACTTGAACCACTTAAAGCCAGTGGCAATGTTAGTCTTTCCGCCTGCATATAGGACTTGAAAAATGAGCAACACATTGTTTTAGCCTAGCAAATGACTTGCAAGACAGAATGGACAATGAGGTATATTTTGGTCTATACAGGGAATTTGCTAACTCCTACTTGGTAACTTTGAAATATTATTTTAGTATTGTTTTGTGCAGGGCCTCACTCCAAAGCTTATCCTTAAAGAGTAAATTATGAGTTTAATCTATCAAGTAACAACTAAAAAAAAATTACGCAATCTCACATTTCCATGTTAATCTTACAAAAGCAATTCAAACCATGATTATAGTTATTTTAAAACAAACTACCAAAAATCCCACATTTTTATTTTCCCTTGCAACATGTGTAGATATTAGTCTACCCTTGCTTTGCATTAGTGGGAAATCTGCAGGCTCCTGAATAAGGGTTTTGCAGTGATAAAAAAAAAAAAGGGCATCAAAAACACTAACACTCATGGCAGTTTTATAAAAATTCCTTTAATCAACAAATCACCCAAGTCATATTTTCCACTAATTTGCTCTCTGTATTTTATTTCCGATTTTACCCAAACTGAACTTCTAGCACAGAGGGGCAAATTCTGTAGAATGGGACCTTTACTGGGGGCCAAACAGCCCTCGGTGGGGTGGCACCCTGTAACTCGGATTCCCTGGGAAAGGCGAAGAACCTAGCTTTGTTCATCTGTTCCAGGTTTAAAATAGGATTTCAAGAAATTAATTTTTCTTCTGTTAAAACTGCATTGGGTAATAAACTCAGTTTCTTAAAAAATAGGTCTTTATGATGAGCACTTGAATCCAACTTCACCAGTAACTGAATAATTGGTATGGTCTAGCCAGAGAGTCCTCCCACCCTCAACCCCCAAACCTGAGAGACGGCAGTCGGGGCAGGGGGGAATGACTGTGTTTGCTAGCTGATTTTCTTAATGAGACTTCACCCAACATGTGTGAATATTAAAGTTACAACAAGAAGTAAGCCAAGTTCAAGTATTTAATACAGAGTCATTCTTTTGCTTAATATGGAAACTTCCATCAGGAGCCTCACTTTTACAATAGTTGGGGCAATCACATTTTCATGCCACAGCCCTCCCCCGCCACTGAAAATGCTGGCAGACAAATATTTCATGGGGTTTACCTCGTGCACAGGGTTGCTCTTGAATGGCATTCAGAGGGAAGCTGGACAGTGCACACGCTCCAGAATGCACACAGCTAGGGGGCTTGCAAGCGCCCTGCATACAGTGGAAGGGAAACTTTCCAAGCAATATTGCTGCCTGCTCTTATAAATTTAGCAACCACTTCAGCAAGCCAAAAGACGAAAGCTGTCTAATCTTGTTCAGTTCAGCCGAGTTGTTCAATAAAGTTTCAGAGTCAGTGCAGACAGGCTACGCCAGGCCAAATTATTGACAGAAACATACTGTCCACCATGGCAACAAGCAGAAGTCTGCTGCGAAAATGTAAGCAAACATCCCACTGCCCCAAGAGCATCTGCCAATGGACTTTAACAGCCAAACACAAGGCAGCTCTTCCTGCTTCTCTATGTTTAACAGCTGCAAGCTCGGGGGTCAGATCGAAACATGCAATTCATGAAAAACTTTCAGGGAAAACTTCCTTTAAATACTGTCATGCTAATCCCACCTCCTACCTCCTGCTTTCTGTATATCCATGTTCAAGTGGAAGTTCACAAATTCCTGCCCCCCAAAATGGAGGGCTGCCCAAAGTAACACGTTTTAGAAACCATCCCAGATTTTCCAAACTCACCCAGAAGCAACTGACACGGAGTGGGACACTCAGAGCCAGCAACACAGAGAGAGCGAAAGCTGCAGACAGTGCTTAGGGTGTTTACAATAAAGGTCTGGAGACAGCAGTTAGGATGTGCGAAGCAGGCCTTGAACACAGTCTAGTGTACTTCCTTATAAACTCCTGTGCGATTTCTCACTATAACCCAAGAGACTAGCTCTTTTTGCCCAAGACTTGAAAAGTTCCAAAGATTCTTCCAACACAAAGACAAAACTCTGCAAGCGTCACTGACTAGGGATACCTCCTGTCACCTCACAAAATTAGCTCATTAGGAGCTCCCAGTACACGTGTTCACCCTTTTCCCTCTTCACGTCGATTTTCAACTGTCTCCTGAAATCCCGTTTTAATGCCCTTCCTTCTCTTGCCCCAAGACCTAGAAGAAGCGAGGGTCAGAGAACAGACAATACTTACAACTCGGTCCCAGGCTCTGGCTAGCTACTGTCCGCAAACTTCTCTGGGGGAGCTCTCTTCTCTGGCTGCGCAGACCCCTCTAGGAACATTCTCGGTGTCTCCCTCTCCCAGGCAGTGCTGCTCCCATTAGAGGAATTAAAAGTGGTTGAAGCCATGCTAAATTTAACAAGCTCATTAGTATTCTTTGAGTGCTTCCGAGTGAACTCTCCCTATTCAAGGCGCTCTCTCCAGCAGAAGGGTCAGGCGGCTAATCATTAAATCAAACTAATGTCACCCTATCACAATCGGCCCCAGAGAAGGAGGGTTTATTATTTCAGTTTATGCTAAATAAACGGTTTTACAAATGGTCCCCAAGCAAGGTCAACAGCAGCTTCAATTACAAGACAAACTTAACAAGAGTTGCTATAAACCAAGTACTCTGTATTGACTTAGGAACAGGCTCGGCTCCACATATTGCCACTAGCAGGATTGTACAGGAATGCATATTGTAAAATAAAGAACGGGGTGAGCTTTTTTCTTTGCCAGAATTTGCGACTGCACAGCGACTCCTCATTCACCTCTCTCCAACCAGCTAGCCGCTCAGCTCAATTCACCCCACACAAAGGCTAGAACCCAGACCTCAATGGACCGAGTGAAACATGTTCAAAACTAGGCTCTCTATTGTGACTGAATTTCTTAACATCTTTTCAAAAAGCGGAGAATGCCTTGAGGCTAAAGGAAGAAACAGGCTAATGGTGAATTGGGAATTCTGAGCAAATTTCAGAGCCCTTTCCTCCTAGCTTTTGAGGTTGAAAGCAAGCTCTTTCCTTTCAAGTTTCAAAGTCCTTTTTCCTCCCGCAGTGTCACAGAAGGATTTGAAAAGAAGGTAATTGTGCTCGCAGTCTCCCTGATCAGAGCTTACGTCCTATTTCTGGTATTTCGGAATACTTCTTGCAATAATAGTGCATATAGCTCAATCCCTTAACCGGCCTGCACTCCGCAATTGCTCATTAAATGAACAATTGCGGGTATAAAATGCCTTTTATGTTCAAGGTCTGGATATAAGATAAGCATTCTAGGACTCTAAATTTGGTTTACTAAGGAAACTCTCCATCATTAAATTACAAAACTGAAGTCGGAATATCAGGCTTTCCCAGAAAAGTGCCACTCAGGCTGCAGTGAGCCCGCAGGAAGGGCCGTTGGGGGTGGGGAGGGGGCACGGAACTGTCAAGGCAGGACCGGACGCTTAGCTTTCCAGCCTGAGGGGCTGCTCACCAGAAAATAATTTTTTTCCATGTTTAAGACCTCAGGTTTGTGAAGCCTCATAGTTTCTATATTGAAGGATATGATAAAGTCATCTTCCAATGAATTAAAACACAGGACTGAGCTGCAATAGATATGTAGCTGACTAGTTTGGCCCCTCACTGGCAAACACCACCCCCCACACACACCTTCCACTGCCTTAAGAAAATACTCTACTGCCATCATTTCTATTATCTTGCATGATCCCCACAACAGTCCAACGAGTCTTCAAAAAGTTCATGGAAGGTGCACAGGATGAAAACACCAGGCCTGGATTTCAAAATGACTTTGTGCCAAAATAAACAATTCCATTTTTGCAGAAACTTTTTGAAGTACCCTCATATTGGGCCCCGTTCCCAGATCAGAAACAGGCCTTGATGGGGAAGTGACAGGAGGAAAATTCTAGCTGCTCCTCACTGAATCCACCACACAGTCCTACTGACAGGACAGGAGGTCTGTTCCGCAGGTGGCCACTGAAATGGGACCTAGGTGTGCACCACCAGCCCCTGACCACCACCAATAAAAGGGAAAAAATACATTTTGTTTGCATAGAAATTTTCAAAATTCACATACTCTCCCATTAAGTTTGTTTTTTGGTCTTTAGTTCTTTTTGGTCAGCATCACCCACTCCTGGGAAACACCTAGTGAGGCCCAAGGGACAATCTATGGGGACACATGGGGCCAACATGGAGCATGGGGTGCAGTGAGACCCTCTCCCTTTACCCTCCCCAATTACCCACAAGGACACACAGGCCTTCCTTGCACTGCACACATTCTGCTGCACCGTGGGGTTCAGTCAGTGGCTTCCATGTGTGCCTGGACCTTTAAGTGTGCTTCCAGAAGCTTCTTGGGGCCCCACCCTCCTACGGGCCCAAGACACAGAGCCTCCTTTTCTGCTATCCTCCCAGGCAATTGCCTCACCACGTTTGGAAAGGGCATTGCTCCATTTTCTCTTATTATGCATTTGTTGCATCCTGTCAGCTTTTCCTGCTTTGGTTATTTACATTTTGGGGTTTTTAGGATCAAAACCAACGAAACCCAAGCCCTTTCCTCCCTGTTTCAGAATTCTCCTTGTGAGTTTTCAGCAGAGAGGTCAGAAATGAAAACGAGAAGAGACTAAGTGTATTTGCCAGCCCTGTAGAATTACACTAAGAAGGGGAAATAAAGTTCCTGTAGTAGCAGAATGTTCCCTTTTCCACCAGCCTGCAGTTCTGCTAAGCCAGGGGCCACTCTCTAGAATGTCTAGAGCTTGGTTTCCAAAGACTGCGAGCAAACAAAGCCTTCCCTAAGAACACCGCCAGTACCCTTGGGGTCAGGCATTGCCCTTGTGCGGCTCCACATACATCTCCCGTTGACAATGACGGATGACAGAGGGAGGGGCCCAGATGGATCAGGAGTGAGCATTTCGCTTTGTTTGCAACCTTTAAAACGCGCTGTCGTGAAAGCTGTGGCAGGATTGGAAGCCTTGGAGAAAATCAAGTGACAACCTCCCCTCACAGATGACGGGGTAATTCTCTCTTCCTACTTTGATCAACCAAGAGGTCCCAGCGTGAAAGGAGAGAAAGTAGGCAATGTTCTCCAACAGAGTCATAGGAATATCCTCATTGTTTTAATGTTTCTGGTGTTCTTTTTCCCAAAGAATACAGCAGAGTGTAGAGTGACTAACACAGCACCAGGTCTTCCCTGGCAACCATTGGCTGTCAAGAGCAGCAGGTCTGTGCCCAACCAAAGACCAAGTTCCCAGCTCACTCCCCAACTGCTCAGCACACACCACTCAACTTCACGAGAGGCCCTGGGAGCAGGCAGAAAGAGCAAAGTGAAAATTCAGACAAACCTGAAAGGCTGCTGCCCTACTGCAGCTGAGAGCTTGGATGGAGCAAGGAGCCTCCTCCCTTTTGGAAAATATGATAATAATGAATAGATACCACTACCAGCTCACCAAGTACGCGCTGTGGCCTCTAGGATTCCCATTCATCTTTCTGGGATTCCTAAATCCTCACAAAAAATAAGAGATTGACAGTCTGAACCCTGTCCCTGGGAGGATGCTCCTGAATGTCGATGACATGGACAGCAAAGCTTACTGCGACCTTGAGCAGTCCAAGCAAATCCAAAGGTACTAACCAACATTCAGAGTTTCTGATAAAAAGCAGTAGCCAAACCAGGCATGATCTGGGAAGAAGAAAACACACACAAAACAGTACAATTAGGGGCCGCTGGGGGCTTGCCTTTAAAAGGAGGAGGAGATCTTCCTTATTTTCCATGAGCTTGGAAGGCCTTTCTGTGAATTAATAATTCTAAAACGTCACGGAGCTTCTTCTATTAGCCTGCTATTAGTTGCTAGTCACTGCTCACACAGAGTGAGTTAATTAGTGACATCAAAGGCAGTACAATAAATTCCCAGGAGGGTCAACATTTTTCCCTTCTGCTTAATAGTGCATTTATGCCTATCTGTGAGTAACAGTCTCGTGAACATTTAGGTGTTAGAGATTTCTTCGGGAACTCAAGTTTGGTCGTTTATTAGCAAAAAGTGCAGAGTCTCTTTCTTACTTTGCACATACAGACCTGAGCGTTTAAGATTCCATAATGAGATCCCCAGCCAAGAGTTGAAGAGAAACAATGAAATGCCTGTTCACAAAGCCAAGGTGGCCAGGTGGTTGCTGCCTGGCTACATCCACCAATGGGAACAACCCTATCACACTGGAGCTCTAGCCCACTCCATGTGGCTGGAGGACTCAAAGCCAGGTCTCCTTTATGTAGTTGAATGGCATGAAGCCAGAAACACACACACACACACACACACAGCTTACATCTGCTGGTTCACTCCCCAAAGGTCCACAACAAGCAAGGCTGAGACAATGCAGAAGCCAGGATTGCAGGTTTCCCACATGGGTGGCAAGGACCCAACCACTTAGGCATCACCTGTTGCTTCCCAGAGTACGCACTAGTAAGATAGCAAGCTGCAATCAGGAACAGAAGGAACAGAGATGGGACTATTACCTAGGCACTCTTGACATGCGATGAACATATCCCAAGTGACATCTTAACCACTATGCCTGCTTTCCCTTTAAAGGTAGGAAGATATAACCCTCTGCATGTAGCAGCTTCTTCCAGGAATGCTTTCAAATGGTGATTCCTAGGCTCCCATCCTCCCTTGTCCCCTGCTAAGTCCCATTGCCTAACCTTTTTACCATTTTTTTTTAACTGCAGAAGTGAGCACAGACTTAACTGGTTTCATCTGGGGTGCTTATACTGCATGTTTGTGTTTTTAGACGATCATATAATGAGAAGGCCTGCGTATATTGTGGTTTTCTCTTTTTAATAACATTTGACCGACCACTGCACAAACCTCTTGGAGAGAACATTCCCACTATCAAGAGTACACCATTATTGTACCAGAATGAGCTGGAGGCCACCATCACAAGGTAGTGGACAGGAAGCAGGACTCACTGATGTTGGATCATCCACTGGGAAAAGGCCAGGGGCTGCCTGCGTCAGGAGTCTGTGACCGGCACCCCCTTGAGCGATGGCCTGCAGCGACTGTGGGCTGTGAATCCGGCACTTAAGAAACCCAAATGCAAACACCACTGTTTGACTGTCACAGTTTTTCCAAAGGCATGAATTTCCTAGGCAGCCAGTTTCTGGTTAGTTATAGCCATGAAAGTCTGCAACTTCAGAAAACTAGCAGAAATGGCTCACAGACTGTCACAAGGGAATAAGGGTCACGAATCCTAAGCTCTCCCAAGGCACACCCCCATGGTCACAGCTGAGACAGCACACTGGGGTGTCCCAGCAGCTCTTGTCAGACAAGGACAAGCTAGCAGCAGAGGCCACACCAATCCTATCCCCCAGACCCCCAGGGACTGAGAAGCCGGCCACGGACCACCCTTTCCTTTTAGCACTACTTTAGCCAGCTTTCCAGGAATATTCAGGAGCAAGTGGGCCAATGCATTCCCAAAGGGATACATACTCTTACCTGGACAAAGTGCTGATAGAAATGATAAAAGAAAGAAATGACCAGTCAACCACCTTTCCACAATACAATTTTAGTTCACTCATTCTTCCTACCAATCTCTTTTTTCCAAAGCCCTCCAACTAAAATCTATTAATCATGTACCAATCAATGACAACTAACATTCAGTCACTATAAAGAAGTGCCTCACCTGTCTTCAGACCGCCTTTATCATGAAGGCACTGTAGTTATCCTCTTTAACCACAGGAAGACACTAAGGAACTGGGAAAGTAAATCACCTATCCTGGACACAGCAGGTTCCTCAGTAGAGCCTGCAGCCAGCTGTCTGACTTTCAAGTGGACACTTTAAATATTTGCCTATGAGACCTCCCCACTCAACGTCAATAAATACAAAATAAATTTGAACTTGAATTGTGATCAGTGTCCCAACACATAGTTCTGTAAACCTCATAACTACTCAGAAGCAGTTACAGACAATATGGAAATCAGTGAGCGTGGCTGTGTTCCAGTGAAACTATTTACAGACACAGTTTGAATGTCACATAATTTTCATGGTCACAATTGAAGTTGTAAGAATTTACTCTTGGCTCCAAAAATGGGTAGTAGATACAAAGTAGCAGATGTGTAGGATAAACAAGTCCAGAGACCCAACATACAGCACAAGGACTGCAGGTAACAAAATTCTACTGTGTACCAGCTTCATGCTCAATCAGACTGTAGCTGCTGTTGCCACAAAACCAAAACTAAGTGGTTATATGAAGTGATGGATATATCAATTTGCATTGCTATAGTAACATTTCTGCTATGTATCTATAACCCACAACAACCTGTTGTATACATTAAATATATACAATAAAATTTATTTTAAGAAAACAAATTGTAGGCTGGATTTGGCTCCACTATGAGCTAACTGCGGTTTGCCAGGCCTCCCCTTGAGGAACAAACACACTTCAGATTTAAAGCTTGCACCCAGGAAACAATTAGGAACATTACAATAACATCATAAAATTAAGTTGAGTGTTAGGGAGGTTCTCAGGAGATGGTAACTTTGGCGCAGCATTAAAGGCACACATGAGGGGGTCTTCAGAAAGTTCATGGAAATGTGTATGGTGAAAAACCTACACAGGGATTTCAAAATTTTTGCACAAAAAGAATGTTATCTTTTAATTCTGTCTTCCCACTAGCTTTGTGAAGTACCCTCCTATATTTCCGGAAGCAACCAAGTGTACCAAGTGGTTGCAGTTCCAGGATGTATCTTTCTTTTAATGTTTATGTATTTGTTTTCCGTCAAGGCAAGGAGAGATGGGGGAGAAGGAGAAAGAGAGAAAGAGAGAGAGAGAGAGAGAGAGAGAGAGAGAAGATATCTTTCATCCAAGGATTCACATCCCAAACTCTTGCAACAGCCAGGGTTGGACAGGCCAAAGCCAGGAGCCGCAAACTCTGGCCACGCCTCTCCTGTGGATGGCAGGGACCTAGGCACTTAAGCCATCACCCACTGCCTCCCAGGACGTGCTAATGGGAAGCTGGATCAGAAAGAGAGTAGCCAGGACATGAACCAGCACTGTGATATGGGTTGTAGGTGTCCCAAATAGCAATTTAATCCACGGTGCCCCAATGCCCATCCCTCTATAACATACCTTAAGGAAAAAAATTGCAAATGCAAAGGCAATGATTTATATTCAAGGATGTTCGTCACAGTGTAATTTATAATAAGAAACTTAAGTGTAACTGTCCATTTAGCTTATGATATGATGGAATACCACATCATTAAATATATAGCTTTAATGAACAGAGGAAAGTAAGGGCAAACACTCACTATATCAAACTTTACTTTGTGCCAAGCACTGTTCTAAGCACCTTATACCTGATGATTCTGTGAGGCCAGTTTGATTATGATCCGAATTGCACAGATGCAAAAACTGAACCATATGTGTCCCAGAAAACACAACTAGACAGTGACAGAGACTGGATTAGAATCTGGAGCCCACTCACCTACTTGCCAGGCTAAACCATCTATGAGCATCTTAAAGATTCAACTTTTTGGAGGAAAGGGAGGTGGAAGGAAGAGAACTACATAATTATTTCTAGGAAAAAAAAAAACCTTCAGGAAATGTACCAAAATAGCGTGAAAATATTCTTATGGATTACTTCTTTGTTTACCTTCTATATTTCCCAGTCGTTTTAGAATAAAGAAAAAGACAATCAGTTTGAAGTTTTAAAAGTTTTTGTTAAATTCATTTGAAAGACTGAGACAGAGAAGAGAGAGCCCATCTGCTGGTTTACTCCTCAAATGCCCACAATGGAAGGGGCTGAGCAAGGCCAAAGCTAGGAGCCAGGAACTCCATCCAGATCTCCCACATGTGTGGCAGGGGCCAAGCTACTCTGAGCCATCACCGGCTGTGTCCCAGGGTGTGCATTATCAGGGACCTGGATTCAGCAGGAACGACAGGACTCAAACTCAGCCACTGCAGTATAGAACTCAGGCTTCCAACCTGGTGCCGTAAACACTGTGCTCGTTTTCATCCTATCGTAAGAATGATCTTCTCTATAATTCTCAAAAGAAATCCAAATTAGGTACACACACAGATTGAAAAATTATCCCATGAATTTATTTTCTGAAGCCTTATGCGAACTATTATACCTCTTAAAACAGCTATGATACAATAAGGCACTTCAAAAAGGTCATGAAAAATCTATATTATGAAAAAACTATGCAGGGTTTCAAAAATCGTTTGCACTGAAATAAACTTATCTTTTAATTTTATTTTGCTGTGAACTTTTTTAGTGCCTTTATAGTAAAGACACAGTAAGCGAGTTTTACATGTATTAATAGCACTTGCAATTACTATAGGGCTTTATGGAGATATGAATAAATTCGCTTATTTAAAAATCACACGACCATTTTAGTTATTTTATATCTATACACAGATGACTTCCAAACTAGTACTAAAAATGTCCTGATGTCCCTCCTGGCAAGATTGTCACCCTAACTTCCAGCAGGCCAGCCCCAGAAGATGTGCAAGGATGAGTGCGTTAGCAACACTGATGAGTGCCCCTCAACTGCTCATTTACCAGTTACTAAATGCCAGGCCAGAGCTAACTGCTCCACACGCATTCATTCCACTCGTCGCCACGGGCCTCTGTGGCATGCAGTATCATCCCCCAAGGTTCAGGTCAAAATTCTAAGGTTGCCACGGGCCTCATACTAGGAATAAAACCAAGGGGTTAAGCAAGTTGCTTAAAGTTGTTTGCTATGATTTTAATGTGTTCTCCAAAAGTTCGAATGTTGGAAACTTGGTCTCCAATGCAGCAATATCGAGGTGGGCCATTTAGGAAGCGACTCGATCATGAAGGCTCTATCCTTGTGATTGGGTTCATGCATTCATGCATTCCCAGACCAATGGGCTATCGCAGGAGTGGTTCTGTTATAAAAGCAAACTCACTCTGGCTCACTTGCTCTGTCTGCCATGTGATGCTCGCTGCCACGTCCCCAATAAGTGAGAAGGGCCTCACCTGATGCTGAGCAGACGCTGGCACCAGGATCCAGAACTGGCCAGCCTTCACAATCATGAGTTAAAGAGAATTCTATTTTTTTTTAATTACCCAGTCTCAGGCATCCTGGTATAGCAACAGAAAATGGACTAGAACATCACCCCAGAGGTAAGTGACGACCAAGGCACGACTTTCTCAGGCACTGCACGTTCCTGTTCTATTAACCCCTGCAAAGTGTCTTCTGCAGAGAATCTTGAAAGCTATAGAACCTTGCTTTGCTTGCCATTTTCCCCTGGGTATCTGTGAAGATTACCTCTTCTTATGAAGGCTACCAAGAAAGGAAACTTCAGGCTTTAATAAAATGAACTTAGTTGTAAACTTCAAGCCAGTCATGAAATGTGGTCCAGAAACTTCTCTGAAGTCCTTGTTCTACTCCTGCTGTTGTTACTGCCAAGTCTGTGCCTTGCAGTGCACACGGCACCTGACGCCCAAGCTGAATTATTTTCTGGTAACTGCATTTGTCTCTACCATTCCTCCATACCCTTCCCTGCCTCAACTTACCTTTCCATAATGTCTCTGAATAGCTGTTCTGTGGAATATTTTACACTGTCTTCTGGGAGATTGTGTTGCAGGTTTAGATGCAAGAAGTAGTCGATTATCTGGTTTATATTTAACTTAACAATGGCTCTACCAGTTAAAGCCACATGTAGTTTATTAAAAGGGGCATATGTCCAATTACTAAAGAAGCATATGCTTTATAAAGAGGGAAAACGTGTACTTGGAAGCAGCTTTGCTTGGATTATTTACCAACAAATGAACGACCCTTCATGCTGCCCAGGAGTAAAATCCACCCGCAAAGGCCAGGAGGGAATGTTGAATGAGTCATAAAGTTGGGTTCATACTACATACATGTTCTCCCTCCATAACTAAAGATGATTATCAAATTATAGCAAATTTAAGAAAGTTTCCTCTTTTTCTAATCAAGAACAAAACCAGACTACTTCTTAAAATGCACTATTAGGAATTGTAACTGTTCCTAAAAATGCCAGATATATTTCCATTCATGCAATATTAAAACTAACAAGCATCTTTTCAATTTCTTTTAATGATGGGGCATGCAATAAAAATACAGCAGTGCTTCATTTACCCACAGGAGCTGGAGCAAAAAGGACCAAAATAAATAAATAATAAACTTACATGGGCCACTTACCAAAAATAAAATCATCTCATTCAACCTTTTACAGGAGGCGCATGCAGCATTTTGAAAGCAAAAATTCTCATAACACAGAGCTCCACTTAAAAATCACTGCCAAGGGCTGGAACCATGGCAGGATGTTATTTCTTTTTCAATTTCTTTTTTAATGTTTGGGTATTAATGACATCAGCAGCCATGAAGTATAATAAGGCAGCATGGTATAATAAAAGGAGTTAGAAAAACCTAGTTCCCAGACTTGCTCCTAGCACTTAATGGGTGTATGACCGAGGGTATGTTAAGACACATCAGATGGTCAGTTGCCTCTTCTATAAAAGGCAGATCATAAAACTTGCTCCCTTGCTTCACTGGGTTTTCTGAGGGCTGATATAGGAACATATGAAGCAGATCTTTAAAAACTACTATTTCTGAATCCTAGGTACTATCACTAAGCTCATGATATGTGAAAATAATGCCAAATAGGGAGGGAAGATGGAAGTACACCGGCCAGGGCTGGGAGACCATCTAGTGCCAGTGCTGAAAAGCTCTACCTCTAGGCATGTCATAGAGTTTCCCTAGGCTGCTGCTTCCCTTGCTATAAAGTGAAACATGACCACTCAACTCCAGCCAACTTCTCATGCATGTTCCCCCAGAGAACAAATCAATATTCTTCTTTATCAGGCACCAGGGAGATAAGATCCCCTATTTCACATTTTAAAAAAGCCTAATTTAATAACCTGTAATTATAGCTAGTCATTTGTTTCACCCACTTCTCTGATATACCTTGAGTAAAGCTCAAAATCAACATTTATTAGAGACAGAGAACTAGAATCTGCTAGCCACTCCCCAGATGCCCACAGCAGCCAGGGCTGGACCAGGCTGAAGCCAGGAGCCGGGAACTCAATCCGGGTGCCCCACATAGGTAACAGGGATCCTACTCCTTGATCCATCACCTGCTGCCTCCCAGAGTGCACATCAGCAGGAACCTGGAATGAAAGCAGAAGAGCTGGGACAGGAACCAGACACTCCAGTACGGGACGAGAGCATCCCAAGCAGCGAGCTAACCACCATACCAAATGTCCACACCACATTTTACATTTTTAATGGCTGAGAAATCATCAAAAGAATACTATTTCATGACACACAAAACTAATATGAAATTTCAGATTTCACTGTCCTTGAGTAAAGTTTTATTGGAACACAGCCAGGCTCATTCATTTTCACGCTGTCTATGGCTGCATTTAACTTAGAACAGCAGAGTCCAGTACTGCCAGAGACAGTCGGGCCTGCACAGTTCTGAAAATATTCACTAGGGGGACTTTTTCAGAAAGTGTGCTGTGCCCCTGATCTGCCTGTCCTCCGGACATGCTGAGAACATGCCTTAGGGAAACTATGCAACGTATCTTGTAAATATATACAAAAATAAAGCAACCACCCCTTCAAAAATGCTTCATTTTCATGCTTTCAAGCCTTAAATAATGAGGTGGATACCAAGAGTGCCCCACTTTGCAGGTAAAGGAAACAGACAGTGAGATTAACTCCCTCCCAGTGACAAGTCATAAATCAAATCAGTTCTCTATGATTTTAAACCTGACAATTATAGGACCCAAGCTGGCATATAATTTTGTTAACAGGAGGCACATCTAGGAGTGAAGTTTCTGAGACTTCCTGTCTCATCAAAGTGGGAGTTTTCTGCTCAGGTTCAGAAGCAACAGCCATCAGGATGTTTCTGCATTTGTGTGCATTGCAGGCTGCGTCAACACAAACAACACAGACGGGCCTGGGTCCGACCTCCTCCACACTCAGTTCACAGACGCAGCCAAGCCAAGGGCTGCTGTCCCAGGACGAGACACGGCTCTCCAAGGAGTGAAAACAAAACACCTGCTGCCCTCGAGGCTCTCGTGGTTGATTTTTCTAGACATCGAGCAATCAGAGAAGGGAAGTGGAGCCCACAGAACGGACCATAAAGGAAGTGTGAGGCAAGCACACAGTGGGGAAGAGCTCCGCTCCAGGTGCTGAGTATGGAGCTCAGACGGGGTGGACCTTCACAGAGGAGGTTTGGACGAGAGCACACTTGGAAATGTCTCAGATTCAAATCGTCAGCAGGACTGACCGACCTCAGCCTAACTGCTCAGCGACACATCCGCTCACCCACAATGTAATAATTGCTCTGCTAGCCCAAAGCAGTAGTTTGAGTTGAGCACATCTGTATTTTGTGCAGTTCCCTTTATCCTTTAACTCACTCGGTATTGACATAAAGGGAAATTCTTATATCTTGGCAGAAAAGCTTTGAATTTAGATAAATAACAGATTTCACACCATGCTGCTGCCGAATCATCCAAACACGAATCCTTCCATCCTAATCCCATCGTCTGGTCCTGTTCTACGAAAGAGTGCAAGAAGAGTTGGCGAAGATGACAACCAAAAAAGATATAATCCAGATTTTGTGTGTGCCTGACAACTTCATTAATTCTACTGGGTCCCACCAGTCTATTCTGACTTGTAGAAAGAAAGAAAAAAAAAAATCCTGGTCCAGCTAGCAAATGTGAACGCTCCTCCCTAAAACGAATGCATGTGGTTCCATCAGCAGAATGTCAGCAACCCTCAGGACTTCAGCCTCGGCATGGCCAAGGGGCGGCTGCCTCCCTTGGCTCTGACGCAGCCCAGCCTTGCAGAGCTCTGCTGCCTAACGGAGGCTCGTTTTTGCTTCCCTTCCTATGAATTATTGGCTCTGAAGTGCTGGAGAGAAGAGATCCAAGGGAAGGAGCAGGAAAATGCTTTCTTGTATTTTCAATCTTCAAATCTATACCACAAACCAGTGTTCTCTTGTCAAATAAAAATCACATTCACACATTGTAGATCTTCCATCCAAACAGTGATTCTTTGCAGTACTGATCCCTTTCTGTAATATTCAGGCCATAGTCTTCTTGCCACGGGCCTCATACTAGGAATAAAACCAAGACAGTCATTTATCTCCATGTACCTGCCTCTCCTTTCATTCTGCTCCTCTCTGCCCCACATTAAAGAGTGCTCTTCCATCTCGTCTCTGACTGTCACACCTCTCCGAACACCTTCAAAGAAAGCTCCTCCCCATCGCCAACTCACCCCTGCCCTTGTAGCTACCTACCTGGCTCTGATTTGCCTGTTCTCCGACTGCAGTTGTCTTTGTCTTTTCTCTCGTTGGACCCAATGCTGCCTCCATCCAATACAGTACCTCTCTTCTTTCTACATCAGAACCCCTGAGCAAATCATGGATCTGGCAAACCCAGTGACTCTCCTCCTTAACCTTGTATAGCTTTCACTTGACCCCTGATGTTTTTTGTTTTTTTTTTTTTTTTTTTTTTGACAGGCAGAGTTAGACAGTGAGAGAGTGAGAGAGTGAGAGAGACAGAGAGAAAGGTCTTCCTTTTTCTGTTGGTTCACCACCCAAGTGGCCGCTACAGCCAGTGCATTGCAGCCGGCGCACTGCGGTGATCCAAAGCCAGGAGCCAGGTGCTTCTCCTGGTCTCCCATGCGGGTGCAGGGCCCAAGGACTTGGGCCATCCTCCACTGCACTCCCGGGTCACAGCAGAGAGCTGGACTGGAAGAAGAGCAACTGGGACAGAATCTGGTGCCCCAACCGGGACTAGAACCTGGTGTGCCCACGCCGCAGGCAGAGGATTAGCCCATTGAGTCGCGGCGCCAGCCTGTTTTATGGTTTTCATGGTTCCATCTGGATAGACTTGAAATCTGCTGATGTAAAAAATTATCAAACTATAAGTTTGCAAAAATACATATTCTAAGTTAATGGCATAAGTAGAAAAATAATCACTAAAAAAATTCTGACGATATCCCTGCAACTAAACAGGTAAGTTTTGAAAGCTGTGTTTCAATTCACTTAAGCAACATAATAAAAGCTTTTGTTTTTGTGTAATAAAATCTTTCATTCTAGGAGCTCATTACTGCCAGAGAAAACAATAATGAAATTATGAAGAAGGGATGAGACATGCGCATCACTGTTCAGTAGGCTGCATGTACTGGCAGGTACTGCAAGTCTGTTGAATATCTTCGTTTGATCCCTCCTACAGGAAACACAGCACTGAGGCAGGTGTTTTGAGACACACCTACATCCCAGATCAGAGTGCCTGTGTTTGAGTCCCAGCTCTGCTTCCAATTCCAGCTTCCTGCTAATGCCTACCGCAGAAGGCAGCAGGTGATAACTCAGTGGCTGGCTCCCTGCTACTCACATGGGAGCCCCACACCAGGTTACAGGCTCCTGGCCTTGGCCTGGCTCAGACCTGGCTCTCTATGTCTATTTCTTTCTGTCTCCCTGCCATTCAAATGAAATAAAAGTACAACATTTAAAAAACTTAAACATAGAATCCACCAAACATTTTGGTGAAATTCTTCCTTACCTAATACGAACTGTCTGGTTATGTGCCTATTTCAAGGTTTTAAGAGTTAAAATTATGTACAAAACTACTGAGGTTTTCATGGGGGCTAGGAAGATGTTTAACTACTCTTAGAAATATCTTCCTTAGAAATGCATATTCCTGAAGCCCAAATATGGAGCCATTTTTTCCACATGGACATTTGAAAATGAGAAAACACAAGTAATGGATTAGTTTAATGTTCATAGTCAGCTCATGAAGATAGTGATATATCACAGGATTTATTATGTCATTAAATAAAAACAACGCTGGTACATTGTGGAGTCTCACTTTTGCCATGTCTAAGCCTTGTCTCACTGAAAATTAGTTGCTGGTGATAGCAAGTCACGAACTTCTTTTGTGCCTTGCTGAGTTCATCACAGAAAGAAAGCCCTAAAAAGCTACTTGCAAGTAGATTCTATGAAGTGAGCATGCTATTATTCTGAAAAATTCAACTGAAAATATGGTCTTGCAAAAAAAAAAGAAAAGAAAAGAAAAAAGGATGCAAACCACAAAAGAAAAATCCAAAGCACTGGGAAATCTAAAAAAACTCACCTAAAGTATGCATGTATTCCAAAAGTTTTTGGATCAAAGGAAATATTTATGTTTTAATTCCATTCTCCATGGAATGAAATTCCTGAAGTACCATGACATTCTCTCATAATTTAGAGAGCATAAAGCAAACTCTTCATGGAATCTGAAGCAATGTGCAAAGTAATGGTGGTCCTCACACTTAGAAGTCTTTAGAAGGATGTGCCACTGTTCTGTTCCTCAGACCATCGGGAAACCTGGCTGCCTTCAAACTCTGGGCCTGCCCAACTTTCCACTCTACTCACACAAACACACACACACACACACACACACACAGGGCATCTCACACTGCCCTGTTACTTGTGTGTCTCCACCAGCAGAACAAACTCCTTGAGGGCAGGGGCTGGGCCTTGATAGCTATGGTGTTTGTCCTATACCTCGCATACCACAGGCACTAAATGATTATCCTACAGATGAATGAATCACTGAATGAATGGGAGAGCAGGGGGAGGGGCTTCCAGTACTTGACAGTGACAGGGCTGTTTTTTTCTCTAGGGTAGCAATAGCAGCAACAAGCATCCTTGTGATCAGAAGCAGGCCCCAGAGGAAAGGACACAGGGGTGTCCATGTGGGCCATGGCGACAGGACCTCAAGACACAGAAGGCGCACACCTCCAAGCAGGGAAGGAGCGACAAACTGGGAAAAAGCAGACAGAAGTCTCCTAAGGCAGCATTTTGCCGGGGTTTGGTTCTGAGCTCTTACGTCCCTGTTAACTGTTGCTAGATAACTATTTA
The DNA here is from genome assembly GCF_051225735.1 of Oryctolagus cuniculus. NCBI lineage: Eukaryota > Metazoa > Chordata > Mammalia > Lagomorpha > Leporidae > Oryctolagus > Oryctolagus cuniculus. Next base: position 68,621,364 of record NC_142882.1, read on the forward strand.
AGACCATTAGGCTGTTATTTATCAGCTTACAACTAGTGTCCTTTAATGGCAGAGAAAATGGTATAAGGACATGAAAAGCCATGGAAATGAAAATGAAAATAAAAATAAATGGAAAAGGGCAAGAAAAACGGACATGAGCTACTATAGTGCAGACTTCCTCTCTCCCACCATTAATTTTTCATCTGTTCAATACTCATGGGTGTTGCTGTGGAGATTAATATTTAGCCCATGTAGATGAGGGAAGTACAAAGTGATTCATCGTTTGCGGAGATGCCCATAAAATTGGAAATGCACCAGCAAGTACTTGGCTGCCTTTGAGTCACTGAATTGTCAGTTTAGACATGTTTTGTGAAGTATTGATAACTTTTAAATAGATGTACACATACTTGAAGTTTTAAAGAATAAAGTATAAGAATTTAGCTTTTCCCCTATGTATTAAGAAAGAGAGGGGGAGAAATCAAGGAAATCCTGGCAATTCCTGAGAAAGGTAGGGCATTTTTATAAAGCACATGGATTTTTTTTAAACTATCAGCCTTTCATCTTAACCCTGGTGAGGACTGCATTTGCCACAGGCTGATAAGTGAGTATGGCAGAACTTCAAAAATCATGTCAGCCAAAGAATCTAGAGAGGAAAAAAAAAAAAAACAACACAGACATAAGGCTGGTAAAAGGCAGCTATAAATTTTTTTAATGCCTTTTATTTAATTCTACCAAAAGATCACACAGCAACGTGATCCAGATTTGGTACAACTCTCAACATCAACTCATGCATGCACATGGCCTAAATCCAATTTCTTACCCCAAAGATGTGTTTTTCATTAAACTAGTAAACCAAAGAAGGTTGCTTATGAGACCAGTAAGTTAATAAACTCCTTCCTCTTAAGACAATTTGAGCCTTCAATTTACTAGGGTGAATCAAGAAAAACTGATAAGGAAAATAATAGCTCCTAAGATATAATTCTTCATCTATAAATGATAGCTCAGCCTGAAGCCAGCAGTCATTATCTACAATTTAAATCAGAACTCAGTACCTTGTTAGAACTTCATTACTCTCGCCCTTACTTTATAAGAGTAATGCCAAGGAAAGGGAAAACAAAAACACTATGCATCACAGGTCTGTGCTGTCCCTGCCTTTGCTCAAGAGCTGTCACTGAAGAAGACAGGAGGGTGTGGGCACTTGAAAAGTTTGTTAAAATGTCAGTTCTGTGCCTGACTCAAAATCATGTGCTGGAATATTCACAGCAGCACTCCTTGTAACTCACAAGGTGAACCTGCCAAATGCCCACCCGCAGTCGATGGATCCATCAATGGAGGTATGTTTACACCAAGAAATACTCCACAGCACGGAGAACCAGTGTCTACAGCCACTCAGCATTAGATGGCTCTTGAAAACCTAACACTGACGAATGCAGAAGCAGCCAGACACCGAAAAGAGAGCAGAGCAGAAAAGCAGCCCCCGTAGGTCCATGCTGTGAGGAGTCAGGGGCTGTGAGGCACTAGTGATGGTCTGTCTGTGTCTTCCTTACTTCTAGTTTCACAATTTATGCCTCGTTCCTGCAAAATAATGTGTTGCACAATATAATACATGCATTCCTCTACAGGAGTATTTCCTTCAGTAAAATGGGTGAAGTGCCAACTCTAAAAATTTCCAGACGGCTCCTAAATATCTGATTTGTCTCTCATGCTTCCATTCAAAACGGCTGTTATCCTTCAGAAATAGGAAGCTTACAGCTATGTATTTCAACAGCCTACCACAAACATACCCAAACAGGTGCAACATGTAACAAAATATGACTTCCCAACAAACAGAACCCCCAGAATGGGGAGGGGACCACGAACAGTTCACTGACATAGAAATTCAAATGTGCAATAAGAGTACGAAAATCAGTTTTACTTCCTTGTATTATGAACATAGTAAGACTGGAATAGGATACTATTTTATTTGGCCTTGCATTCAAATTAGAAAGTGTTGATAAAGGCTGAGGAAGGCATGTACACTATCACTGACAGAGTAAAACCGGCACATGTCCTCACACCAGCTGGTGATGTAGATGGTGGGTCTTCAATGCATATCAGGAGTTGACCTAACTCTCTCCTTGCTGAGTATCTACCCAAAGGAGTCACTTAGGTTTTACGCAAAGAGTTGGCCACAATGACATTCCCTGAAACATTATTTGTTATAAAGGCAGTGAAACTTCTAAATGACCAACCAAAGATTAATAACATCCATGCAACAGAGCAAAACAAAGCAAATGCAAAACAAAGTGAAGAAAACATTACAGGAAGCATACACCAAACTGTATTATGGGTGTTTTTAATGACATTTGTTGCCACATTTTCTAATATTTCACTAAAATTAAAAAATACTTTTCAATTTAGAAATGAATGTGGGTTTTTTCAGTTCTTTCAGGCTCAGATATCATATGTCTTATAGAGAAGTTATATTGACTTTTCAAGAAAGCACTTGGTCTTTTTGAAATGCGAGTTAATGGTAACTAAAAGAGATGCCAGCACTCTCCCCACAATTGCCACAATCAAGTATTTGCTTAAGGGTTTTCTTCTTTCCTGAGTTCTCTGCGGGGGAGGAGGGAGGTCTTAGTCCGTGAGCTCATGCCCAGTTTAACTCCAACTCCCCAGACAAAATATAACATGTGAGGATTCCTTTGTGGCTTCTCCCTGCAGCAAGAGCCAACTGACTCAGTACATAGCTATTTATTAATACTGCATGTGCAATTACAGGGCTTGATAACAATTGTGCAACATCTACCACTGTGCACTCACACCTCTGCAGCGCTGCCGACCCTCTGCAGTATCGGAATTCTGTCCTCAGTTCACTCTGCTCTGCTCCTAGTCAGTGTCAGACTCAAAAACAACCTCTGGATGGTCACCCTGCTGCTTGGGACTCCTGTATTCTCTACTGGAGTGCCTGGTTCTATCCTGGATGCTGCACTTTCAATCTAGCTTCCTGCTAATGCACACCCTGGGAGGTAGCAGGTGATGGTTCAAGTACTTGGGTCCTTGCCACCCATGTGGGAAACCTGGATGGAGTTCTAGGCTCCTGGATTTGGCTTGGCCGAGCTCCTGGCTCTCAAGGGCATTTGGAAAGCTCTCTCTCTCTCTCTCTCTCTCTCTCTTTCTGGCTGTACCACTCAAATAAACAAAAATCAATCAATCAAAAGCAGCCCTGATTGCAAAATTTTCTCAATTGTTTAGAAGTCTAGACTTGTGTCACAGCTTTCACTAAATGGACATTTTTCCTCCTGTAAGAAGATAAGTCTTTTTCTGGAATGACAACTTCAAGATTTTTTAAAAACTTTCCTATGACAAGAACCAAGCAAAAGATGATGAGCCGACAATATGAAAGGAGTGAATTAAAAAGGAGAATAACCAATTCTAATGTCATTATGTGCAAGCAACGTGAACATATATATGTGTAGAAAAAAATACTAGAAGAAAACGTACCAAAATGTTCATAATTTTTGTCCACACATGCATAATGGAACAAGGATGCCTTTTATTCTCTTTTGCTGCTTTTCAGTATCTTTTCAAATTTCTTATATTGAGTATCGCTTTTGTTGCTGGAAAACCATAATCAAATACTACAGGACACAGAAAAAGTGATGAGAGAAGAAGTAGTATCTGGGGTTCAAAGGCCCTGACTCAGGGCTTCTCACAACTTACTCGCATTTGCAGTTTCCAAGACTTCCTGGCTAAGACTAGTTGAAACTCAGGCACCTGAGCTCTCTGAGAAACCCCAGTCACTGCAGAAAACTGTCAGCATTGGCTACCCATGTTGGTGGCTAAACACACAGGGAAAATATGGAAAAGACTGAAGACTGACATGACTTGTTTTTACCTGTTTTCCTGAAGCATCCAATGGGGTCTTTTTATTCCCATAATTATATTCTACCCCCAAAATTATATAGCAGTGCCCTGTCTATGCCTCTAAGAATAAAATGAAATTAACTGCTCCAAAGGCGGGCAGGAGGCTTGTGGCTCTCACACACTTGCAGCTCCAAGTCAAACACCCCATGTTTCCACTAGACCACCACCATGAATCTGAACAGAAAAGGGGGTCTGCTCATCCTAGCTGTGCCACTGCAGGCGGCTGGAGTAAGGAAACAATCGTGGTGGCTGCCATGGAGCGTGCCCAGGGATGCAAGGCTCGGGCTGCCATTCTGTCAACCCAGTAGAATTACATGGTGAGACGTGGGTTCAATGGATGAACTGGTGTCAAATCATACTACTTGTGGGTAAATCTGTGTGTTCAATTTTCATGTTTGTTTAAGACAGAGAGTGGGAGAAAGTGAATTCCCATTTGCTGGTTTACTCCCCCAAATGCTCACAACAGGCAGGGCTGGGCTGGGCTACACACTGGAAGCTGGGAACCCAGTACAGGTCTCCCATGTGGGTGGCAGGAACTCAACTTGACCAGTCAGTGCTGCCACTCTGAGACTGCATTAGCAGGAAACTGCACTCAGGAACCAGAGCCAGGAATCAAACACAGGCACTTGGATGTGCGACCCAGGAATCTTAACCAGTGCTGTAACTACCAGGCCCAACGCCTGCCCCGTGAGCTGTGTTCTGCACATTCTTTGGTGCCCTCTCCCTTCCCTGTTGCCCATTCAAGTTGCTCCATGGCTGAGTAGTTTCTACAGCAGGGCAACAGACAGCGCTGAGACCTTCCCACCCTCCTAGTCCATCCACGGACCTGGGCCTCCAAAATGTTTGCTTGTGAGTAGGGGCAGAAAGTTAGGTAGTGGAACTGAGATCTCTTCCTCCAGTAAAATTAACACAACTCCTCACTTACTATTCATGACTTCTATGTAAGAGGGTACTCACAAGCCACAGAGGACTCTCCAAGAAGCCTGCACTCTCCCACTGTCTCACATCACTCTCCCAGCAACCTTACAAACTCTGCAGATTATTCCACATCCCATAGTCTGCGGCACTGACGTTCAGAGAAGAAGCAAAAATCCCATCGCTGTGGAGCTGCAGACAAGCAGTCAGGACAACGGACAGCTGGAGAGGGGGTCAGCTCTCTTCCCTAGGGCTACTCTTCCCTCCTCCTTGCAGATCACAACAGTGGTTTTCTTACTGTGCTTCCTCCTGCAGGTGGCTGTACCATAGATGCTCATGAAATACTTGCTGCTTGCCTCATTTGGACAGGGAGCTTTTGTAAGCACCGAAGCACCACTGATGGACACGTGGACAAGAACTGGTCTACAAGTGATGGAAACAGAGAAAGCCTAACACCCACACGTGCACAGGCACACACCTGGAACACCTAACACACACACACGTGCATGTGCACACACACACGGATCACCTAACACACACACACGTGATGTGCATACACCTGGATTACCTAACACACACACACGTGCACGTGCACACTCCCAGATCACCTAACACACACACACACGTGCATGCACATGCTCACACCCGGAGCACCTAACACACACACACGTGCACGTGCACACACACGGATCACCTAACACCCACACGTGCATGTGCACACACACGGATCACCTAACACCCACACGTGCAAGTGCACACACCCGGATCACCTAATACCCACACATGCATGCACACCCAGATCACCTAACACCCACACACGTGATGTGCACACACCTGGATTACCTAACACACACACACACATGCACGTGCATATGCACAGATCCTTCCTGTCTTCCTCTTCCCTCACATCTCACGCAGCTTTACATCACTTCTTTCTGAGGTCCAAGTCTGGCCCTGATTTCTGAAAAGCGATTTTTAAACTGGCATTAATATTTCTTTTTCAGTCTCAGCATGAATGGGGTGAGTGTCCTACATAGAGTTGGGCAATGAGTTTGCAGTCTCCTTTGGCTTTTGTGGAAAGCTGCCCATTTATTCTGATTTAAAGGCAAGTAAATATTACAATACTCTCCGACCACTTTTTTCTGTCTTGTCCTGTCCTCCTTTCCTATCCATACTTGCTTCCCAAATGGATCTACCAGGGACCACCCAGAGCTTTTGAAACCAGTCTCTTTTCATGAGCACAAAGTGTTTTCTGAATCATTTCTTCCCCCAAAGTAGAAAGACGTTCAGAGAATTTGGGGGGAACAAGGTCATCTGAAGTGGTGCTGGGGAAGGGGCTGCCCCTTCCAGAGCAGGTGAGCCGGGGCAGGTGAGGAAGAACTGGAAGGGCTGTGGGACCCTTAGAACAGAAGCAGAGCTCGTCCATTTGCATCCCCACAACTTGATGCTACTTTTAGTCATGCTGTGCTGGGCACATACTTGACCACTGCCACGTAGCTTTTGTTTCTGGTAACTTGCTGAGGCATTAGAGAAATCTTGGCCAGCCATGTTAAATCTACAAGTATATTCTGGCTTTATGTTTCTTCTGAAGGACAAAAAAAGCAATGGAAAGAAGATCCCTAGTGGTATTTGACTTAAAAATAATTAAATGCAGTATGGCTTCACGTGCCTATAGGATGAGACTGCCACACTTATACAAGGCATTAAAAGTCAAAATATGAGAGCATTTCAAGAAGTTTATGAAAAAAATGAGATTAAAAGTTTTTTAGGTGTAAAAAATTTCTGAAATCCATACAATGTGTTCATATTTATATACATTGTGTATACATACACTATATACAAAGTTTCACATTATCTATGTATAATATCTTCCATGGATATTTGAAGATTCCTTCAAAATATAAAACATAAACATTCTAAATGTCCAAAATCGATGGCAATTTTATTACATTTAAAGTCGAGAAAGGATGACCATCAACTGTTTATACCCGGATGACTCTGCCATCTCGCTTAGTCCACCTAAACCAGGAAATGCATCTATGACCAATGGGAAATTGACATGCAAATTCTCATCTCCTGATTCTCGTTTGCTGGGAACTCTCCCGCAAAACTGGGTCAGGCAGAGCCTGCACTGCATGTCAAAACTCCTTTCAACTGAATTCGTCTCTCCGCCAGACCCACAGACTTGGTCGGCTTCATCCCAAATGCCTGTTTATTCATTTCCTCCCCCTCAGAACGTGAAAAGCTCCGTGTTGTGGACCAGCTGGTGGAGTGGAGCAAACCCTCATCAATCAGCCCTGTGCAGACGCGCTGGGAGTCCGCGGTGCCTCTGCCCCGACACACAGGGAAAACAACCGAAGCACATTTTGGTTCACAAAAGCACATTCACATGTGCACAGACCTCCTCTTTCATCCGGCGGATCACAGCTCGTTTTTGATGAACTGTGCTCATCAACCGCCCCCCAGGGCCGCACAGAGGGTGACGGCACGGGCGAGCAGGCTGGCTGCCAGGGTTCAAGGCCTGGCTCCGTGACTACACTCAGCTCCGGCTGGGGCGTGTCACTGAACTCCCCAGCACCATTTCTTCATCTGTAAAGTGTGGAGATAGCGGAGGGCTGGCAGGGAGCATCAAGTGAGTACACATGAGAAGCCGGCTGTAGAAGCGAGCTCTCAGTAGCACCTCCGACCCAGGCTGCCACGAGGTGTGTCTATGCGTGGGGGCCAAGTATCTTTCCTGCCTGATTTACATGAATTCAGGATGTCACCCCAGAGTCGCACCCTGTGTAACTTTTTTGAATCCGTGAAGTTTCCACAGAGACCTTGAGGCCAGCTGATCACAGACTTGGTAAGCCTGAGTTTCTGCAACCAACAAAGTGACAAATGCTTTCAATGAAGCCATTCACTGGCGTTGCCAGTGTGAATGCAGTGCACAGGACGAGCCCCCGCATGCGTGACTCCCGCACCTCAGCCTTCTCCTGTGAGGCCTTGGTTTCCTCGCTGTGAACAACAGGAGTAACAGGAGCCTCCCTCATAAAACTCTGCAGGGAGAAAATACGTCAAAGAAAAAGCACAGACACGAAACTCATGAAGTCCTCTATGCAAGAAGTTGGATTCCAGCTTACTCACCACAATATATAACACTAACAACAGTAACAATGGCTATTGGACATTAGACTTTTACATCTTTGATTTCCTTAAACACTCACCACAAGCTTATGAGTCTCATCTTATCCACGAGGAAACCAAAGCTTAACGGGTGTAGGAACTTCCCAAAGGTTGCACAGCGGAGTCAGAACTTGCACCCGCCCATGTCTGCCTGACCCTAGAGCCCACACACCTCGGGATGGTCTGGCCCCTGGACAGTGCTCGTATTTGCACCAAGTCTGAATGTGTCTACTGAGTTCACGCCACAGATACCATGATGCGTGAGGATGGCCACACAATCAGCGATGGGGACCAACCAGGGGACAAAGGTTCATGCAAGCCTGTCACAGAGTCCTATTTCAATCTGACTCAACGTCACTCCTACTCTATTTAGTCCACCTACCCTGGAGCAGACCCAGAGATATCCCAAAAGATCCGCCAGGATGCCCAAGGCCGCTGAGTTCCGAGCAGAGGTGCAAGGAATGCCCCATCACTATGCTGTGTGGCACTTGGCCTTTGGGCCCTGATGCGTCCTGCATAGGTTCACAGGTCACACAAAAGCCTCTGCAGAAACACAGCTGCAGCTCAGGTTTCTAAACCTTCTCCCCTGCCCCTACCTGGGACCAAAACTAGCCCAGGGGCCAGCCCTCCTGAGAGCATCTTTTCTCTCCTGCCCCCTCACAGACACACACATTCACATCTGATGCTGTCATTCCCAACTCCTCTCTTTCTCCAGGTACCTGGCCCAGAAGAACTCCTCTTTCAATCAGAAGAAAGACAAGACTTCAATTCATGCCAACCAATGCCTGGAGAGGCACTGCCTGCTGTCTGCCCCGGTACCCAGACTCACCCCACAGTCTGAACGCAGCGGGGATCATCTGCTTCCTCACCGTGTATGTGCTCAGGACAATCTGCTTCTTCAGCCCTGGGCTACTATGAAAAATCAAGGGCCCAAAACTTAATTTGCTGAGTGTTTCCCTCAAAGGATCCATTTCCCGAATCTTCCGCTAGGTGTCCTGTCTACCTTTGGACATCAATCAAGAGTAGAATATCAACGACCCTCTTCTGCAGCCCAGCCAGCAACTCAATCTCCCCTTGCTCCCAAATACCTCCCAAATTTCCAAGCAGTATCCAAGAAAGCATACCGTAAAAGAAGAAACTGAGAAGGGCTGATGTTCACTTACTCATTCATCCCTGTTGCATTCTCTTATTTACTGAGCACCCTACTTTGCGATACAAGGTATTGATGGAGGTGCTGTGGCTCCCCAGTGGTGGGGCAGCTAGTCCTCCCTTGGGAGCTCACAGGACCCTGAGACAGCAAACATTCTCCTGGAGGAGAACAGGATGATGAGAAGAGAATGACCCAGCGCCGGGAGGGAATATCCGTGAAAGCTGCAGCAGATCCTCAAACTGAACACGGAGCAACATCCAAAGCTACAGAGCTGGAAAAAGAGACAGGCCAAGGGAACAGTGAGCACTGACCTGCTTCCTCCCTGCAGCTTCCACCGGGACCCCTGCTTACAGTCACATCAACAAGAGCAAACCACAGGCCACAGTTAACTCCACAGCCATGTGGAAGTCCTTTGGACAGTGACCAAGACAGCGGAGCCATTGTACTGACCACTCTGACATATGTGTCCATTCCTACCCTCTAAGTAAAACTAAAAGAAGTGGCGTCTGATCTCTCAGGGACACACTGCCCCTATCAGGAAGAAAAGTGAGCTAGTGCTTCGGTGGCACAGGGAAGAGTTCCACCAGACTGCACCAGAGCCTCTTCTTTCACGGCACTAATACAGACTGAGCTCCCGCCGTGTACAAGGGCCCAGTAATTACACCCTGGTCCTGGCACTTGAGCCCTATCAGCCAACAAAATAGACTCGAATCCCCATTGTTGGAGATCAGAGTTTAGCAGCAGGAAACAGACTGTATTTGTCAGCTGGCAGGGCTATGGAAAAACAAGAAGTTGAGTGGTGTTAGGTGGGACTGGCAGGCAGGTGACCAGGGAATCAGCGGAGGCAGCAATGGCAGGTCCCACTGAGAAACCAACACTGAGCACAGACTTAAAGGGGAAGAGGCAGTGAGCAGAACAGATATGAGGGAAGAGAATGGAGCAGCCAGAGAGAGAGAGACAGTGAGAGGCCCTGAGGCAAGAGTTTTCCTGGTGTGTTTCAGGAACAGCCAGCTAAGGGGCAGAGCAGCTACAGGGAAGGAGTAGGAGGGACGGAGGGTGCAGGACATTGAAGGCCACTGGAAGGACTTTTAAGTGAAAGAGGGACCCATGTTTGAGTTTTGAGCAGCAGAGTGGCATAACCTAAGATTTTGAAAGGCCATCTATAGTTCAATGTTGACAACAGAATGCAGGGAAATAAGAGACAAGATGGAGAGAATGAAGGCTTTTGTGCCACCCAGGAAAGAGTTGATTCGCAGGTTTACAAAGACAAAGTAGATGGAATTTCCTAATAAGCAACACTTGGGGCGCATGGTTGGGTCGGGGAATAGGGTTCCACCATTTAGGGCCTGAACAACTGGCAGGGTAGCCTCCCCACTGACTGGGCCGGCAAATGTGAAGGTCTGGAAGAGGCTAGAGGGCACCTCCATCTCCCAGTGCCACATTCAAGGCATCTCTTGGCTAGCAGAGCAGAAATGTCTAATGGGCAGCTGATACACAAGTGTGAGTCTTGGAAGGGAGACCTCTGGTAGAAAAAAACTGGGATGGATGAGCCAATGAGCTGTAAATCAAGCCATAAAACTGGCTGATACCACTCAAGTACAGAGGGGACAGAGAAAGAGAGAAAAGGAAGAAAAGGATGCAAAACTACACTGTGGAGGACAGATGTGATGTTCACAGAGGTGCCTCCTGACACTGGAGGAAATGACAGAGAGAGCTGCTGGTTCACTCCCCAAATGCCTGAAACTCCAGGGGTGGGCCAGGACTGGAGCCAAAACTGGGAACTGCATCCAGGTTTTCCAGGCACGGGTGATCCGTAAAGACCATACACCAGGGGTGGGGGCATGCAGAGCTGTGTCCAGTGCTTCGGCCATGCCAAGTATGATAAGAACTGAAAACTGACCACTGGGCTGAGTGACATGAGGGTGAATGGGAGCTTTGACAAGGCCATTTTCACTGAGCAAGTGATCAGGACAAAAGCTAGAGAGGATGAGAAAGAGAGGGGCTGATGAGAAGACATTGACAGTGAATGTGAATGACTTCTTGAAGATCTGCTGCAAAGAGGAGCAAAGTTATAGGAGCCACAACTGGCAGAGGCTGGAACAGAATCAAGTGCCCGAGAAGAAAGACAAGACAAGTGACACAGAAGGGAGTGGGGAGCAATGGCCTGAAGAAGGTGAAAGGAATGAAACCCAGGGTACATTTGGAAGAAGGGGCTGGAGACAGAGGCCAGTTCCTCCATGGTGACTGATGGGACAGCAGAGCATATGGGTTCAGGCACCATGGGATCGAGTGCTGCAGTAGTGAAAGGCTGTGAAAGCTCTCTTCATTTGCCTTCACTTATCTCAGTAAAAGCAGCAAGTGAGAGGTGGGCATTTGGCCTACTGGTTGAGACACAGCTCGGGTTGCCTTCATCCCATATCAGAGTGTCTGGCTTTGAGTTCTGATTTTGCACATGATTCTAGCTTCCTGCTAATGCAGAGCCTAGGAATAGGTCCCTGCCATGCACAGGAGAAACCTGGATTGAGTTCCCCGTTCTTGGTGCCAGTCTTGGCCCACACCCTTGGCAGCTGGAGGCATGTGGGGGAGCGGACCTGCAGTTGAGAGCTCTTTCTCCCCTCTCTCTCTCTCTGCTTCTCAGTTAAGTGCATATTTTTTAAAGAGGCAAACAGGCTTATCAGGTGAGCAATGAGGAGGAGCAGTTGTTGCAGATACAAAAGATAGCAGAAAATATGAAACAGTCTTCCAGAAAGAATGAGAAAGGCAAAGAACTGGAGAAGCATACTTCCAGGAAGTTACATCACATCCTTGAGACCCAAAAAAGTATAATTACCCTGCCTATTGTCGTCTACTTAATTATACAGCCTCAAAAAGCTTTAGGAGAATGGGGAAATCCCCAGCTTACCCTAAAAGCCCTTTTGCAGACCTGGGCCTGCATAGATGCTTCCTCACTGGAAAGGAACTCCAATCATCTGTCTATGATCTGGGCTGGCAAACTTTTTCAGTCAAGGGCCAGAACATTCTCAGTTTTGCAGGCCTTTATGTCGCAAAGCTGCAACCACAGGGTTAGAGTGGCCATAGATAACACACAAATGAATGTAGCTGTGTTCCAATAAAACTTCATTAGACTGGACTTGGTAATCCTCAAGCTATGGGTTGCTGGCTCTGGTAATCTAGAAAACAGACATTTGAGGATTGCACTAAAGTGCCACCACATCTCATCTGTACTAAAACCACCGCTACCCAACAAAATGAAGGTCCAAGTGCAACGCAGATGCTAATGGGCAATGGGATTTAAATCCCAAGTTCAAGCACAACTTCCAAAGCCTAGTTTACAGGGCCCTTTAATGCTACACTGCAAACATCTCGCTATGATCTCAAAGTGTAGTAAAAACATTCCACCACCCCACACTACATTCCTCGGAGATGATCACACCCATCTTGCAAAAAGATAATGGCAAACACAACATGGCTTAAGCTAAAGTACTTACCAAAAGGAAAAAGGCTCCAACCATCTCAATAAACAAAATCAAGCACTAACTGGCTTGAAAAGCCATCCATGGACAGCACTTTCTAGGAACTGATACTCTACCTATTGACTGATGCAGGAAAATCAGACTTGGTACGGTCAGACCCTTGGACATCAGAGTGGTCCTTCTGGATGTGGCAGCTTAGCTCTTTTTTCAAAAGTAGCTCAATCTGTAAGTTTCTCTGCAAAAGCTCTTTTTTCTAGGTTCCTAGGGCACCACAATTGACACTGTGACTCCAACAGTCCAAGTGTCTCTAAGGCTCTTCAGCTTTGGACAACACAGTCCACTAGAACTTTCTGTGATGCTGGAAATGCTTGATACCCACTCTGACCACCATGATGGCCAGTAGCCACCATGGCTTTCTATGAATGAGAAGCACAATAGTCCATCTTATTCTATATCAATTCATTTAAACATAAGTCACAGAACAGCATTAGAGAAAAAAAAAGAAAATAAGATCATAACAAAGCACTACTTTTCCTTTCTTCTTTTTTAGCCTAAATTCTCCAGTCCCAAAGACCTTGATGTATAATCTTTGCTTTAAAAAAAAGTAATTCCTATAAAGGCATGTTCCTCACAAAAAGAGCCAAACTTTCTCCCTAAACAGCTTCTCCAAAGGAGCTCACATTTCACTTCCTCCCGGCCAAGGTTATTACCAAGTTTCCAACTTTCAGTGGAAGATAAGGCCTGACATAGAATGAAAAACATATTCTTTCTCTGTACAGGAATTAATTTTTTGGCAAACAGAGTCCCAAAGAAATCCCTGCTCAACATTAGCTTTATCATCCTTTCGGGGCATAAACACCACCACGCTGATGGTGCCAATCTCTGTAACTGCCTTTCACTGTGTGCTGGCAAGCAGATGATGGCAGGCGGTAACAGGCTAAACGCTAATTAGTTTTCCTGTAGCAGGCTGTTCTTTTGGTGGAGAGAACGATGGCTAACAGGCCCGAGGCACCTCCCTCGTTGTTACCTTATCTTACCCCAGAGAGCAAAGGCTTAGGCCAGTCATTCTGAATAGAAGTGAATGATTTCTGGGGATAGTAGAGAAGAAGGGGACCCTGCTCAGAAGTCTATGTTCCTTACAGGGAAGTTAGCTGAGTTTTTCTTCCAGGAGCACGAAGGCCTGGCCATCTCCACCCAGCTCTGGACATGCTTACAGTCCATTCTAGCTGCAGAGCTCCCTGTGGAGTGGACAGAGGCTGGGGCCCGTGCTGCACCCTCTGTGGCTCCTTCCTCACCCGTCCCTAGATGCAGATCTCAAGGGTGCTCCTAATAAGTATTCCATGCACCAAACTCCACCTCACAGGCTGCCTCCCAGGAGGCACAACCTGCAAAACATAGGATTCCTGTTAAGGGAAACATTGGCTCCCATCTCTCCTGGGCTTACAGGCAGACAGGCTGGTTTCTTTATTTCTTATCCCCTCTCCTGCCTGGACTGATGGCTTTTTTAAAACATGTTTATTTTTTATTTATTTGAAAGGCAGAGTCGGGGCCAGTGCTGTGGCGTAGCGGGTAAAGCCACCATCTGCTATGCCGGCATCCCATATGGGTGCTGATTCACGTCCTGGCTGCTCCACTTCTAATCCAGCTCTCTGCTATGGCCTAGGAAAGCAGTAGAAGATGGCTTAAGTCCTTGGGCCTCTGTACCTGCGTGGAAGACCAGGAAGAAACTCCTGGCTCCTAGCTTCGGATTGGCCCAGCTCTGGCCATTGTGGTCATCTGGGGAGTGCACCAGTGGATGGAAGGCCTCTCTCTTTGCCTCTCTATAACTCTGCCTTTCAAATAAATTAATAAATCTTTTAAAAAGAATGAACGAAAGAAGGAAGGAAGGAAGTTAGTTAGTTACAGAGACAGAAAGAAGAGACAGAGGTATCTTCCATCCATTGGTTTACTCCCCAAATGACCACAATGGCTGGGACTGGGCCAGGCCAAAGCCAGGAGCCAGGAGTTTCTTCCCTGTCTCCCAGGTGGGTGCAGGGACTCGAGCAATTGGGCCATCTTTTGCTGCTTTCCCAGGCCATTATCAAGATGTGAATGAGAAGTGGAGCAGTTTGGTCTCAAACCAACACCCTTATGGGATGCCAGCCTCAAAAGTGGTGGCTTAACCCAGGATGCCACCCCAGCCCCAGCTGATGGCTTTTATAACTCCTGCACCTGTGGTTCACCTTACAGTGGGAGTTCTAGACCACATTTCCCAGCCCATGAAAATCCACACTTAGTATTCAAATCTCTAAGTGTTACTCTTGCTGACATTGCGCCATGTGTCTCTCTCTGACTCACGCAAAGGGGTTGTGGAGCCATCTAAAAGACAGCCCCCTCCCCACTCGATTGCTTTCTTCTTCCCTGTCACTCATTCACGCTCTCCTGCTTCCCTTCCAGCATCCTTTGAGAGAGGATTCAGAAACACACTCAGAAGCCTTTAAAGTGGGTATCTGAGTCCCACACTTGTCAGCCATATTTTTCTTATAATGATGTCAGGATGCTCAGAAAAATTTCTTGTGCAAGTCTCAGGCCCTGCAGATGAGTTTTGGCTGCTCTCCTGCAGCTCTCAGGAAGCAGAGACACCCAAATGCCTTATTTGTGACCTTCTGGAGCTGCCCAGCTGTGTTGCAATTTCCTTATGCAACCCTATGCACCGCAGATGCTCCTCTACTGGGGACAACTGCACGGGCTTCTTGGCCAACCAGCGGCTCTCCAGCCCACAACAAGCGGTGTGAGTTTCAGGGATGAAGGACTGTGAGTACAAACTATATTGAATCTGTTAAAAAACTAATTAAAAATTAAAACAAACAAACAAACAAAAGCAACAATGAAAACCACACACCCTGGGAGTAATATTCAGGATTCACTTTCTTGAGTTGAGTGGCCCATTTATATAAATGCCAGCCTCTTGGCCAGTTCAACCTGTCTCTGAAGTCACAGTGCACTGCACCTGGCTCCCTCACCCCAATTCCACTACACCTGGTATAGACCAGGCCTAATCAGAGCAGCAACTAAGAAGTTAGCTTCCCTGTCACCATGCATTAAATAAATGATCAAACAGGCTGAACCACATCATCAGCAATCCCAGGTATGAAATTCAGCCTTGAAATGTGGCTCAGCACATCAGAGCAGAAACAGCGTTCTAAACAACCATGCTATGGAAGCTGGTACTGAAAACAAAAACCGATCCAATCTCAGCTCCTGGCCACAGCTTTTGCTGACAACCCTCCTCCCATCAAATAATAACCATCAGATTGTTCCCGATAGCACTCCCTACATGATACTGTGCTGAGTTTTTAGGTATGCTGACAGAAAGACAGTGAGGTACTTGATTATGCTGGGAAAATGTATGTCAAATGCCTTTTGACATTCTCAAGGCAGTGTGTGCTAGCACGAAGGCACAGAAGGGAGAAACCTGGAAAACCACAGGACAGTTTTGAAAACCACCATAACTATTTTCTTTTTTTTTTTTTAAGTGATTTATTAGCTAGTTTAGAAAGCACAGACAGCAAAAGGGAGGGAGGGAGGGGAAGGAAAGGAGGGAGGGAAAGGGAGAAGAGGGAGAGGGAGAGAAGGAGGGAGGGAGAGGGAGAGGGAGAGGGAGAGGGAGAGGGAGGGAGAATCTCTACTCACTGGTTCACTCCCCAGTTTGCTGTCAGAGCCAGGGCTAGGACAGGCCCAAGTTAAGAGACCCATACTCCATCTGGGTCTATCATGTGAGTGGCAGGGACTCAAGTACTTGGGCCATCGCCTGCCGACTCCCAGGATGCACACCAGGTGGAAGCTGGATTAGAAAGGGTGTAGGGACGCAAACCCAGGCACTCTGATATGGGATGCAGGCGTCCCAAGCAGCAGCTTAACCACTGCACCAAATGTCTGCTCCTTGTCTCTCATTTTCATACCATCTACAATTGATGACTGGATAACTACAGTTAACTTTCAAATGTTTTTTAGCTATCAAGAATAAAAAATACTAAGAGGCATTAAAGATTAGGAACAGTATTAGCAATAGAATTAAGAGGAAAGCTGTTTACCTCAGGTCTAAGTAAACCCACAGAATTTTTTTTAAATGTTAGAGGAAAGTTTGTTATTGAAGATATGACCTTTTCATATTTGCATTCATAAAGAATAAGCAAAAGCCTATCAAGTTTGTCACTGAAGATGACAGCAGCATAAAGGGAAAGAGGACAGCGCTTTGACCAATCACTGCTGTGGCTGCTGCCTAGAATTATTACTTCTCCAGTAATATTTTCATTTTTAATTGAATAGCAAAAAATAAAATCAGCGTGACTGTACTGGATTAAACAGTGTCTCTCCCAAGTTCACAGCCACCTGGAACCTCAGAATGTGACTATCTGGAAACAAGTCCTTGCCGGTGTAATTAGTTAAAAATGAGGTCATTTCAGATTAGAGTGGACTCTAAGTCCAATTAGTGAAGGCCACAGAAGAGGGCCAGCAGACACACAGAGAGAATAGCATGTGAAGATGGCGGCAGGGACGACAGTGATGTGTCACGAATCAAGGGGCACCAAGGATGGCCACAGCCACCAGATGCCAGAAGAGGCAGCAAATATTCTTTCCCAGAATGTCAGAGGGAGCACGGCCTGGCTGACACTTTGATTGCAGACTTTTGTCTTCCAGAACACTGAAAAAAATACATTTCTGATGCTGTAAGCCAGTCAGTTGGAGGTAATCTGAGGTCTCTCCAATTTCCTCTATTATAAAATACTAACAATATAAACTTACTGCTGGTAAAAAAAAGGCATTAGTTTATCCTTTCTTAATAGATATCAAGCCTAACAAGGTGGATATTTCTTGATTCAGCAATTCTATTTAGAATTTAATAACTAACCAGAAATAGGAACAAAGAACTAACTATAAGGATAATTATCAAATTGATAGATATGTTAGTAAGAAGAAAACCCGGGACTGGTGCTATGGCGCAGCAGGTTAAAGCCCTGGCCTGAAGCATCGGCATCCCATTTAAGCGGGTTCTAGTCCCAGCTGCTCCTCTTCCATTCCAGCTCTCTGTTATGGCCTGGGAAAGCAGTAGAAGATGGCCCAAGTCCTTGGGCCCCTCCACCTGCATGGGAGACCCAGAAGAAGCTCCTGGCTCCTGGCTTCTGATTGGCGCAGCTCCAGCCATTGCAGCCATCTGGGGAGTGAACCAGCAGATGAAAACTCTCTCTCTCTCTGTCTCCACCTCTCCCTGTAACTCTGTCTTCGCCCAGATTCTTATAGCAACTTCATTCACAATTGCCAAAAAAACAAAACTCAGAAGGAACAAAGATGCCTTCAGTAGGTAAGTGGATTTGGAAAAAAAGAAAAAAAAAAACTCTAATGTACCCAGACAATGGGATATTACTCAGTAGTTCAAAGGGATGATCTGTCAAGCCATGAAAAGACATGAAAGAAATTTGCATGCATATTACTAAGTGGAGGAAGCCAATCTGAAAAATCTAAATGCTCTATGAGTCTATCTATAGGTATGATATTCTGGAAAAGGCAAAATTATGGAGATGAGTGACTGCTGGGTACTGGGGCAGATAAGACAGAGGAAAAAAAAATGGTGCCACCCAAGGGATTTGAAGGGCAGTAAACCACTGCATGTCACATGGCAGACAGATGTCAGAACAGACCTGTCCAGACCTGTGGGATGCACTCCACGAGCAAAGGGGGAATTATGTGCCCTGAGCAGTGGTGACATATCCGTGTGGGTTCAACAATTCTAACAAATGCCGGAGAGGTGTGCAACAGGGTATATGGGAAGTTAGTGGACTTCCCACTCAGAGTTTCTAAGAAACTAATACTGTTCTAACATAAAGTCCATTTTCAAAAAGAACCTCATGCCCTAAATAAGTGACAATAAAAGACTACTAAAATAGATTTTAGTCCAGCCAATCAATGAGCTGTTTAGAAGGAATGGCAAACTTAGAATGATCATCAACCAACAGAGAATATGCCACGGACAGATGGAGAGGAAAGGCAGTCTGGGTAACTAGGTAGAAAAAGACACAAAGTATTAAGGTGAAGAAGCTAAAAACTGTTAACATTTCAGAGCTCCTTCTGATAGTCAGCATTAACCAAACTCTTATAAAAGCAAAGGGTCTTTGTTTTTCCATTAAGAGCTAATCAGGAAAAGCAACAATCAGCCAAAAGCAAAGTGAAATGATTGGTGAAAGAAATAAAATATGAGAGGTTCAGATAATGTACCGCATCTCTTCAAGCATGTAAATGATTACTAAGAACACCCACTTTGTACTCCGATGGCTTTGAAGAAGAAAGAAAAGGAAATAAGCTCAAAACACAGCAGTAAGAGCTGATGACACAGAAGTGAGAATGTTCTAACCAAAATTTTACAGAAACCTGGAGTAAATTCGAAAGGGTAATAGGAGTTGCTCTTACTTCTGCTAATTATGAACAGGAGGAAGCATTTCCTTTCTGGGATTATAGAAGCTCGCCTGAATCAACTTACTCTTAAGTCTTTTCACAAGCTATCTTGTAAAATTATCTTACTGTAATAAACATTCAAGCCCAACCACTGCCTGCATGTGCGCACAGATATGCATGGACACACACGAGAACCTCATGTTTTGCAAATTTATAGGGAAACTTTTTAAATACATACATTTGCAAATAATATTACCAACAATCGTGTACAGTAACAAAATTCACGGCACGAATACTGTTAGAAAATCTAATAAATGGAATCACATTCAACTTTTAAAAGTTGAAAAAGGACAGGAAGAAGTGAAAATAATAATGGCAGGAACAAATTACGAACTGACAAAATAAAAGCCATTAGAAATTCTGAACAGTTCTGAAATCAGTTGTTTGGTGGGTAGGGGGCACAATAAATAAAACACCACTAGAAGTCTACAAAAGACTGAAAGGATGGAAAATACAAGCATAAATTGAGAGGGGGGAAACAGACATCTATAAGGAAGGGTCCTTTTAAATAAGGCTACTAAATTTCTATGCAATTAAATCTTCAAACCTTGATCTAAGTCACCAAAATTGATCTTAAAAGTAGAAAATGAGAAATTCAGTAGCAATGGGAAAAAATGAAGAATCTACCCAAAATTATTTCCAATAAAGATTCCGTATGTCGATCCTGGTAGCTCTTTGTGTGAGTCAATTCAAATTTCCAAGGGATAGATGATTTCATATTATGAAAAGTTTTCTAGATTAAGATATTTGGCAGTTTATTTCAAAAATGAATGCAACTCCAATTCCAAAATACAATATTTTGAGGACAAAAACAGGAAAACTAAAAATCAAAACCATTTATGGACAAATAGCAAGAATAGTAACATGCTAAAAACAATATTTAACATATCAAGTCACACCAGAAGTTCAAGAATCAAATTAATTTTATAACTTAAAATATGATGAGAAATATAAGAAAACCTACACAGATCAATAGGTCAAAGGAGAAAAATTGTGCATCATAAAAATACGAGGATGAAAAGATATTTGCCAAGATTAAACATTCACTCTTAATTAAAAAAAAAAGTATCAAACTCAGACTTAAAAGACACTTCCTTAAATTGTGAAAAAAATGAAAGTAATATCCAAGATGGTTATCATTTTAATCACTATTATTCAGGAAGCTGAAGCCAATTCAATGTTATATAAAACAGAAATCCAGCATACAGCAATTGGAAGGGAAAGAAAAACAATTTTACTGGCAGATAGTATTATAGTCTAACCTGAAAGACACAGAAGATGTAATCGGGAAGTTATTAGAACAAACAAAATATTTACTACATCCATAAAATTGAAAGCAAACATCATTAAATCAGTAGTTTTCCTATTTACCAGCAAATACCTATTAATACAAAAGGATAACACTTTTGAACACATACTAACTTACAGACTCAGTATCAAGCTTCATTTAATTTTCATAGCAATCCCATGACGCAGATACCTTTATTACCCACTTTTTTATAGGTGAGAAAGCCAAGGTTCAAAAGAATTGAGTTCCTTGTCCTAAGTCTCATTGGTAGCAAATGACAAAACCAGTAGTGGACCAGGCAGTTTAATGCAATGTTCTCCTGAAAAACCATTGCACTGTACTGCCTTCTATGAACCAAAAAAGTTCACACTAGCAAAAATGCAGGAAAGACATACCACCCGTAAAGACTTTAAAAAATAAAGAAAAACTTCACAATCACAGAAAAACTCTATTGTAATAGAGTGACGCTGTGTTTCACAATAGGAAAACTGTACTTTATAAAAAAAAGTCAATTAACTTCAAAATCATAAATAGATTTCCTGCAATTCCAATCACAATCTATGAAGATAGCATTACCTTGTGTTGATGTGTTTCGCTTGGTGGGAGGTGGAGTTTAATAACTTTTAAGTTCATCCAGTACTAAAAGATGAAAACCCAGCCAAGAAATGCTAATCATGGGGATTAAAATCTCCTTTAAAATGCTGGCCACTATAATCTCCACGCTTGGGGCTATGCAGCTCCTCTCCCTACCATCAGTTTCCTAAGAGTTAGGAGTAAGCTTCTAGTGATTTGTTACCTTTAAGAAAAATAAAGTATGAAAGAACCAATAAAAGTCAGTACCAAGTAAGGTGAAGAGCCAATATCAAAGACACTAAGGTTTAAAATACCCCACACATTAAAAGGACGAAATCACGCTTGCCAGCTACGTTTGGGTCCTTAAATGTTAGCCTTAGGAGTCCTCATCAATAAAAGTAACACAAGGCAGGGTCGGGGGAGGGAGAGATGAAAGAGAGAAATGAGGACCTATTTTAAAGTGATCTTATTTCGGCTAAGTTGAATTTGGGGAATGGAGACTCCTGGTGCTAAAACACAGAGGGAGGCCAATCCAGGATCTTTGTTACTTTTAGGCTCATCACAGAAACACACCCCAGGCCCATCCTGGAGGTTCAGGACCACAACACCTTGAGCTAGCACCTTTTGAACTCCCTTCTCTACCACTTAGCACCCAATTATCTGGCAATGTGTCCTCTAATTATGTGCAAACAGGCCTGGAGAGGCAGGGGCAGCAGGACCTAAGGCTGGCCTGCCTCCCAGCCCGAGGCAGACCGCAGCCTGAACCGGGCCACAGAAGGACTTGCTGATCAAGAGTGCAATGCAGCCTTCAGGGCCCTCGGCAAGTTTACGGTTTCAAAAAAGGGGGGAAACGGCCACATCAAAAAGGTGATGATTTTTTGACTCAGCTCCAGCTTTTTTAAATATTATGTTTCTAAATAAAGTAAATGGATACTCTAGAGAAATAGCTAAAGGAAGGTCACCGCACAGTGCAACTCCTGGAGACTTGATAAATCAAATAAACAATGAGGCCAGCGAAAGAGAGCAGAGAGCACATTACAGACCCTCTTGCCTTTTTGTTTTTCCATTAAGGAGCAGTTCTTATAAACAATGAGCCCATTCAGAAGGGGTTTTAAAATAATCCCTGGAGGGAGCTTCTATCTCCTGCACCCAGAGGGCCACTCTCCCTTTTCTCCTGCCTGGGAACACCAGGTCTCTAGGACGCCATTCTGCCTGCATTTGGAAGGAAACACCTTTGATCAGGAGTTCCAAGAAAGAAAGGGGGGAGGGTAGAAATTCCTGACTCAAATTACTCAGGAATTCCATTGGTAATAAAAGGTGAGACAAAATTAAAGGCCTCCAAGTAAGAACTAATTTGCTCTCAGGTGGGACTTTTCTGCTGGGCAGAGCCAAGCCCAGAAGTTTTTGGTTTTGTAACTTTTTATGCAGAGCTTACTACACAGCCACGTCCACCCAAGCACAGATTTCTGGCTCTGGGTACGTTGTAATTAATTTTTTCAAAAATATTTTCTTCCATTCTGTAGGGTGCCGTTTCTTTTCTTTTCTTTTTTTTTAAAGATTTTATTTTATTTGAGAGGTAGAGTTACAGACAGTGAGAGAGAGAGAGAGAAAGAGAAAGGTCTTCCTTCCGTTGATTCTCTCCCCAAATGGTCACAACAGCCAGAGCTGCGATGATCCAAAGCCAGGAGCCAGGAGCTAGGTCTTCCACGTGGGTGCAGGGGCCCAAGGACATGAGCCATCTTCTACTGCTTTCCCAGGCCACAGCAGAGAGCTGGATTGGAACAGGAGCAGCCAGGACTAGAACCGGCGCCCATATGGGGTGCCAGCGCCGCAGGTGGAGGATTAACCCACTGTACCACGGCACCGGCCTCCGTTTTAATTAATTATTACCTATCTGGTTTTTGTGGGTTCCTGGAGCTAAACTGAACAAGTCATTGGCACATGTGCTATCCCATCCTACTTTTTGAAACAAAACACTTTTGGGGCCAGAATTATGGTGCAGTGGTTTGGGCTGTCACCTCTGTGATGCCATTTGGCCACTGGTTTGAGTCCTAGATGCTCCACTTTCAATCCAGCTCTCTACTAATGCACCTGGAAAAGCAGTGGAAGATGGCCCAAGTCTTTGGGTCTTTGCACCTACATGGAAGACAGGGATGGAAGTCCAGGCTCCTGGCTTCAGCATGGCCCAGCCCCAGCCATTGAAGCCATTTGAGGAGTGAACTAGCAGGTGGACATTATCTCTTTCTCTTTCTCTGCCTCTCTCACTGTCTCTTTCTCTCTGTAACTCTGCCTTTCAAATGAATAAATCTTTTTAATTTTTTTTAAAACATACTTTTAATTATGAAATATTTCCAACACACAGAAAAGTACTAAAAATTATATGAAAGTTACCCACTTTATCTACAACTCAGATTTAAGAAACGTTAGCAAGTTCCCATATTTGCTTCAGATAATTTTAAAGAAATGACAGAGAGAAAATCCCCATCTCTACCCCCTCAAAACGTATTCCCTCTTTCCCTCTCCAGAAATATAAAAATAGCGAGTAACTTAAGTCAATGTTTATGGTTCCCAGGGATATTTCCTCTAAGACTACAGTATTGTTTTTGCATTACAAAAAATAACACATGAAGGACAGTCCCTTGCCTTATTCCCAGCCAATATCAATACAGCATCCTGTGTATAGAACCCTTCAGTTCCCACCCATTCCATTTGTCCCAACATTGATCAAGCTCATCATAGGTAAATTCCTGCCTATGCAACAATCCATCAGCATTAACAGTAAGAAAAGACAGGCCTAAACTTTAAGGTTTGCAGTCTAGGAAGATCTACCATGTTCTCATGTCACCCAGCTTCTATAGAAAAGTGGAATTTCTTCTATTTGTCCTTTATGCAATGTTGTCCCAACTGGTCTAGGCCTCCACTTATCTCCTCTTGCTCTGTTCTGGGACCTCACCCCTTCCCAGCCACCACCAACACTTAAACCCAGGTCTTCTTAAGTTTGTGAGCTTTACATCCAGCCACTTAAATGGCTTCCAACTTAAAACCTGTCTCATTGAGGTCATCAACTCCAAACTTGCTCTAGTCCCATCTCAGCAAATGGCACCAACCTCTGCCCAAGAAGCCCAAGCTAGAGAAGTGGATCACACTTTGTCTCCTCCTCCTCCATCCTCACTGTCCTATTAAGCCGCATCTAGTCCAATATACAGCTCTAACACATTCACCTTCTCTCATTACCGCTGCTGTGAGTCAAATTAAGCAGCCACCAGTCTGCATTTAAGTTAGTGCAGGTGATCCTAGTAGGTCTATCTTCTATGCTGCCCCTTTCATGTTTTATATGAGTTATGGCTTGAGGGGCATGACCCAAATATAAGCTTACAAGAGCATTTCAAAATATTAGTGGAACAATGGAATTAAAAGATTACTCTCATGCAAAAAAGCCTGAAATCCACACAAACTTCCTTCACATAAGCATTTCCATGAACATTTCTGAGGACTGTTTTGTATACATGGATTTCAAATCATTTTGCAAAAAACCACTTTTCATTCCATTTCCATGAACATTCTGTAGTACACTCATATCTTGTGCTTAAACAGTTTCATAGCTACCCTTAAGATAAAATGGACCAGGGCTTCTTGGACCATCATAAGTTAGACTGCTTCTTTGGCCAATGTCATCAAAACTCACCACCCCATTGTCTGGGGACATTAGTTGTTCATTTTGCAAGGATCCCTGTCACCTATGGGAAGCATGGTGTTGTCCCCTTTGTCTGGAACATAGCTTCCTTCTGTACCTATTGCCTTACCCTTATTTTTATTTTGCTTTCTCTAATTCTTTCAGGTTACAAGTTTTGCCTTGAAGGTCCCCTGATGCCCAGTTACAGTACCAACAGTGTCAGTGCTCCGGCTATGTGTTCCTGTATTTTCCCCAGTGTCGTCTCTTCACAGCAATGATAACGTCCATATAGTTTACTTAATGATCAAACTT
Source organism: Oryctolagus cuniculus (assembly GCF_051225735.1). NCBI lineage: Eukaryota > Metazoa > Chordata > Mammalia > Lagomorpha > Leporidae > Oryctolagus > Oryctolagus cuniculus. Next base: position 68,646,287 of record NC_142882.1, read on the forward strand.
CCCCACCAGACCATACATTCCCAAGAGACTGGAATTATGTATTTAATTTACCCCCTCAGTACTCTGAGCACAGTGTCTGGCACACAGAATGTTTTGGAAAAATAGGCACTGAATAAATACATGTATGGGTAGGAGGATGGGTATGTGCATGGGTGGGTGGATGGATGATGGATGGATCGATGGATTGATGAATTAGAAGGTATTCAATAAATCTGGTTTGCTGTCTTCCTCCCCCAACGCAGATGGGCCAAATGCACAGACACAACGTGTCACTTTCTGTGTATACTGGCTCTAGCTAGAATGCTGTAATTGAATGTATTTCCTTTTTTGATCATTTCTCATACATGACTTTGCTGCCAGGTTGTCCAGGTGGAGTGTCTCTAGTAAGCTAAACAAAGTTAAACACAAGAATTAATGGTTAGAAAAGCAAAAACAGCCTCTCTTATCGTCTCTAATATCCAATGGTACATAAATAAGCGAGGTAGAGTGCCAAGATGCTTCAGAAAACAATGCTGACCCCAGCCGTTTAGTCATGATTAAAGATCGGTCATGGTCCTAAGAAAAAATGAGACATATTTTTTGAAGGTGTCTACATCCAAATGTAGAAACACTGTAAATCTCTCTTAGCAAAAAGTGGTAGAGAAACACATCTGGATTATCCATGTTACAGCAGGTTGGTCAGCTCTTCCAACTTCCACAATTCTGGCTGGTGTCAAAGTAGGAGCTTCAGAAAATGTGGGAGAGAGGAAGGGGAAAACAGGAGGGTGAGTGTTTTATCTTCCCACAAAGGAGTCCTGATGCACCTTTCAGTGTTGAAGGGGTTTCTCCCAAGAAAGACATTTGTAAAATCTGCATTTAAATGGAAAAACAACACATTACACAGCAGCACCCTTCAGCATTCTCTCAGAATTTCAAAAAGGCCCTCCAAGTTAACACTATAGTTTCATTTTAGCTCCAGTTGTAAACCTCATGAAGACAATATTATTCCTGACATGAAGATTTCAAGTTTTCTCTATAATTCTTTTGGGAAACTTTGTAAGATCTTTTTATAGGTGGCTTCATCTCTCATTTGAGATGCTGGAGACTGCTGGGTCTCTCCCATTTTGGAGGGGTAGGGGAGGGAGAAAGAGTGGAGAAGGGAAAAAAAAAAAAGAGAAAAATCTATTGTAGTATTGGTTGGCAGCCTATCTATACATGGAACAAATGGGAGAGAAGGCAGAAAGTGAGATTTTCCAGCAGAAAAAGGACTTGAATGGGGAGTTGAGAATTAGCATACATGTCATGTGCATCAAGTCCATTGCTCTTGGCAAGTAACCCTTCAAACAGAACTAACATCCTTGTTTCACAATAGGAAAATGGAGGCCTACAAGCACTTACTCTGGTCTGTCAGGAAGAACCTGAACTCACACCAAAGTCAAGCAGGCTGTAGAACCTTCCTGTGTCTACTACAGCTTTCTACCATCTGTGTCCTTCTTAATGTTAAGTTCAATTGAGCTTTCCCAGGGTCCCTAGAAACCAGATCTTCATATAACCTATGAAGAGCTATCTAATATATATGCATAATTACATTAAACTCTATATTTTTAAGGCTTTATCCAGTGCACCAATACCAATCAACAGGCCTCATCCTGCAAACACCAAAGCAAGGTGAAGCCAAGTAAGGGAAATTCTTCAACAGAAATAAAGCCCCAAACAATGGTCCCTTTCTATAGAGTACAGGGACCTTAAGTTAGAGGCCCTCTCCTTATCTTAATCTACCAACTAACACAACCAAAGCTAAAACTATTTGCTCATTAGAGAGCAGAGGTATTTTGTCACTGGATAGCCTTAAAGCTGGATGTCCAAAGCCCACTGATTTACTCCTCATCATATAATTTAAAAGCAAAAATAAAATGTTCTACTGCTGGAGCAGGGAGCCCCTTCTCGGTATATCTAGAAGAATGCGGGCCTTTACCCACATCCAGAATTTATCATGTTGCTCTGTTTCAGTTACCAGCAGGAACAGTTCATGACTCAACCCCTAAACGCAACCTTAGGCTTAACCATCTCAGCCATGAAAGTAAGCAACTGCCCATGTACTCTGGATACACACACACCAGAAAGACAAACCATCTGATTGAGTGTCACTGAACCTGTGAGAATCCCGAAAGATTTGTTCTGTATGAATGGACTCTTGCCCCACACCGTCTTCAAAAAGTGTATATTTATGTTGTGAAAAAAACTGGTCAGCAATGATAGAACACACTGCAGGTGGGGAGCAGAGAAGAGGGATTTTGATGAAGACAGGTGCAGCTGTCCAAAATACTGTCACCAACTGCTACTGTGCAAACCAGTAGAACTTATCTCAACCCAAAGCAAGTCTACAGCATTTTACTCTCCAAGTCCAAAGGGATTGAAAATTCTCCTAAATCCCCCCTGAGGCATTGGGGGAGTGGGGATTTAAGATCACTTTTACCCTAGTCATTCAGTCAACACAACGAGCCCCTGCACTGGGCCAGTTCCTGTTCCAAGCATTGAGGTGCTATGTGTGGGAGACGGGAGAGGACTGTGGTCCCTACAATCTGTGCAGAGACAGAAAGTAAACACACATACACATCACAAACAGAATAGCTGCATAGAGCAATGAGCTCTTTCATGAAGCACTGAAGGGTAAAGCGCTGGGAGGTGCTCCAATAGGCAAGGCAGGGGAGGCATAGAGAGGCCTCAGGTGGCTGAGGGGCTGAATCGCTGGGCAGGAAGCAGGCGCACAAGGTCCGACTGATGCTCCAGGCTCCCCGGAAGGTGCTTCTTCCTAGCTCCACTTTGCCTGAGGAGCTCCCTGAAGACCTCAGTGGCACAGCAAATCCTGAGGATGCTGCACCCCAGGGATGTGGGAGGATGGTGTTACTGCACTCACAGGCCAGGGCAGGCTTCGATGGTTCTGCAAGGAGCCTCTCTCTCATCTCAGGGTGCTTTGGCAAGATCTGGAGTTGGAGCCTTCTAGGCACACAGCTGTGGCCTTCGTCTTGAGACTGTAGAACTTCCCTAAGAGATTGATTCAGTATCCCAAATTCTTAAAAATCAATGTGTGCTTTTGCTACCTCCTTAAAAGAAGTACACATACATAACACACGTACACACAGAGTGACATACACAAGGGCCATATACACAGGCTACATGCACAATTAATTCTCCCCGCAGAAAGTGCTAGGGGCCACTGCTGTGGCGCAGCGGGGTAAAACCCTGGCCTGAAGCACTGGCACCCCATATGGCCGCGGGTTCTAGTCCCAGCTGCTCCTCTTCTGATCCAGCTCTCTGCTATGGCCTGGGAAAGCAGTAGAAGATGGCCCTAATCCTTGGGCTGCTGCACTTGCATGGGAGACCTGGAAGAAGCTCCTGGCTCCAGGCTTCTGAGGGGTGCAGCTCTGGCCATTGCAGCCAATTGGGGAGTGAACCAGCAGATGGAAGACCTCTCACTCTGTTTCTACCTCTCTCTGTAACTCTGTCTTTCAAATAAATAAAATAAATCTTTAAAAAAAAGAGAGAAAATGCTAGACAGCTTCAGTTTAGAAACAGTGGAATAGAACACCATCAATGGTGTAAAAACACACAGCTTAAAATGCTCAAAACTCTGTTAGAAAACTCCTTTTCTTTCCTAAGAAAAAAACTTAGGACCATCCAACTGCCAAATAAAATGACAAAGCATTTTCTCCCCAAAATTGACTATGATGATAGATCACAAATGGCATCTATAAAGCAGTGATCAACAACCAGAAACAAAAGAAGAACACACTACAGGCACCAGTAACAGAGCTAGGAAAATGCCAGTTAGACATGCAAGAGGCAGCAATGCTTTGAAAATGTACCACACTGGAGCCAAATGTTAGATGTGGTTTTAGCTACTCACCACAAAGTTGGGTTACTAACATTTCTAAAATTTCTGAAAATGATTTTCAGGCCTCTAGCCTGCTTGGGAACAGATGAAAAATTTCCACTGTTGATACACAGACATTAGTATGCAAGGTAAATAATAGGCAAGTGGCAAGACATCCATTTGTACTAAGCTTACAGAAAGCACATTACAAGGAACTCTGTTTACTTCAGTTCAAAGGAGCAGAGGTGGATCCACAACTACTGTTGCTCTCCTTCAATTCTGCAGCTCCAGGAAAGCTACAGCACCAGCCTGGGCTACAAGTCCATCACAAATGTCTATCAGCTTTCTTGCTTTCAGTCACACTACCTTGAAGTGATTTTTATAGGGATGCACATCATGCACAAAGCAGAAGGATGAATAAAAGACTCTGTGTGTGTGTGTGTGTGCGTGCACCTGTCCCTTCCTTTGACCTTCAGCTTCTCATTGAACAATATGGTAAGGATTTGATATCAGGAGACACATCATGCAAGTTAAGAAAAACAAATTTAATATAACAACCCGCTTATAAGGCCAAAATATTACTACTCATGTCATTTTTGGTACAGAGAGGCAGAAATACAAGGGTACTTCAAAAAGTTCATGTAAAATGAAATTAAAAACATAACTTTATATTGGTGCAAGAACACTTTTAAATTCATGCATAGCTTTTCATAATATGTATTTTCCATTAACTTTTTTTATTTTATTTATTTATTTCAAAGGTAGGGTTACAGACAGTGAGAGGGAGAGACAGAGAGAAAGGTCTTCCTTCTATTGGTTCACTCCCCAGATGGCCACAACAGCCACAGCTATGCTGATCCAAAGCCAAGAGCCAGGAGCTTCTTCCGGGTCTCCCACGTGGATGCAGGGACCCAAGCCTTCTACTGCCCTCCCAGGCCACAGCAGAGAGCTGGATCAGAAGAGGAGCAGCCAGGACTAGAACCGGCGCCCATATGGGATGCTGGTGCTACAGGTGGAGGATTAACCAAGTGAGCCACAGTGCCGGCTCCCCATTAACTTTTTCAGGACACCTCATATGACAAGGCAATCAACCAACATGGTAGGACACCTAGGTTTAAGTCATATAGAGCAAATCAGCTGTGAAAGATGGCTTCTTGACCCTAAGTCAGTCTCCTGCATTAACAAGAGTTTGTTCTACTGCAGATATGCCATGGTCCATGGTTTACTGTGTACTTTCAAAAAAGAGATCATGGGGCCGGTGCTGTGGCGCAGCGGGTTAATGCCCTAGCCTGACGTGCCAGCATCCCATATGGGTGCCAGTTTGAGACCCCCAGCTGCTCCTCTTCCAATCCAGCTCTCTGCTGTGGCCTGGGAAAGCAGTAGAAGATGGCCCAAGTTCTTGGGCCCCTGCTCCCACGTGGGAGACCGGGAAGAAGCACCTGGCTCCTGGCTTCGGATTGGCATAGCTCTGGCTGTTGTGGCCATCTGGGGAGTGAACCATCAGATGGAAGACCTCTTTCTCTCTGTCTCTCTCTCTCTCTCTCTCTCTGCCTCTTCTCTTTCTGTGTAACTCTTTCAAATAAATAAATAAATCTTAAAAAAAAAAAAGAGCTCATACAATGGCATGTGATCAGGTCCAGGTGGACAGAGAAGGAATACTTAAGGCTAACCCAGATCAGCAAAGAAGGTAAAAGGCAAGAAGGAAAACGAGCTTCGGCCTTATTCTTCAAACAATCGTATAAGTATCCATGAACAAAAAACAGCACTAACTTGTTTAGATCCAGAAGTCCAGAGACTCCTCCCCCTCCTGTGTCCACTGTTTTGAAATGCTTTTGAGGATAATTGGAAAAGGAGGGAGCAGACAGTGTGGAAGTTATCAGGAATGGACTTTTGCAGCCAAGAAGGAAGAATATTCTGATAGAATTATCTTAAAATAGATAGTAAGGCACTGAAAAGTGCTCCGTAGTGAGTGGAGTAGTGGCTGCAACAGCACTTGCCGTGGTTCTTACCAGTGGATTCATACACACTCAGAGAAGGGGTAGGCTATGAGACCCACAAAGTCTCCCTTGTGTCCAAGAGGTGATGGTTTTATAAAAAAAAAATCCTCCAACCTGAGTTTGCACACCTATGTGTTGGTTCTGCTAACCACTAGGAATTTAAGATACATGACAAAACTCAGGAACAGGGTAGCTTCCAGTGACCCATTTTCACATGTGAAGCATCTTGTAAGTGGTGTATATTTATTTGCTCCATATCTCAACTCAATGGGTGGGGTATTGACTAATTAATTTCCCGAGGGAGAACGGGGTGCATGATGTGATGGTGGCTCCTAGAGGGATCCAGGCATTTTCCAGTCAGGCTAAGAGCCATGCAGTGCCTGCCTGCACACCAGAGACCTCATCTACCATCCCCTGTCCTAGCAAGGCTGACGTTTGTACTAAGGAAGGAGGATCATTTCACGGAGGGCCATCAAGAACAGACTGGAATTCTCTCCCATCTCAGTGTCGACTGTATCCCAAGAAGCTGTGTTCCCGGAAGATCATCTCAGCACTTCCTAACCCTACCTTTCACCCACTAAATCTGCTTCTAAAAACTTTTGGCTAATTAAAACCTACTACGAATTAACACTTTTTAAGAAAAATCTGTTTCAGCGCTGAGGCACAGTAAGTTAATCCTCCACCTGCAGTGTCTGCATCCCATATGGGTGCCTGTCCAAGTCCCAGCTGCTCCACTTCCAATCCAGCTCCCTGCTAATGGTATGGGAAAGAAGTGGAAGATGCCCAAGTGCGTGGGCCCCTGCACCAACGTGGGAGACCCGGAAGAAGCTCCTGGCTTGGCTTCTGATTGGGCCAGCTCAGAGGTTGTGGCCTGTTTGGGAATAAACCAGTGGATGGAAGATCTCTCTTTCAGTCTCTCCCTCTCTCTGCCTGTAACTCTGCCTCTCAAATAAATAAATAAATAGATTTCTAAAAAAATAATCTGTCTCATGAATAAGGTGCAACTTGTCTAAAAAGGTGACAGACATGAATGACACGACTTTAAAAGAAAGCCAGCAAGAACGATTTTCTTGTCTCTAGAACAATGCTTGTCTCTAGAATCAGAGAGGCACGTCCGGAGATTCAGGTAAGTCAGGCTTCAAGTCTTATTCTAGCTCTCTTGTGACTCCTTGGGGCTGTGGGCTAATCACAAGACAGGAATTTCCTTTAGCTTTACTATTCAACAAAAAGAAAAAGACATTTATATCTGGACTGGTTAAAGATGAGCCTTGTCTGAAAACACGAAGAGAAACTAAAATGTATGAGCACAGGAACCATTTTCTGCATGGAAGGGCTACCTGATTGACAAAAATCATCTAGGATCTGAATAAGATAATAAAATACATTTTAGTGTTAACTGATTTACTGAATAAATAATAAGCTTCCAAAACTGTGCTGGGCAGAATCAATGCATGAGATGGAAACTGTCACAACTCAGAGACAGGTGATGTATCTCACTCTAAGATCTAAAGCTATTAAGTGGCCACCATCATAATAAGAAATGACCACACACCCACTAGTGGAAAGGAAGCTTAAGTGATTCAAAGGCTGTATTTTCAAAAAACACTTACTAATTAAAAATTAATATAAATCAGATTGCAACAGGATGGCAAAGATAGAGCAGCAGCCCACCTTTGGTCAGTGTTCTCTCCAAATTCATAGAATCACACATACACACACACACTCACTATAAAACCCACAGCACTTCCACTAAAAACAAATAATGCATGTCAGAGCAGCAGTCAGTATTGATTGCATGCACTTCACAGCAATGGCTGGCACTGCTAGGAATGAAGACAAGGCTCCAGATCTCATCTCCCCAAAGGCTACATGGCTGTCATCTTGCACAAATAAATGAACAGAAGTTTGTGAGCCACTCACAAACACTTGCATCACTGCACTGATGGGAGGAGAGGACAGAACACTAAATACACTGTCCTCCACCACTGCCTGCAGGCTCCCAGGCTGTCCACCCCTAACCTAGGCCGACCACTTGCTCTCTCTGCTCTGCTAGAAGCTGCAGCAAAAGGGTTTGGTTTCATGGTGTGATCATAAAGTGATCATGTCTCAGGCATCTGGTCCCTACCAGCACTGGGCCTCACAACGGATATGCATTCAGTGCCTTCCCTCATTCCTCATCACTGCAAAACCCACACCTGCTCATGCTGTATCAGCCTCGATCAGCTCACTGGCAACTTCTCTCCTTTCTCAGATGACCAGCTCCCTTTCCTGGAAAGCAAACCCCTTTTCCAGCGTCCTTGACTCTAGTCCCAAATAGCAGAGATTTACAACCTGAATGCACATTGCAATCAGCTGGGGAGCTTCACTTACCATCCCTATAGCCAGAGTTCAAAATCCCAGCACCCACGGTGCAGTCGGTCAGGGTTAAGCAGCACAAGTCTCCATGGACCTGCAGGCCTCGCTGCTTGGGTGTCACTCTTCTTACACTTCTCTCTTCCTCCTCTGCCTTCCACATACAATCACACTCAGGCCTCTCTATCCTGGAAGCTTGTGCCCTCATCTCTAGCCACATTCAACTCCAGCTCCACATCGCTTTCCCTCTGCTAAGGATCACGTACATCTCTCTCCCCTGCTCAGGTACCCAGCAGCCTCATGCTGCACCCACAGGCTTCCCTGCTGAGTCCACCTTTCTACTGACACCTGCAAAAGCGTCGAAGTGTCCACAGCAAATCCTGTGCTTTCTCCCAAGCCATCAACCTCCCTGCCTGCCTTCCCACACAAAACCAATTGAATGTCCCATCCCCTAAGGCCCATGTGGTAAGGGCTTGGCTTGGTCCCCAGGGTGGCACTACTGGGAGGTGGTGGGACCTTTCAGAGTGGGGCCCAGTGGGAGGTCCTTAGGTCATCGGAGGCCTGCCCTGCAAAGGTAGCTCCAGTGAGAGGGCTGCTCTAAGCCTGGGCTTGGGCCCACCCTCTTGCTCTGCTTCCTGTCTTGCCACATGATCCTCCACTTGTCCTCTGCTATCTTCAATGGACCTTCAACAGAACTTGCATCCTAACCCCTGGACCCTAAACCTCCAAAACTTTAAGCCAAATAAACCTCCCTTCCCTTGGTGAGTAGCCAGGCTCGGGTATTTCATTCTGGTGATGAGAAACTGACTAATTCTACTGCCATCTCCCTATTGAGACTCTGCAGCCCCGACCTGGATGCCCTCAAGTTGCCTCCTGCGTGAGTCTCGTCTTCTTTACACACACTCCACTCACTCCTTCCGCCTCTTCCACACTCACACCCTGGAAGGGCACCATCTTTCCCCCAAGCCACAGCTGCACATTTCAAGTCCATGCTGGACATCATGATTCTTAAAACCAAATTACTTCCTCCCTTCTCTCTGCCACCACCCAAACCTCCTCTTGCTCTCATGGCTTCCCCGCTCCGTTCTGCATCTGCACCCAGAATTCCATTTCTGCCTTCCTTCAGCGTGGTCTTTAAAGAGCCTTTGTTGAAGGGTTCCTTACAAAGGAAAACAAGAAGCATACTGTGTGTAGTTCCCTGAAGCCAGCAGACCTGATGAGGTGGGAAGCACTGAGCATTCCCACCTCTAGGCCCAGAGAGCTCAGGATTGGGGGGCCAGGGGACACAGAGAGGTGAAAGCCACGTGACAGGAACTGTAGCCCTCAGGAGAGACTCTCCTGTTGCCTTCCAGCTTCCTTTGACAAAATTTGTTTATTTTAAATTGACCAAGTTGTATATATAACATGATGTATCAAAGTATATGGGCAGGGGCCGGTGCTGTGGCACAGCGAGTTAATGCCCTGGCCTGAAGCACCAGCATCCCATATGGGCGCTGGTTCGAGACCTGGCTGCTCTACTTCTGATCTAGCTCTCTGCTATGGCTTAGGAAAGTAGTAGAAGATGGCCCAAGTCCTTGGGCCCCTGCACTTGCATGGGAGATCTGGAAGAAGTTCTTGGCTCCTAGCTCTAGATCGGCACAGCTCTGGCCATTGTGGCCATTGGGGGAGTGAACCAGTGGATCAAAGACCTTTCTCTCTCTCTCTGTCTGCCTCTCCTCTCTGTGTAACTCTGGCTTTCAAATAAATAAATAAATTTTTAACAAAAAAAAAATAAAGTAGATGGGCATTGTAAAAAAGGTTAAATCTAGCTAATTAAAATATGCATTGCTTTACATAGTTTTCACTTTTGTGGTAAGAACATGAAACATTCACTTTGTTAGCATTTTTCAATACAATATTTCATCATCAACAACAGGTACCCTGTGTACAATACACCTCTTGAACCGATTCCTCCTACCTAACTATAATTCTGTATGCCTTAGTCAACATGACCCCAGTCCCACCTCAACAGCCTTACCCCCTTTTAGCTACCATTATACTCTCTACTGCTATGAGGTCAACTTCTTTAAATTCTACCCATGAGTGAGATCATGCAGTATTTGTTTTTCTGTGCCTGGATTATTTCACTTAACATAAGGACCTCCAGTTCTATCCACATTGTCATAAATGACAGGATTCCATCTTTTCATGGCTGAATAATATTCCATTGTTTGTCTATACCTCATTTTCTTTATCCATTCATACATCACTATACACTGAGGTTGATTCCATATCTTGGCTATTGTCAATGATGCTACAATGAACATGGGTGTGCAGATATCTCTCCACCATCTGGATCTGAGTGGACTCTTTCTGCCCTCCACTCCCTAAGGTCTGCATCAGCTTCCTGATTGCTTCCATCAAGTCTTCCTTACCACTGGGGCCAAGGGCGTTTTTTAGAAACAGATGATATCCCTCACCCTCTCTTGCCACTCGCCTTAAGAATGGAGCTCAGGGCCAGTGCTGTGGCGCAGCAGGTTAAAGCCCTGGCCTGAAGTGCTGGCATCCCATATGGGCACCGATTCTAGTCTCGGCTGCTCTCTTCTGATCCGGCTCTCTGCTACGGCCTGGGAAAGCAGTAGAAGATGGCCCAAGTCCTTGGGCCCTGCACCCAGGTGGGAGACCCAGAAGAAGCTCCTGGCTCCAGGCTTCAGATCGGTGCAGCCATATGGGGAGTGAACCAGCGGATGGAAGACCTCTCTCTGTCTCTACCTCTCTCTGTAACTCTGTCTTTCAAAAAAAAAAGAATGGAGCCCAAAATCTTCAGCGCTGTCTTCACTGGCCTCTACCACCTTTCCACCAACATTTTCCACAGCCATCCTCTCTATTCCAACCTTATCCACTAACTTACCCACACTGATTAGTCTATTTCCCCAGATCACCAAGAAAGTCCTTTCTTCAAGTCACTGCTTATGTTGCTCCCTCTAGCTCCAATGCCTTTCTCCTTATCTTATTCTCCAGTCCCTAATTCCCACTCTTGTCTGCCCCTGCCTTCACCACTCACGTGGAAAAGGTCTAAGCCACACAGTACCTCTTCTGTCAGCCTTTCCTTGAGATTCCATGTGTATCATTTATTCTGCATTTAATAGGCATAGTGTAATTCAGTTATTTACTCATTCCGTTATAAGGGTCTTGGGAGCAGGCCCCATATTTTATTAATCTTCACAATCAAGCCCAGTCTCTGGCACTTAGCATGATTTCATTAGTGTTTGTTGACTATGGGCAATATATCAAAAAAGAAGTTTATGCTTATAATTGCATAGAATTGGAAGCAAAGGAGCTGGGAAAAGATGATGGTCTGGGGTTTTCTATATTTTCTTTCCTTGCATTCTATCCCCAACCTCTTCCTGAGCTTTTTCCATTTGAATATGCTGAAGGAAAAAGAAAAGGTTCTTATTAGACAGCAATCCCCTGGGCAGGGTCTAGACATGAAAAGCTCTATTGTGTGCGCGATTTCCCCGAGACACTCCTGTGGGGACAGAAGGAAGTTCGAATTTCTCTGTGGGCTGGCAAATCTTCCGTACTCATTGGCATAGGTCTGGTGAATTTGTGTCTCCCCAGACAAAAGGCCAACCAAATGCTGAATGATCTAAAACTTGGAGAATAAACAAAAGTCATGTCTCACTTATTTCGAAAGGTTTTCAAGAACAGGTTGTGGGCATGCTTTCAAGGACATGAAGTTGAGGCTCCAAGAAACTACTGGAATTACACCTAAGATGGCAATATTTCCTATCTTCAAAGGGATGTGTATTCTGCTACTCAACATTCTTAAAGATGCTTGTGAGTTGTCTCTTTTTATAAGTACTCTACTATGTATTGTTGCAACACATCACATAGTGGGACCACGCCCTTCACTTACCTCTTTCTTCAGTTTGGCCATGAACCATATCATTTTAAGTCTAGTACCCTCAAGTCATTAGTTAACAAACGTCACCCCAACATTAGGGTAACATTAGGGTAGCTCAAAAATAAGAGCTCCAATAGTCTTTTGGCCTCACCTAATGCTACCAATGTTACCCCATCAGCAACAAACAAACAATGAGGTTAACAAAAGTCTCAACTCGTTTCTAATCTCTGATCTGGCATTGATAGATTTCAGAAGAAAAAGAAATCAAACAACAGATACTACTATCAAAGAATAGGGAGGGCAGCTGTTCCAACTTGACAAAAATGTAGCCTGATGTAGGGAAGCTGGAGAATCGCATTTTTCCTGAGAGAATACAAGAGGTATTTACATTAACCAAAGTACTTATGGATGTACCTGCAATTTTCAATTCAAGACACATGAGACAAAAGTAAAACTAAATTGCTTCCAGGACATGTTAAAGTATAAAAGGTTAAAATACAGCAAACACCTGCTAAGTCTTGCCAACTACTATTTCCTACATATTTTCCCATAAGTGACAGATTTTTAAAAAACACTTCTGAAGATGAATACAGAATGTGGACACCAAAGGTCGTGTGCATTTGTGTGGCTTTGATGTATGCCTGGGAAGAAGAGAGTAACCTTCTAAGAATGTGGCACAAAAACAACAAAGGCTGTTTCCTACAGCCAATATACTTACAAGAAAGCCAAATAAGCTAGCTTCACATCATTCACAGAATAACAAGCAACATCCAGATCTAACACATTAATATTTTGTAACATTTACTTAAAACTTTTCTCTTTAAATAAATAAGATGGTGTAGATAGAGCTGAACCCTCCCCATCTTATTCCTTTTTCTCTCTCCCAGCTATAAATGCTATTACAGAAATTGATTGCATTCACCCATGCTTTTATGCTCTTACTACATACATGTGGATTCATAAACAGTGTAATTCTACAAAGATGTTCCTAAAGTTATTATAGAAGAAAAATAAGAGGAAAGAAACATGTGAAAAGAAAAATAAAAGATAATATGCACAGTTGGATAAAATACATGTATTTTATGTATTACACCTGAAACAGTATCATACTGTAAAATCACAGATTGACCATCAGAAGTAAAGAGTTCAGAAAAAGCTAAAACATATATTTAAGAAGGTATCAGATGTAGGTTTCATTTCAAATCAACAGAACAACTGTTAAGCAATCATCTATCCTCAAAGCACAAACTTTTAAAAGGACTTCAGTAGACCCTTCATAGAAGAGAATATTCAAAAAGCAAAAAAAAAAAAAAATCTAAAAACATGTTTAAGTCCCTTAGTCACCATGGACCAATTAAAACCACAATTGGATATATTACACAGCCAACAGAAGGGTTCAAATGAAAACTAGAAAAGACACCCAGTGTTTGGCAAGAAGAAACAAATGTATATAACCATTTGGGAAACTGTTAGTATCTATAAGGCTAACTGTATACCAACCTAGAAGGCAGTAATTCTAAAACTGGTATAGAATCAAATGGAAATATGCACTCAAGTTCACCAAGGCAGGTGTTCCTAATAGCCAACACTGGAAATAGCCAAGCCCATCAATAGAAGAATGGGCAGGGGCCGGCACCGTGGCGCACTATGTTAATCCTCCGCTTGCGGCGCCAGCATCCCATATGGGTGCCGGGTTCTAGTCCCGGTTGCTCCTCTTCCAGTCCAGCTCTCTGCTGTGGCCCGAGAAAGCAGTGAAGGATGGCCCAAGTGCTTGGGCCCCTGCACCCGTATTTGAGACTAGGAAGAGGCTCCTGGCTTTGGACCAGTGTAGCTCCGGCTATTGCAGCCATTTAGGGGGTGAACAATCGGATGGAAGACCTTTCTCTCTGTTGCTCTCATTCTCACTGTCTGTAATCTACCTGTCAAATAAATAAATCTTAAAAAAAAAAAAAAAGAATGGACAGATGGAACAAGGTCATTCCGGATCTCTTCACATAGTGTGTTTACTTCAGGAAAATTCTTTAGTCTGCTCACCTCTGCTATGTATGTTTTTGTGTATTGCACTCAATTGAAAAAAGTTAGAAACAAGTGAGGTTTTCACCTATCATATCTTTTTTTAAAGATGTTATTTATTCATTTGAGAGGCAGAGTTACAGAGAGAAGGGTCCTCCATCTGCTGGTTCACTCCTCAAATATCCACAATGGCCAGAGCAGGGATGATCTGAAGCCAGAAGCTTCCTCCAGGTCTCTCACATGGGTGCAGGGGCTCAAGCACTTGGACCATCTTCCACTGCTTTCCCAGACCATAGCAGAGAGCTGGATCAGAAGTGGAGCAGCTGGGACGCAAACCGGTGCCCATATGGGATGTCAGTGCTACAGGCAGAGGCTTAGCCCACTACGTCACAGTGATGGCTCCCTATCGTATCTTCTTTAAAATATATATCACTAATGTAAAGCGTTTCTAAAAATGAGCACTCACATAAACAACTGGTGGATATATGAGTTACCACATTTCTTTTTCTTTTTAGATTTATTTATTTATTTGAAAGTTAGAGTTACACAGAGAGAGGAGAGGCAGAGAGAGAGAGGTCTTCCATCTGCTGGTTCACTCCCCAATTGGCTGCAATGGCCGGAGCTGCACCCCTCAGAAGCCAGGAGTCAGGAGCTTCCTCTGGGTCTCCCATTCAGGTGGAGGGGCCCAAGGACTTGGGCCATCTTCTACTGCTTTCCCAGGCCATAGTAGACAGCTGGATCGGAAGTTGAACAGCCACGTCTTGAACCTGCGCCCATATGGGATGTGGTGCTTCAGACCAGGGCATTAACCCACTGTGCCACAGCGCCGGCCCCACCACATTTCTTTTTTTATGATTTATTTGTTAGTCTATTTATTTATTTGAAAGGCAGAGTGATAGAAATTCCATCTGCTGGTTCACTCCCCAAATACAACAGCCAGGACTGTGCCAGGATAAAGTCAACAGCCAGGAACCCCATCTGGATCTCCCGCATGAACGGCAAGAACTCGAGTATTTGGGCCATCACCTGTTGTCTTCCAGGCAGATTAGCAGGAAGCTGAATCAGAGAGGGGCCAGGGACTTGGTCCTAGGCACTGTGATATGCTTTGCAAGCATCCCAACTGCAGTTAAACCTGAAGCGCCACAATACCCAGCCTGGGATGCCACATTACCTGGAACTCGTTTGGGAAGATGTACTCAGAGCCCACAGATCTGTTTAAGATTCTCGTCACCTTTTACTCACTCACAACTGGAAGAAACACACAAAAAAATGCTCATCCATAGGGGACTGAGTGAATAAACCCCACAGCCATTAAAGACTGTTAGAGAGTAGTCTGTGAGGATAGGGAGTCCCCTGAACAAGGCCAAATAGCAAATGACCAGGAAAAGAGACTGGAAATAGTCCCAATTTTAACAAAGCTTATCTCTAAAATGCCAGGTCATGTTCATGTTTTTTTTTTTTGCATTTCTAAATTTCCAGTGATCAGGAAAATTACCCAAAACAAGTCTAAGACAGGGGAAATCGGAGAGAAGCATGCATGGCTCGAGGCTTAGGCACTGAAAGCAGACTGGCTCGATGCTGTCAGATAAGAAGTGTTCTGCATTTCTCAGGCTGCTTTAGGATCCATTTTTGCCGACACACTTTCTAAAATGCCTTATTAGATACACCATGAGAGGCAGAAAGAAAGAGAACCCCCATCTTGTGGCTTATTCTTCCAATGCCAACAATGGCCCAAGGCCAATGGCCAACTGGGGGAGTCAGGAACCCAATTCAGGTCTTCGAGGTGGGTAGCAGGAACCCAATTACGTGAGCCATCACCACTGACTTCCAGGGTCAGCACTGTCAGGAAACTGGACTCAGGAGCCAGAAACGGAAACCGAACGCCCTCACTCCCATATGAGACACAGGCGTCTGAAACAGCACCTTAACTGTTAGGCCAAACACCGCCCCTGAAAGGAGTTATTCTGATCATTGCTGTCATGGAAGCATCCCATCTGCGTTAGACGACACAGCATCTTCTCCAGGAGTCCCCAGGGAGAGTGGTGCTTTGCACCCTTCCCTCGCTGCATCCCAACACTGCTGCCTAATGTTTCGGCAAGAATGCTGCCCAGCTTCCACCTATAAATTTCGTTCTCAATGCATAAATTACAAATATGGGTTACTTTAGAGGTTCAGTGTTTAGGGGTCTGGTAATCAAAGTTTATTATACTCTTGGTTTTGTTTCTTTTTTCCACTCCAAGAAGTCTAAAGCAACTAAATTAGCACCAAAGAAATTTGCAAAAGCTCTAAGTGAAGCCGCGATGAAATATAACTAACATAAAACCAGATTCCAAACAGAAAGCTATGTGAAGCGCTCTGTGAGGATGTTCAAGAGGCTTAAAGGAGAGTTATGGACTGGGAGGAGTTAGTCACAGGAAAGTCAAAATGTTCTTCCTAGCAGCCACACACAGATTCCAGGAAAAGCAGTACAGGACACTTGGGTTGGCAATGGACGATGCCAGGTCCAAATCAGGGAAACACACAGCTTGGGTTTCGGAGGATCAACTGCTGTTGTGGCAAAGATCTGAAGTCATCAGCAGTTCAGCCAAAATTTGTAAGAAATCTCCCTGGATTTGTACCTGAAACTGATATCTGTAGACTATCCTTCAGAAATACCTAGAATTGTTCTTGGGACTCAACAAGTGATACCTTATTAGCCTATGCTACATCTTCACTGACTTTTAACCCAAGACAGGCCCATCCATGTAATTTACACAGTTTAATGAGAACTTGGAATTTTTCTTCCTCAACTTAGATTATATTAACTCATTCCTTTCAAGCCCCTCTGACATACCTAACTCCTTTCCTGTCACTGCACATACCTCAAAGTCCCTATGGAACTTAAAGTGAATATCATGCTGGTAAAGTACTGAGTGGGGAGCTCTTCCCAACACATGACCAAAACCCCTGATTTTCAGAGATAAATGATAAGCAAGGCAGAGTCTTTGGAATTTCTAATGTGCAGTCTCTACCAAGTTAGCTGGATTACAACTGTGGTTATCACATCACCTTCTGTATGAAAAGACTCAGTTCCATGTCCCCTAGTTATTGGGAGGATTACTTCTTATAGAGCAATTCTAATCATTCAACAGATATTTTCCTGGAAAATGTTAAAGATCCACAATCCACTCTAGAAGAGAGCTTTTGGAAAATACTGAACCATGAATCTTAAGAATTTGAAAAAAGGAAATAGACTCATGGTCATACAATGCTACACAAAATATTCCAAGGAGTTCACCCAATCTCTGAAGCCCATGTATGAACCTCGGGGGTTCTTGGATTGTCTGCTAAGTCACCCTTTTGTGGAAGCTGATGCATTCCTCTTAGACACCATACTGGTCATGAGATAGTTGTCATTGTGTAGTACCTGTTTATAACCACATGGAACCAGAGCCAGTGTTTCCTAAGGATTAGAAAACTGACATTACCCTCATGAGACAGAATTTCTATGAAAAGTTAACTCTTCACCCTTTTGCTAAATGCACATTATCTCTCACTTTGATTCAAAAATGAAAGTCCTCTCAAGTCATAATATAACAAATTATGCTAACACTTTTACATAAGATTTGTTACTGATCGCATCTATATTTCAAGTATTATGAGGTTTCCATATTCAACAAGCACAGACTCCCTCCATTCCCCACCCACACAGCCCACCCCAACAGTCTGAATACCAGAGATCTGGTCTAAAAAGACAGCTAAGCTGTAACCTGGCCCCAGCTAAAATAACTGCTTCTTCATTAGGAAACCATTTTTCTTCTCCACAACTCACTCCCAACCTGAACTTTTTTAAAAATTATATTTTTAAATAAAATTATGCAGGTTTTTTCTTTCAAAACAAGGAGAGAGGTAAGAAATTTACCAGCCTCCTTCCTACACTCTCTTTCCTTAGGATGTGTTGTCTTTGGTAATCAAATGAGGACCTAGCAACAGGTACATACAGGATGTCAATCCTATAAAACTCAAACCAAACAGAGGTCTGCCTTCTACTATACCAACACCAAAGTCACCAGCAAGAACCAGCAACAAAAATTTTTCTTCTGTAGCATTGCATCCTATCATTCCCATATTGCTTGTACTACCCAACATCTCACCAATTTACACGCTGATATAAATGGATGGATAGGTAGATGGATGGGTAGACAATTTATAAGAATCTTCTTTTTCCAATTCACCCAATTCTGGGGATCAAGTTGATGGATGAAAATATTCTGATTTTCTGTGAAACTGATCAAAGAAAGTGCACTGCATTTATGTGAAAAAGCTTCCCATTAAGATGGTAGCTATTTTTTCAAGCATGATTCCTTTTAATTGCGGAAAAGAGCCCAAAGGCTTTGTCAAGGGGCACATGTTTTCTATAAATCAAAACATAAATAAATGTGAGATTATTTCACTGGGCATACATATGGTTTTTGCTAAGAAAACTCTATTTATAAAACATTGTTAGCCTACACAGGAACTGCTGTCAACATTTATAGGAAAGGAACTTTTCTACTGCTCTGAAACTTGCCAGGATCTGAAAACAAGCCTAGAAACATTAGTTTTTAAAGACAGGTTTGATTTAAACTCAATGTGAAATGGGCCACTGTGTGTTTCCTAGTTCTTAAACGCTTGGAAGAAATCTTCAATTGAATATTAGATTCACAGTTTATCAGAAAACATTTACAGTGCTAAAGTTCCATTATCTTAACCAGCCATTGTTCTACTGTTTCTAGAGGTTCTCTTTTGCATAAGCAAAAGGCAAGAGTCTTGGATTATTTTTCTCATCCCTGCCAAGAGAACAAAAAATACTCCATGAAAGAGGAGTCTTTGACATGCATTAAAGCTTAGTATTTGTAATTACCACACCATCTTCTCCCCAAGGCTCATTTGCATGATCTCTGCCCTAGACTATAAACACATTTATCAGCCCTACTCAGAGAGCAGTCCTCAAAATGAACTTTTCTGTGAAAAGAATGAGCTGTAAGCATGCATGATTCAAGAGGCCTTGAAAACCAACAGCAAACCACAGAAGGTAACAGTAACTTAATAATTATTTACATTCTCCATTTTTCCATTCAATTTTTCTTTCTTGGGCTGCAGCGCCTTCCAAAACAGAATTTTTTCCTATGCTTTTGCAATCAATCCCTACTCTATGTGGATCTAAGCCAATGCATACAGTATAGTCAGGAACAGCTCCACAGAGACCTCTCACTCGCCCAGTTTCTCTTTTTTTCTCTCTCTTTTAAGTTACATCTTCCTCAGTGTAAGATTTCTCACCTCTTAGCAAAAAAATGTACTTATTTTTATTTTTAGAGATAAATATGCACATGGAAATAAATCATCCTCCTGAAAGGCCAGGAGAAAAAGTTAGATAGTTCCATAAAAACAACTCAAATGATTTTAAAATCTGCATAGGAAATATCTAAATTTTAAATTTCCATGTTAATAAAACACATAAATCTATACGTTGATTATCTAACAAGTAATTATCTGTATATGATTAAAGTCCTTTGGAAGCAAGGAAAATGTCTTCCCTCTGGATTAGTGTCCCAATTTAGATGCACAATTCCAAAATACTTAACCCAAACTACAGAGAAACCTTCCTCTTTACAGGATAAGGAGGAATGTTGCTTATAAAGTGTAACCTGCTCCAATGAGCTTTAAAGTAGTCATCGACAGGTCAAGAAGAAAAACACAGTATTTTCAATGTCATTCATTTTGTAATTTCACTGATTAAGAGCTAGGTACACTAATAGTAGACACTAATGAATTTGAAATTATAAGGAGAGGCCGAATTCTCCAGAACTTCTGTTCCTAATCAATCAGCAGAGATCAGTGACATCATTAGCGCCTTTGATCACAGCTCCTCTTTCAAGCTCCGATGGGACTGGATTGATCCTTGCTGGCGCTGAGAACGGAGAAACACCTAAGAATACAAGTCACCGTGAAACAGGAGAAGTCACCAGTGTCTCTTCCCCTCCTTCTGGAGGGACAGAGAGCACATTCCAGGGCAGCCCACACCAAACAATAGAGCCACCTCATTAAATCCAAGCCTAATTCCAGTCTTAGGAGGATTCCCAAAGCGCTTTAGGAGAGGAGGGGACGATAAGCTACTTTTCTTTCAAAGGGCCTGGGTTATGAGCCCTCCAGTTTGGTCTTCCCAGCCCAATATACCTACCCAGGACAAGTCCCAAATCCCTTCTCCATGGAGGCAGGAGAAGTCAGGGATTTCCCTCCTCCTCCCCCCAACACAAAGCACTGCACAATGCAGAACTTCCCCTCCTACTTCCGAAATTTACTTAACAAAGGAAGACATATTTTTAAGATAAATTTTACTTTAATCCTTTTCCTATTTTACTTAATAAAACTCCTAGCTACTCCAGACGGACCAAAAATGAAGTCCTGGAATACAATGCTGACCTGTACGATTTTAAAATACTTGGATCACAGTCTCCCAGTAAATTCCCTTCTGAAACGGTCACTTGGGAGATGAAAAGTTTTAATTGACCTTCGCGACTTTCGGTCTGTTGTTTGTTTTCTTCCGCGGCTTATTTGTAATGCCAGTCTAATTGAGCTTCAGGAACAGTGGTGGAATGGAGTTTATTATCTCCCTCATCAGGTGATCAATGATTTCATTAATAAGACAGATAACAAAACTGTCATATCATCGACACTGTTATGAAAGATGATCCCAGCTTCCCGCTCCATTTTCCAAGGTCTGGGGTTCTCTGTGGCAGCTCTGAGTCCATTCAATATTTTCCACAGACAGAGAAAAGTGAAAATCCATTTTGAAACCAATTTCAATTAGGATCCAGAAGCTGTTATCACAGGTGTCGCAGAATGGGCCCGTAAGTGGAAATGTCGCCTATCCATTCTGAAATGAAACCTTATCAGGGGCTACAAAGATGGCTGGGGACGGCCTATCTGTAAATTACTTTTCGTCCTGTGTTAACTCAACCTTAGTTCTGTCATATGGAATTCTTTCCATCCACTAGTAATAATCTAATGACTAACTAGACACAGCACCCAAACGGCTCTCAGCTGGGCAGGGCTGTCCCCTGAAACATGGGGACAAACGCACACTCAGTCAGGCCTGCAGGCCAGCAAAGGCACAGATAGAACTAAAAGTTGATTATGGGAAAGAAGCCCGGCTCCACCCCTTGCATTCCTGGTGATTTTTCAATTGCAAACTCCAAGGCCCCGTTATTTCATTAATGCAGCACCCAAGTCGTGAGGCTTTTCTCTCACATCTTTCAGTCTCCTTTTAGCAAATTATCCCATGACGGCGGATTTATTCACTCAAAGACCTCGGACTTTGAGAGGCAACAAAAGAATCAAGAGACTTTCTGGTCCACCTGCCTGGCGAATGATGAGGCAGGGAAAAGTCTCCCCCAGAGAAACCAATCAAACTATTGTGTGGCACAGTGAGACCTTTTCAGCTGTCAAGCCGGAGAGCAGGGAGGAAGATGAAACGAAGGCAGGATGAGGCTACCACTTACGGAACCCTGTGGGAATGGTCTCCTAAGACTTCATAATTGGGATGGAACTCAACTTTCTACAACTGAAGGAAAAAAAAAAAAAAAAAAAAACAGAAAAGAAAAAGAAAGGAAGAAAGACCAGGAAGAGGCAAGAGCCAAAGAAATCGAGAAAAGAGCAAGAAAGGAAAAAATAACAGCCTAGGTTGTACTTAGAGTAAGTTTTATATAAAAATGTGCCTTGTGATGAAGTCCTGTCTATAAAAGGACAAGAAGATTTAGCCACCACATCTCTGATACTTTTCCTCTAGGTTACAGGTGCAAGAAATGCTCAGATTGTAAATTTTTCCTGAAATTAATTCTAAGTATCAAAAACAACAAAAGCCCCTATTAATCCAACAGGCTTGCAGTCTTAAACATAAGAAAAAGTTTGAAACCGGCCTGAAATGTACATTAACTGGACATTCAAAATAAACTTCAGCTGAGAGAAACACTAGGTGACATATTTGAGCAGTTTACAAGAATATTTGGTTGTATGTAGTACATGAAATGTTTAAAAATGAAAAAATAAATAGTAAGAACCAATAACTGGGCCTAAAAAAATTAGATTTTTTTATTTTAGAATCTGCGATAAGCATAGTATCAAACAGTCACTACAGTCCCTATGCTTTCTGTTATTACTGATGACCCATGTGGTGTGCATTACTAAGCCGGGTCGAAAACACAGTATTTGTCAAAATTTCTGGGGGGTTCTGGAACTATCCTGGGTCTTGATTGTGGTGGTGTATACATGGCCTTACAGATTGGCCAAAGCTCACAGAACAGCACACCACAAAAAATGAATTTCACCCTATGTAAACTTTTAAAAATAAATATAAACTAAAGCAGATGTATTTGGAAATGTTTCCATGTAAACAGGAGGGATTTTGGCTTTTACCATCCCCCTATCTCCTGTAATGTGCCTGGAAAAGCGAGCTCCACCCCCATCCCAGCTTGGGGAATAGAGGGGGATGGGCGGGCCACTAGCCTCCTCCTCCCCAGAGGGATATTTTTCTCCCACAATCACCATTTTGCCCCTTGAGCTGCTACTATTTAGTGGTTGTTTCTGGAAATGTGAAATACCCACACCACTTGATCACAAGTAATCAAAGGCAACCCAAAACTTTCCACAAGCAAAACGCATCAAGCTGTGGCTTCTTTTTCCTTCCAAATTTGGGAAACTGGCAAAACAGGAGAGACATTTATTCCTGATTATCCAAATACCTAGGAATTGTTCATTTAAAGTAGAAATCCAATAGCTATATATGAGAGAAGAAAAAAATTTCTGCCCTTACAAAAGTAACTTTAGCACAAAATTATGAATTTTCGTGGATAATTCCTCTGGGCAGTTATGCATGATAAGGAAAGGCTAAAAGCATTTGATTTGTTAAATCTGAACCTTTGCCAATTTCAGGAGTGGCTCCTCCCAGGCATTGGCTAGTCAAGTCCTTCCACCACATGGAAGGACTTTCTGTTAGCCAATATTTTCCAATTCTGATGATCAGATTAAAACTAACCATTCACAGATTACCAGCAGATTATTTTGTACTAAAACAAGTGAGATGTAACATATCAATGGAATTGAATCTGCTAGAAAAGTTGAGTACCGTTACTAACAAAAGCTAACATGTTCACATACTCACTGTGTCAGAGTCAGAGAGGTTAGTACCTAGCACAGAATTAAACAGTAATTATGTTCAAACTCTGGCTTTTAGCCATACACGTCCACTGCTGTACCGTACAGGCCACTGCCCCACTGCCCCACTGCTCCAGTGTCCCCAAGTCCTGGCAGGCCTATGTTGTATTTCGAAGGCTAATTCCTTATCTGCTGAGGAACTGGCTGATGGCAGGGGTGGGGGTTTGGGGGTGGAGGTGGAGTGGTAATGGTGTAGGTAGACAGACCAAACATTCTGCTTGAGAAGCTTAAGTGAAATGTACAACTTAAGTGTTTTGTAGAGGAAGGAGAAATCAATGGGTAGAGCCTGGGGGTTTTTAGGGTGGTGAAACCATCTATAGAACACTACAATGGTGGATACAATGGTGACATTGTGTACTTGTCAAAACCCACAGAATATATAACACAGAATGAACCCCAAAGTAATAGCTGTGTATCAATATTGGTCCATCATTGATGACAAATTTCCCACACTAATGCAAGAAGTTAGTAAGAAAGGGAAAAGGAGAAGGAGAGGCAGTGTATGGAAACCTTATATTTTCTGCTCATTTTTTCTGTAGATCTAAAACTGCTTTAAAGTACAAAATATATTAATAAAAAAAACTACAAAAAAAAATCAAGTGTAACTAGATAGCTCCCAAAAGAACACAAGATCACTAAGAGCAATTTAAACACGCACTGATGATAAGCGAAACACTCCTAAGCAGGAACAACGAACAAAGGCAAAAAGCCCTTTCATTTAGCCAAAGCACAGATGATGAGATGGGACAGGAGAGTGCGAGCAGAAAAGCAGATGAGGGTTGGATTTTGGAAGGTCTATCAATACGAAATTCAAACTTTGAGCTTCACAGGTAGCCGGAAGTCACTGAAGATTCTAGGGCAGGAAGGTGGCATAAGTAGAGCTGTAATAAGATTAATTTGGTAGCAGCAGGTCTGATACATAAGAAAAGAGGAGACTAAAGGCAGGGAGACTGAACAAAAGATCACTTTAATTGTCTAGGCATTAAGTAGTGAGGGTTTAACAGTATAGTGCAGTAGGTTGGGCGGAAGAGCCATATGAGTGAATAATTACAGAGGAAAATCTAACGGGGACTTCAAAACTGGCAGGACGCGGGAAGCATGAGCGAGGGAAGGGTCAAAGGTGACGGTGTGGTTTCAAGCCTGGGTGACCGCAGGAAAGGTGATATACTCAGGCAAAATAAAGAACACAGTGGTAGCCAGAGTTCAGGGATGCGTGGGTTTGGAGCCCAGGAGAGTCGGTCCCTTAGGAGAATCAGGTTATTCTTCATCACTTACTTGACCTGAAACCATGCCGGCTCTTTACAACAATCAAATCGAACTCTCACACAGCACCGGCCACCCTACAAATGGGCATTATCACCTGGAAGGAAACACTTCACCCCAGAAAAAGAACCAGGTAGAGGGGTTTGCATTTGCTGTTTCCAATGCAATGACATAAAACGGTCCAACATTAGTTTTCAAGGTTAAAGAAACCAAGAGCAATTTTCTTAAAATTGTCTTCTCTATTTTCTGAATTAAGTAGACATTTAGAAGAAAGGTCAGGAAACTGTTTTTGCGTCCATCCCTCCTTGAGATGTACAAACTTGGTCACATTTGGGATTTATGAAACATCTTGAACTATTTTTCAGACATCAGAGTCCAGCAAATTCACCATGACTTTTGCCAAACATTTTCTCCTTAATATGAAAACCTTTGTATACTCAAGAAAACACAATCCTTTTGTTTTAAATTCTTAACATTTAACTCATCAAAACGTTCTATCCCAATAGCAATGGCTATTGTACATGATTATGGCATGGTATAGGCAAGGCCTTACTTAAATCTCCCGCTACAGTGCCTGCAAAGTATGTCCAATTATTACCTTGCTAAACAGATGACGATACTGAGACACTGAAAACTTAATTCACCTATACTCACACAGATAGTCCTTGGCACTACCAGAACTCTGCCCAAACTTCTGTGTCCTCCTAAATAAAACCCTGTAACCTAAATCCATTTTATCAAAAAGTCCTTAATAGGATATGGCAAAGAAAAATGAAGTCAGACATCTGAAAGGACAAGAAACCTAAACTCCCTACCTATGGGCTACCTGAACATGCAGAGTCAGAATAATGAAGGCTAAGGGCACTGGAGTTCATGGCAGAGAACAGCCAATGAATTCTAGCTTCAAACTTCAGATTCCTCTTTAACAGCCACACAACAGTCACCATGAAAGCAAAAACCTTGAGATCAGGAAACACTCAAAAATTAGACCAAAAAAAGGAGGGGGTAGCACTTCCTTAGGTATTTGCAGATGACCACAAAATTTACTCCTTTTAATCCTCTTGGAATTTTTTTTTAAGCAAAGACCAAGCTCTTCTTTTTGAAAGAATCACAGTGAATAGGCAACTTTCTCTCCATTATCAACCTATCAAGTTTGGTTTCATAATGCATCACCATTAGGATAAGTTCAGCTTTCTATCACTTTCAGGTATGTTCCCAATAACTCTCAGTTCAAATAAAAAAATCCCCTGGAGCTAGTATGGTGGTACAGCAGGTAAAGCCACAGCCTGCAGTGCCAGCATCCCATATGGGCACCGGTTCAAGTCCAGGCTGCTCCACTTCCCATCCAGCTCTCTGCTGTGGCCTGGAAAAAAAGTGGAAGATGGCCCAAGTCTTTGGGCCCCTGCACCCCCGTGGGAAACCTAGAGGAAGCTCCAGGTTCCTGGCTTTGGATGGGCACTGCTCTGGCCATTGCGGTCATTTGGGGAGTGACCCAGTGGATAGAATACCTCTCTCTGCCTCTGCCTCTCTGTAACTCCACCTTTCAAATAAATAAATAAATCTTAAAAAAAAAAATCCCAAGACTATGACCTACATACATTTACTATTTGTTTCTTTTTATTTCAAGCAGAGTAGTAGGTTAGTAAGAATGATAACTCCTTAAAAAAGGGAAGAATCATGGGTCAAAAACAAAGCAAAATACTTCAAATGAAAAAGTCAAGATCTGCAAGTCACTGAAAGGAATTTTATTAGGATAATTAAAGTGTGTAAAACACTGGAAGACCTAGATTTAAAAACTTATAATTTAGAAAACGCAACATGTAGTTTACAGAGGTAATGAATCCCTACCAGAACTAAACAGATGCTTGCAGTTCTGGCATATGGGATAGACTTGGATATTTTTAAGTCAACAATGATCCCTAAAGTTTGATTGCACCCTCTTTCATGTGAAAGCCACCATGTTACACACCAAACTTAATAAATTAAATCACACTGCATTTAAGAAATACTGAGGAAACTAAGTGTCATCTCCTTTGTCATTACGTTTCATAAATAACATGGAGAGCTAAAATCAAACTACAAGTACATAAATCTGTTGGCACACTGTGGTTCCTGGGTAAAGACTGCTGAGCCTTTATATGTTGGTACAGGTTCTTCAAGGTTACAAAGATCAAATTTGGCTCCTCTTCTTTTCCCAAACAAAATCTAGAACACAGTTTTGTACTTGTGTTATTTTAAATTTCACTTTCACTGTTAAGTGGCAAATGCTTACTCGAAGTGCTGGTCAAGGTTTTTGAGCCATACTTTTGACTTGTGTGTATGTGTAAGTTTAAACAAAACTCCACATGCATGTTATTCAGATACTTGCTGAGAAAAGTCAGAAAACAGATCTGTAAGGACACGCAGTGGAATGTGCGTGGCTTGGCTGGGAGGCTCACAATCAGGAACAAATTACACCACATAATGGCTGGAAAAGTTAATTAAGTCAACTTAACCAATAACTTCACCAATAACAAAACTTTTTTGTTTGCTTGCTTTAATCATGAAATGGTGGATAGCAAATAAACTGTGTATGCTACATTCGTTTGGATTCATGTTTAACTGTTCAGTTACAAATAATTTAGGAGTTTTGTAAACTAAGCATAAGAAACCTTCCACAAACAGGAACAATTTGCACCACCTGCTACAGCAGCCAAACGATTCCATTTTCCATTTTGTGGATGGTCTCAGTGTAGGCATCCAAGCATTTCTGCAATATTGACACAGACAGACTAGACAGACAGACGGAAGGACAGATGCTAACAGACTATGTGACCAAGGCTGCGAGCAGCAGGTAACAAGCCACCAGGTAGGCAGGCTGCAGAACGAAGGGGCTCCCACCCCCTTAATCCTGGGACTGCAGAGAAGCACTAAACTAACTGGATGAAAACTGTAGCATCTTCTGTAAAAAAAGAAAGTCACTGTAATGATTAGCATTCACAGACATGAAGGAAAGGGTTTACAGTCCTCTCTTTTACTTTTTCCTCTCTTTGAATTTGTTCTCCTATTTCCCTGGAATCCTCTTGTCAGGTTGCAACCCACGTTTAAAAATATCACTTCTATGTTCCTTTTATTTGGTTGGATCTGCTTGTTGTCCCGAATAAAATGCAGTAAATCCCTTAGACAAAACAGAAGCACTGAAAAAAAAATGGTCAGCGTTCAGGGGTTTCTACACAGCTCTCATCTCTGCGTGCACCCTGCAAACTTGACTAATGAGGGCTTGCTCCCACACAGGCCAGGATTTATTCACAGTTAGGAGGGGATGTGGGTTCAAGGGCACAGGTGATTGGGGCAGGAAGGCTGACGGTGGTTTAGAAAACAGAAGGGTGATTAATTCCAACAACAGGGCTCCCTTCTGTAAGTCACGACTGCGCCTTCTGTGGCTCATTTTCTCTTGTGCCTTGTGGGCTGCCATGGAGCTGGTCAGATTAATTCTGTTGCCAGTCACCCTCCACAAGATCTTGCAGGGACCCTATGGTCAAAGAGTGGCTCAAGACAAACTCAGCCGTGGGAACCACACCTGGTATGGGAGGGGTGGTACAGCAGCAAGTGCTGCAATGAGTCTGACTTCCAAATTCTATGAATATAGCATTATCCGTTATTTGATTGGCCTAGTTGGGCTTGCCTATTTCCTATTTCCAAGACTAGTCCTTAAGTGTATTCATTAATATTGTTTCTATGCTTTGTAATAAACTCATTTTTGCCTTTGTAAAAAAAAAATGACTCTGACAGTGACTTCTGCAGGCACAGTGGCCTCCTGCACCAAGCTGCACTGGCTCTCCCTGTTCTTACACTCACTCGTGTTCGTGAGCACTCACACTCGCCCACATGCTCACACGCTCACCCATACTCTCCCACACTCGCATTCACCCACTTTCACACACACTGTGAACTACTAAGGGAGCCAAATGTTGATGTTTCAGAAAGCATAACACACAGAAAGCATTTATTCCTGCAAAATGACTATTACGTATATCAAGTAACCATCACTGCATATGCCAATTCTATTTCTGAAATAATAAATGGGCCTCATTTTTTTTACAAATTCCAGGAAAAGAAAACAGGAAAAAATGGTTTCCTTTTAAAAAGAAGTATGGCTGCTATAACCACAAGGGAAAAATGATGCAAATATTCCGGCTTAATTAAACTAAGCTCCCATACTGACTTTAAACACTACAAATAGCGAAACATAAACATATTTTCACAGACATGTCAAGTAAATTCATTATTTTAACTCAGACACAAGTATATCTCCCTAAGGATTGATGCAAAACTGGACTCATTAGCCAGCAGGTTTCACAGCCAGCCTCCAAACCCACCCCACCCCCTGGACCTCCCGTCTCCCTGGCATGACTAGTGATGCCCACTCATGAAATTCGGTACAGACAGGAAGCACGGACTCTCGGCCATGGGCACAAATGGGCACAGAGCAGACAGGAAGCAGAAACTCTCGGCGTGACCATGGGCATGAATAGGCACACAACCAGGCTGCTCTAAGGAATATCTGTCCTTAGAGGCAGGCGTTCTGGGCTGCAGTTACCTTCCAAAAACGGATTCTGACACTCCAATTGTACAAAGAAAGATTTTAAATCAACCTAGTAAAATTTCTTTTGGAAAAAAATAAAGCACGCCCATTGAGAGGGAGGTAGCACCCTGGCTCATCAAAATCAGTGTAACCAGACATCTTCCTAAGGGAAAGTGGAAAAATGGAGTGGGGAGGCCAGGATTGGCCGTGACAGCTGTACAAAGAAAAGGCATTAATGGCCTACAGCATGGAAAAGCTGGGAAAAGCAGTGGCGGTTACCATCAAATATTCAGGTCTGTTTTAACGAGAGGGGGCTCTAGAGTTTATCTTCAATGCTCCATGCTTGCTTGAAATGCCTCTCAACATTTAGCTTAAAAATGTAAAATACAGGGGCTGGCACTGTGGAAGTGTGGGTAAAGCCACCGCCTGCAGCATGAGCATCCCATATGGGCGTCTGTTGGAATCCTGGCTGTTCCACTTCTGATCCAGCTACCTGCTAATGTGCCTGGGAAGACAGTGGAAGATGACCCAAGTGCTTGGGCCTCTGCACCCATGTGGGAGACCCCAGTGAAGCTCCTGGTTCAGCCTGGCCCATTCCTGACCATTTCAGCCATTTAGGGAATGAACCAGCGATGTTAAGATCTCTCTCTCTCTCTCTCTCTCTCTGCCTCTGTCTCTACTTCTCTGTAACTCCAACTTTCAAACAAATAAATAAATTAAAAAAAAAAGAAATGTAAAATACAGCTAATGGAAACAGTGGCTTTACATATCTGAATACAATTAAGAAACTAAATTTGTATAAGCCAACAACAAAACCTGCATCTCAGATACTGATGTTACCTTGAGGTTCAACCATTAACAAGTTTTAAAACCTTGACAGCAGTCTACTTAAAGTTTGGGGGAGGCGAGAAGGGGGGAAGAACCCTGCCACTAATTTTGACATGACTACATTTGTGTCTTTTGTAATAACTAATTATCCCGACTAGTATCGACTTTCCACATGAAATGCAAAGTGTTTTGAACTCTTGCCAGACTAATCAAGATGATTTCTAAAAATGCCAAAACAGGGACTTCCTATAATAAATATCCTATCACATTTACATCTCAAATTAGGAAATCTGGAAGAAAAAGCATGGAGGTCCGGTGCCAAAATAGAGATTACGGAGGCGCAGTCCCCACCCCCCACCCTGCTCCATGGGCTTTCCGTGGCCTCCCACGGAACAAACACTGTGGTTCAGGTGCAAACG
The DNA here is from genome assembly GCF_051225735.1 of Oryctolagus cuniculus. Taxonomy (NCBI): domain Eukaryota; kingdom Metazoa; phylum Chordata; class Mammalia; order Lagomorpha; family Leporidae; genus Oryctolagus; species Oryctolagus cuniculus. The sequence continues at coordinate 68,676,693 of NC_142882.1, forward strand.
CTCCACGCGCCAGCAATGCAGAGAACATGAACGTGACCACAGGCCTGGCTGCTGGTCATCCCCGCGGCTGCTCACCATTGGAAGTGGTGCTCGAGGCCGCGGCCTTCTCGCTGACGTCTGTCCGAGTGGAACATTTCACTATGGAACTCTCCACCTTTTTCTTCTCAGTGGTCGTGGAGCTGTGGGACTGGGCCTCCATGCTGTCTTCTCATTACTTCAGCTCTCTTTCTACCAGGAATGCCTGCAAAACACCAACAGCGCAATCAGCTTCCAGGAGTGGTGGGAAAAGAAACTCATTCAGAGGCAAAGGCCCGCTGCACTTGTCACCACAGAAGAGCCTCAAAATCTGGATGAAACAGGTTTTCTGGCAAAAAATGTCTCAAAGTCACATTCACAAGACAGGCTAATTCTACCCACCCACACTGAAAGAGAACAAAGGGAGAGGTCCCCAAAGGGGAACCTTCCAAAATCCCTACTGGGCATTGGTGATCAAATGGTCTAAATGTCTCCGCTTTCAATTGTGTCTCTCCTGTGAACCTCAGTGTCATGTTACTTTTTTTTTTTTTTTTACGCTTTATTTATTTATTTTAAAGGCAGAGTTACAGAGAGGCAGAGGCAGAGAGAAAGAGAGGGTGAAAGATCTTCCATCCGCTGGTTCATTCCCCAAATGGCCACAACTGATGCAGCTGGGCCGATCTGAAGCCAGGAGCCAGGAACTTCTTCCACAAAGGTGCAGGGGCCTAAGGACTTGGGCCATCTTCTACTGCTTTCCCAGGCCATAGCAGAGAGCTGGATCGGAAATGGAGCAGCCGCTTCTTGAACTGGTGCCCATATGAAATGCGGGTGCTGTAGGCAGCGGTTTTACCACTATGCCATAGTGCCGGCCCCACGTTACTCTTTTAAGCCAGACTCATGAATTGTTTCTTTCTTTCTTTTTTTTTTTTTTTTTTTTTTTGACAGGCAGAGTGGACAGTGAGAGAGACAGAGAGAAAGGTCTTCCTTTTTGCCGTTGGTTCACCCTCCAATGGTGCGCTGATCCGATGGCAGGAGCCAGGTACTTATCCTGGTCTCCCATGGGGTGCAGGGCCCAAGCACTTGGGCCATCCTCCACTGCACTTCCTGGCCACAGCAGAGAGCTGGCCTGGAAGAGGGGCAACCAGGACAGAATCCGGCTCCCCAACCGGGACTAGAACCCGGTGTGCCGGCGCCACAAGGCGGAGGATTAGCCTAGTGAGCCGCGGCGCCGGCTATGAATTGTTTCTTTAGGTGGCCAACAATAGGAAGCAGTATCAGTAAAACTTCCAAAGCTGGAGATGATTTTTAATTCTTTCTTAAAAGATGTATTTATTTGAAATGCAGAGTGACAGAGAAACAGGATGAGATGGAGAGAGATCCTCTATCCACTGGTTCACTCCCCAAATGCCCACAACATCTGAGGACTGGGTCAAGCCAAGCCAGAAGCCAGGAACGCAATCTGAGTCTGCCACATGGGTCACAAGGACTCAAGTAAATGGGCCATCACCTGCTGCCTCCCAGGGGCATTAGCAAAGAGCTGGATCAGAAGGACAGAGTAACCAGGACTTGCACTGGCACCTCCTTATAGGATACACGCATCCCCCGCAGCAGCATATCCTGCTGCGCCATAATACCTGCCCTCAGGCTTTTAATCATTAACTCAGTGTTTCAAGGGGTGTTCAACAATTTCCTATACCGAACCCCACCGGAAGTTCTGAATTAGAGGATAACTCAAGTCACGTGGCAAATGATTTTTGGTTCTCTTACTAAAATATTTGAATTGAAGGCTGACATTGTGGCATAGGGGGTAAAGCCTCCACCTGAGATGCCAGCATCCCATATGGGCTTACGCTGGCATCCCATATGGGTTCTGGTTGAGTCCTGGCTGCTCCACTTTCGATCCAGCTCCCTGCTGATGCACTTGGAAAGCAGAAAGGGATGGTCCAAGTGCTTGGGCCCCTGCAATCCATGTGGTAGACTAGATGAAGCTTCTGGCTCCTGGCTTTGGCTTGGCCCAGCTCTGGCCATTGTGAAGTGAACCAGTGGATGGAAGAACTCTCTCTCTGTTTCTGCCTCTCTCTCTCTCTCTTTCTCTCTCTCTAACTCTGTTTTTCAAATTAGTAAGATAAATCCTTAAAAAAACAAATTCTAAAAAAAAAACCTGAATTGAAATGTGTCCCTTAGTTCTAATTCATTCAGGTAAACTTTCTTAAAACTTTATACTTTCTTAAAACACAAGAACATTTCAATTCATTTGAGTTACATTTTTCAAACAAAGATAACTGCACAATATGGCCTTGATCCCACAAGGAAAAATCTAATGATCACTGACAGTGAACACTGGGATGACTTAGGAAATAACTACATTTAACTAAAGGCAAGTTCCATTAGTCTACCTTTCACTAACTTCACTCATGTGATAATTGCCCTAACTCATCATTCAACAAGTTTCACTCCATTTGGTTCATGTTCACTTTTTGCAGTGATGTTTACACCTAAAAAAGAATACAAAAGAAGATGAAAATACCCTCTCTACCATGTTTTCTTTAAGTTACTTAGACTGTGGCACTCATGGTGCGTATTTATTTGGTCTAGTCATCTGTTTTTCCACATTTAGCTGACGTCACCACTGTGGTCAATCGAAACAGTGATCAGTGAAATTAAAAAAAAAAAAGCAACAGATGAAATAACTTTAGTCATTCCTAGTTCAAATTTGCAAAGGAACTGCAAATTCTCTGTTGTACAGTAAATTCCCCTTGATCTGGGATTCAAGTGACTAGAAAGCTTAAGAACCAGAGGCCACATGGCGCTGTAGCACCAGCTCTTCCACTAAATTCCATTTCTTTTCTGAGATTATCCAGTGTCATTCACTGTAAAAACACACAAGTTATTTAAGAACAGCTTTTGTAGAACCCAACAGAAAAAAGAAGCACTAAGTTAAATTTACATATCAATAGCAGGATCCACTCCAAATTCAGAAACCTCCCCGAGAGAGCACGGAGGAAGTGCCACAGTGAAGAGGCTGGGCGGACTTCCCTCCCCAGGGCTTCCAGTGTTTCCCCGCACCCCTGGAGCTGTCCAGCCAACCACCTAGGGCAACCTGTGGCTGAACCTCAGGTGTCTCCCTGTCAAGTGACAGAAGCAGACAATGAGCCTGAGCCATTTTCTCTGAGGGTGTGGAGGGGAACAACCTTCTTAAGAATGTGTTAAAAGTTAAGAATCTTGAAAAATGCCCTTCAACACAAAAGTACATATTTCATTTTTGAGGCATCACAGACCCTGCAGGCTTTCCCATGAACTGGGATACAGAATCCTTAAAGTGAAATTTTCGATGGTCCATTCCAGACCTAATTATCTCAGAATGGTTCTTTCATTTTTTTGAATGATTCATCAAAACGATTTAAATATCATTTTAAAGGTCTGCCAGAACAATTCGACCCAATCCACATTGGTGTCTCTCAGCGGAGCACAGGAACCATTTCTATCAGCTGTTGCTACAATGCTTGCTACACATTCAGGTCCCAGGGCCCAGTCCCTGAGGCGATGTCTTTTTCTTGGAGCGCAGCCTCAGCCACCTCTATTGCAACAAACACTACTGCTTGGCTAACTCAAGCTTTTGAACAAACTGCTCTGCACGTTTATTTTTGTCTACAGTGCTATAAACCCCATGCAGTGGGTAATCACCGAAGGGTTTGCTGATTGGATAAACTAAGGAATGAACTGCATCCCAGAGTACCAAATTCCAACAGATCACACAAAGCCGTGCCGGGACAGGTCACCATGACAGTACACTCTTCATCTGGGAAAGTCTTCGCTGGATGTCCATCTCTGCACCACCCCTTCACCACCAGCACCATAAGAACTGGGCCTCCCCCCTCTCAGCACCTGGGACACATAAGGATGCTTGCTGAGTAAACAGATGAGCACATTGATGGCTTAAGTCTTCACTAAATCAGCTACACACATTTTCTTTTATATCCAGTGTTTCCCTGAAAACTGGTACATAATATAAAAACTAAAAGCATTCATAAGAATAGTTAATTAATCAATGCACTTCATTTTTAGCCATTTGAGATAAACAAGCACTTACTATACCATAACTGTTTCCTTAAAAACACACATAGTGGGCAGGCATTTAGCATAAAGATTAAGAGACTGGTTAAGTCTGGGTAAGATCCCTTGTCAGAGTACTTGGGTTCCTGACCTGGCCCCAGCTCAACTCCAGCTTCCTGCTATGTGGACTCTGGGAGACAGCGGTGATGGCTGAAGTAAATGTGCTCCTGGAACCCGTGTGGGGGACCTGGACTGAGTCCTCACATCCCCCAGGCTGTTGCGGGCATCCTGGGAGTGAGCCAGCAGATAGGAGCTCTCTCTCTCTCTCTGCCTCTCAAATAAATTAATAAATAAGTCAACACAGTTTTACTGGCTCAATTTGGGCAAAGAGCCTACTAAGTTAAAACTGCACAGGGAAGCACACCAATGGACAAGAGATAGATTCCTGGTGAGCAGCAAGCCTCTCCCGTAACAGAGGGAGCTAATTAACAGCAGTCAGGACAGAAGTCACCAAAGTGCTTTGACAAACTTGGTTCTTGTGCAGTCGTTGGGTTTTCCCCCCAAGGCACAGGACTTCATTTTAACAAAGCAGTAAACCCCCAGTGCTCATCACCAGAGGGAGAGGCTCCTGTGAGAACAGGTAAAGCTGCAGGCACTGCCTGCAATCACACTAATTAATGGTCTTAGAGAAGAGGAACTGCTATTCTCCCCACACCACCCCCGATCTGAAATGGAATTTTTAAAATACAGGACCTTGGTCACTCAAGAGTCTACTTCTTTCTTTTATTTTGACAACTTATTCTTGGATCTCATTAGTTACTAACTAATTATTTAAAAGTGTGGCTTATGCTTGGAAGGGGCTATAAAAATGGCACCTTGCCAAGGCAGACATCTGGTTCCTGTACATCTCTATAAATTATTTCAGCCTATTTTACTGATACAAACACAACTGTGTCCCTGTCAGTCCCAATGGAAAAAGTTTTCACAATTTAGGCGCCCACAACTCCTGAAACTGTGCAGGTGGAGTGGCGAGCAGGAAAGGGTGCCTACTCCCAGTGGTGCAGCAGGGTTTGTCAGGGAGTAGTGAGGGGGTTGGGAACAGTCCTGGGGTGACTCCTGAAGCATTCAGTATGGAAGGGACCCATAAAATCCTGGCGCAATGCTAAGCCATAGCTGGGGAAGGAGCTCCCTGGCACTGCTTTAAAAAAAAACAAAACAAAACAAAAAAAAAACCTGGAGTTTCTTAAGTAATCAAACATAATTTATTTGGAACCTATGTATCAAGGAAAAATCTGAAGTTCTGCTTCACTTCAAAGACTTTTCTCCGAGGAAAACATGCCACTGTTTTTCAGACGTGAATGAAATGAGGCTTTCCCCGTGCAGTTTCCTCGGTGCTCTGTCAATGCCTTTCACCACTGACACATTACATGCAAGAGTTGCTGGCATGCCCCTTGACTGTTCATGCTTAGGGGGGAAATGTTCTCTAGCTGATGTTTGAGTCCCAACAGCTGGAATACGTGGGCGGGAAAAGCAACACTGCAACCAAGGAAAAGCGCTCGGGGAGTGTGTGCTTCCTGCATGAAGCTTGTAGCTTTCAGAGGCAAAGGTGGAATGGGCATTGCTTCCTGGGATCCAACAGTCCAGCCTTTCTCCCAGGCAACTGCCCCGAACCTTTTGTCATCTTCCGGAGGCCTAAGCCAAGGGCACAGTGATTCCAGACCCCATTTTAAACCTATTCCGCCTCCTACCCGCCACCTGCCTGCAGGTGCGCCTTGGCTTGCAGTTACACATCTGTACCTGCCTCCCCCTCCCACTACACAAGCCATTCAGTTTCCTGGGCCCCAAGACCAGGTGATGCTGTGACGCATGTCTGGGTTTGAAAGCAAAAGAAAAACAGTCACATGGACCCAATTCAAAGGTTCTTGCGGGGACCCACACTTTAAATGTCAGTTTCCTTCTTAGAGCTGCCGTGGCAGGGGCGGTGCGGGGGTAGCAGACCTTTGGTCCATTTCTGAGAGCACTGCGTTCACGGTCAGTTTTGCGGGAAGGTGCTTCCGCTCTGCACTTTCCTGGCAGGTCGCCTGGGACGGGGGCAACGCCTGCTCTTCACACCTCTAAGCGCCCCTCACCCCCCACCGCGCGCGCCCACTCCTCCCTGGACGTCGCTTTCCTGGCCCGGCGCAGCCAATTCATTAGCGGGCGCGGGCGGAGCAGCGCCCTCGGAGCGCGGCGTCGCCGCATCCATCATCATTACGCCCGCGCGCCAGGTCCACGCCGAGGGCCCGGCCCCCGCGCGCCGCGTGTCTCAGAGGTGGCTCCGGGTGTCGGGGGCCGCTGGGATCCGCACGCCGCGAGCAGCCTTTCAGGGAACAAGGCCTCTGCGCCTCAGCCAGCCGGGGCGGGTGCGCAGTGCCCGGCCGAGCCTCCCCAGCGCACCGCAGCGGCCGGATCGCTAGGTCGGAGAGGTTTATCCCCGCTCCTCGGGAACGCTAGCGGGCATCTGCAGGCTCGCTCTCCCGTTGGCCCTGCGAAAAGCCTAGCACACGTCCGTAGGGGCGGCCCTGGCTGCATTCACACAGCTGATTAAACCGGCGGGCCTCGGAGAGGGCCAACTTTCGGCGTATCTCACAGTGCACCCCCACCCCCACCCCCACCCCGTGTGCCTCTCTGTAAGGAGGCACTGCAGAACAACACGTGGAAAGCCTTTAGCACACCGCTGGGCGCGGACATCACTTGCAAAACTTCTAACTCGCCGCTTATTCACCCGACTCCCAAATGTGTGTGTATCTTCACCAGCTGCCATAAATACATGGGGGTCTCAGGGATGCTGAAGGCACAGACTCCCCCCCCCCCCAGTGCAGTCCCCAAGTTCAACCCTAACAGCACCACAGGCTTTCTGCAGTAGGAAGAGAGCATGAAAAATCACAACCCTGGGAGCATGTGCGAAAGTCA